>NC_079193.1:324899155-325239155 GCF_029499605.1 Hyla sarda
GCTCTGCACAATGTGCACTATACACACACACAGCTCTGCACAATGTACCCTATACACACACAAACACAGCTCTGCACAATGTGCCCTATACACACACAGCTCTGCACAATGTGCACTATACACACACAGCTCTGCACAATGTGCACTATACACACACACAAACAGCTCCTCTCCTCATGCATATACACAGCTATATCCTTTATACACAAGCTTAAAGAGGCACTCTGGTGGAAACAAGTGGAAAGCAAATGTTTTAAAAATGAACTGGTGATAGAAAGTTAAACAGATTTGTAAATTACCGTATTCATCGGCGTATAACACACATTTTTTAGCCTAAAGTCTATGTGCGTGTTATACGCCGATAAGCCGCTGCAGTTCAATGATTTAAAGCGGGCACTTTAAATCAATGAACTGCAGCGGCTTTTGCAGGTCCAGAGACCGCCGTCACTGCCCGATTCTCTGCCCCTGTCTATCCTGGGGTCCAGAGACTGCCGTCACTGCCCGATTCTCTGCCCCTGTCTATCCTGGGGTCCAGAGACTGCCGGCGCCGCTGCCCCATTACCTCGCCTATCCCCAGTTTTATAATTACCTGTTGCCGGGGTTGGGTCCGCGCTGCTTCTGGCTCCGGTGTGGCGTCTCCTTTGTCGTTGCTATGCGCTGCGAGTCACAATGACAAGTGACGTCTTCAACGCGATGTCACTCGTCATTGCGCAGCGCATAGCAACAACACAGGAGACGCCACAACGGATCCAGAAGCAGCGCGGACCCGACCCAGGCAACAGGTAATTATAAAACCGGGGATGGGGAGGCAATGGGGCAGCGGCGCCGATGGCAGGGGGAGAGAAGCGGTGGCAGCAGGGATCTAGACCCCAGGAAAGGCAGGGGGAGAGAAGCGGGCAGCGACGGCCTCTCTTCCCCCTGCCTTACCTGGGGGCTTCTGCGGGGTCAGAAACAGTGTATCGGGGTATACACATGCACCCTCATTTTATCAAGGATATTTGGGTAAAAAACTTTTTTTACCCAAATATCCTTGGTATAATGAAGGTACGCGTTATAGGCCGGTGCGTGGTATACCCCGATAAATACGGTACTTCTATTAAAAATCTTAACCCTTACAGTACTTATCACTGCTGTATACTACAGATAACTACAGAGAAATTTGTGTAGTTCTTTTCAGTCTGACGACAGTGCTCTCTGCTGACATCTCAGTGTCAGGAACTGTCCAGATTAGAAGCAAATCCCCATTGAAAACTTCTCCTGCTCTGGACAGTTCCTAACATGGACAGAGATGTCAGCAGAGAGCACTGTTGTCAGACTGTAAATAACTTTCTCTGTAGTATACAGCAGCTGATAAGTGCTGGAAGGGTTAGGATTTTTAAATAGAAGTCATTTACAAATTTGTTTAACTTTCTGGCACCAGTTGATTCGAAAAAAATTTCCACCTGAGTACCACTTTAACCCCTTAAGGACCCGGGGTTTTTCTGTTTTTGCATTTTCGTTTTTCCTCCTTACCTTTAAAAATGTTTAACTCTTTCAATTTTGCACCTAAAAATCCATATGATGGCTTATTTTTTGCGCTACCAATTCTACTTTGTAATGACATCAGTCATTTTACCCAAAAATCTACGGCAAAACGGAAAAAAGATTAATTGTGAGACAACATTTTTAAAAAATGTCATTTTGTAAATTTTGGGGGCTTCTGTTTCTACACAGTACATTTTTCAGAAAAAATGACACCTTATCTTTATTCTTTAGGTCTGTACGATTAAAAGGATGCCTTACTTATATAGGTTTGATTTTGTCGCACTTCTGGATAAAATCTACTACATGCAGGAAAATTTCTACGTTTAAAATGGTCATTTTTCTGACCCCTATAACTTTTTTATTTTTATGCGTATGGGGCGGTATGAGGGCTCATTTTTTGTGCCGTGATCTGAATTTTATAGCAGTACCATTTTTGCATTGATAGGACTTATTTTTTCATTATATAAAAAGTGACTAAAATGCACTAGTTTGGACTGTGGAATTTTTTTGCGCTTACGCCATTGACAGTGTGGTTTAATTAACGATTTATTTTTATAATTCGGACATTTCCGCACGCGGCGATACCACATATGTTTATGTGCAGCTTTTTTTTTTTTTTTATGGGAAAAGTGATTCAATGGGGGGTGATTCAAACTTATTTTTATTCACTTCCCCCCCCCTTTTTTTTTGCAGTGTTATAGCTCCCATAGGGGGCTATAACACTGCACACACTGATCTTTTACATTGATCAGTGGTTTCTCATAAGAAACCACTGATCGATGATTCTGCCGCTTGACCGCTCATGGATCTCAGGCACTGAGCAGTCATTCGGCAATCGGACACCAGGAGGCAAGGTAGGAAACCCTCCTCGTGTCCTACAGCTGTTCGGGATGCCGCGATTTCGCCACGGCGATCCCGAACAGCCCCTGAGCTAACCGGCAGTGATTTAGTTTCAATTTAGACGCGGCGTTCAACTTTTAACACCGCGTCTAAAGGGTTAATAGCATGTGGCACCGCGATCAATACCGCGTGCTATTAGCCACGGGTCCCGGACGTTTTTAGAGGCCGGGCCTGAGGCCGTGGCCCCGCGTTATAGAACGGGAGTGGACTCAGGATGTACAGGTACGCCCTGGGTCCTTAACAGGTTAAGAGCTTTTACACAAAATAATTGCCATTCCCAGTAATTGTTCATACTAAGGGTGTGTTCACACATTCAAGTTACTAACCACTTCACAACATTCGCCATACATGTACGGTGGATGTGCATTTGCGGACTATGATAACAACATTCACCGTAAAAAAAAAAACTTTTAAACTTTTTTTTATTATTTATTTGACATTTTTTAAAGTGCTCCCAACAGATCACACAAACAAATATGAATGTTACTCAGTACCTAATCCTTCCAGTACTTATTAGCTGCTGAATACTACAGAAGAAATCCTTCTCTTTTCGGAACACAGAGCTCTCTGCTGACATCTCTGTCCATTTTAAGAACTGTACAGAGTAGGAGAAAATCCCCATCGAAAACATATGCTGCTCTTGACAGTTCCTAAAATGGACAGAGATGTCAGCAGAGAGCACTGTGTTCCAAAAAGAAAAGAATTTCCTCTGTAGTATTCAGCAGCTAATAAGTACTGGAAGGATTAAGATTTTTTTTTATAGAAGTAATTTACAAATCTGTTTAACTTTTTGGCACCAGCTGATTAAAAAAAAAAAAATAAAAAAAAAAAAAAAAATAGTTTTCCACCAGAGTACCCCTTTAAACGAACAGGCCTATGATTCCCGGGGTCACCTTTTGTCCCCTTTTTGAATATTGGCACCACATTTGCCATGTGCCAGTCCTAGGGAACAGTCCCTGTTACTCAGGGCCGTTTGAAGGAATTTGGGGGCCCCAAGCAAAATAGACATGGAGGCCCCACTCCTCCCCACAGGGGGCATTATATGTGAGGGGCACAGGACAGGGGTTATTATAAGTGAGGTGCACATAATGTCCTGTGCCCCCCACATATATAATGCCCTATGTCCTCTGCCCCTCAAATGTAATGCCCACTGTCCTGCCCCCTCAGGGGGCATTATACGTGAGGGGCACAGGACATGGAACATTATAAGTGAGGGGCACATAACAGGGGGGCATTATATGGGCACATGACAGGGGGGGGCTGTCATGTGCCCCTCACATATAATGCCCCTCTGTCATGTGCACCTCATATATAATCACCTGTATCATAGTGCCCGAACAGCTCTCTCCTTTCTCACATGCTGCTCCGTTGTTGCAGTGCGAGCTGCGGGGACACAATCTATGTGCGCCGACGCGATGGTGTGACGTCATTGCGCCAGCCTGCTGTGGATGGCGTCCCCGCAACTCGCACTGCATGAACAGAGCAGCATGTGAGAAAGGTGAGAGAGTGGTGGAGCTAGACAGATGACAGCTCCACCATGCTACAGGACAGGAGGGGCTTTAGTCTCTGCCTCCCGCTCCAGGGTCTCGCACTGCTGGCCTGGCCGGCTGACAGGGCAAGCTGCTGAATCGGGATAGGGGCAGGAGGATGACCCAGCAGGACAAGCACCGGCTCTGCTTGGGGCTCCAAGCAATTGCTTGGTTTACCTGTCCTGTAGCGACGGCCTGCTGTTACTATAGAGTCCCTGAATATTAAAAATAGGGGTCTGTCTATTACATTACTTAATTCCTTTAGAACACAGGGGTGAATGCCATCTGGACCTGGTGATTTGTCTATTTTGATTTTTTGTAGGCGGCACTGTACTTCTTCCTGGGTTAGACAGGTGACCTGTACTGGGTAGTTTACCTGATCTCGCTGTATTTCACCTGGCATTTAATTTTCCTCTCAATACAGTGGAGAAGAATTTGTTTAATATATTAGATTTTTCCTGATCCCCGTTTATAATTTCTCTCTCATAATTTTTTTAAAGGGCCAACACTTTCATTTTTAACTTTTTTGCTATTTATATAGTTAAAGAACATTTTGAGGTTAGTTTTACTCTCCTTTCATACCTATAAGAGGTTGGCCTAAAAAGGAATGCCTACACTTTGGCAGTTTGGGCCATGCCCCTTCCTTTGCCATTTGTCAAGGGCCCCCCTAACATCCATGAATCACACAAACAGTCCATTGACTCTAAAGCCTTTGATTTACAACCAAATTAGTCACTATTTTACTGCACCAAGAAAGTAGAGAGGAGGTTAGGCCCAGGACCACCAACAAATAAACCTACTGGTTAAGAGACAATGAAAACATGGTTAATGGAGAGATTTATCCAAACCTGTGTAAAGAATGTTGCAGTTGCCCATAACAACCAGAATCAAGCTTGTATTTTAAACCCTTCTAGGACCAAGGGTGTACCTGTACCCCCTCGTCCCACTCCCCTTCTATGGTGATCTCCGGCTTTACCCCCTTAGATGCCATGATCAAAGTTGTTTGTGGTGTCTAAAATAGAAAAAAAATGTATCCTGGCAGCTCAGCGGAGCTGATTGGGACCACCACGGTGAAACTGCGGTGTCCCAATCAGCTTAGAGGACAGATTGAGAGCCCTTACCTGCCTCCTCGCAGGCCAATCGTTGCTAGGATGCGCCAGCCCTGCTCTGCAGGCTGGAGCAATCGAGTACCGATAACACTGGTGAATGCTATGGCGTAGCATTGAACAGTATGTAATCAGAAGATTGCATGTAATAGTCCCCTATGGCGACTATAAAGTAATGTAAAAAAAAGTTAAATAAATGTGAATGAATGCCTCCCTAAGAAAAGTTAGAATCACCTCCCTTTTCCCATTTAAAAATGAATAAAAACGTAAAACATATGTGGTACCGCCGCATGTGTAAATGTCCGAACTATAAAAGTGTTAATTAAACCACACAGTCAATGGTGTACACGTAAAAAAATTCCAAAGTCCAAAATTGCATATTTTTGGTCACTTAGTATACCCTAAAAAAAGTATAAAAAGTGATCAAAAAGTCCCATCAAAACAAAAATGGTACGTATAAAAACTTAAGATCCCAACACCAAAATGAGCCCTCATATATCCCTGTATGCGGAAAAATAAAGACGGCATAGGGGTCAGAAGGACAATTTTAAACATACAAATTTTGGTGCATGTAGTTATAATTTTTTTGTTAAGTAGTACAATGAAATAAAACCTGTACAAAATTAGGTATCCTTCTGACTGTGTGGACCTACAGAATAAAGATAAGGTTTCATTTTTACCGAAAGGTGCACTGTGTAGAATCGGAAGCCCCCAAAAGTTACAAAATGCCGCTTTTCAAAATGGAAATGAATTTTCACATATTTTCATAGACCTTTGAAAAGGTGGAGGAAAAAAAGGTGTGAATAATATCGCTGGAACAGAAATTACAGTCGTTTTTGAGAATCTCCCACAGAACATCTGATTTTAAAAAAGTATGTAATTTTGCTGAACAATCTGTCCCCTTACCTCTATATCAGTATTTACCAACCAGAATGCCTCCTAGTGTTGCAAAACTTGGGATGCTGGAAGTTACAATTTTGTAAAAGCTGGAGGCCCTCTGGTTGGTAACCACTGTGTACATGTACCAGAGCTGAGTGTGTGATCGTGTACACGTAGCAGAAATTAGTGTGCGACATGGGTATAAAGCAGAGCTGAATGTGTGATAATGTGTAAGCATGACCACACACACACACACAATCACACACTCGGCTCTGCTGCACACACACACACACACACACACAATCACACACTCGGCTCTGCTGCACACACACACACAAAATCACACACTCGGCTCTGCTGCACACACACACAATCACACACTCGGCTCTGCTGCACACACACACACAATCACACACTCGGCTCTGCTGCACACACACACACAATCACACACTCGGCTCTGCTGCACACACACACACAATCACACACTCGGCTCTGCTGCACACACACACACAATCACACACTCTGCTCTGCTGCACACACACACAATCACACACTCTGCTCTGCTGCACACACACACAATCACACACTCGGCTCTGCTGCACACACACACACAATCACACACTCGGCTCTGCTGCACACACACACACAATCACACACTCGGCTCTGCTGCACACACACACACACAATCACACACTCGGCTCTGCTGCACACACACACACAATCACACACTCGGCTCTGCTGCACACACACACACAATCACACACTCGGCTCTGCTACACACACACACACAATCACACACTCGGCTCTGCTACACACACACACAATCACACACTCTGCTCTGCTACACACACACACAATCACACACTCGGCTCTGCTGCACACACACACAATCACACACTCGGCTCTGCTGCACACACACACACAATCACACACTCGGCTCTGCTGCACACACACACACAATCACACACTCGGCTCTGCTGCACACACACACACAATCACACACTCGGCTCTGCTGCACACACACACACAATCACACACTCTGCTCTGCTGCACACACACACACAATCACACACTCGGCTCTGCTACACACACACAATCACACACTCGGCTCTGCTGCACACACACAATCACACACTCGGCTCTGCTGCACATACACACACAATCACACACTCGGCTCTGCTGCACACACACACACACACACACACTCGGCTCTGCTGCACACACACACACAGTCACAAACTCAGCCCTGCTGCATACACACAGAACTGCTGCATTTACACAATCACACACAGCTCTGCTACATACACGTGATCACATATATACATAGGGGGAAATTTAATCAATGTTGGTGTAGGTAGAAGTTTTTTGTAGATCGTTTTGGTTGGTCTAAATTTGGTGCAATTGAACCAATTATACCATACTTGTGCAAGGCACATGATAAAATTTTGTGCAAAGTTCCAAATCTCCACACAGTTCTATTTGTACACCTGAGCTGCACCTCACAGGTAAAGTGTACACAGGGATTTTGAGGCCAAGAGTCCATTGAGGTTTTTTGTCCACCAGCAAAATACGCCAGAAAAACTGTCACAGCTTTTTCTTGCGTTGTCGTTTTTTTGCTGGTGTGTGGAAACAGTCATTTTTTTGTACCATATGACAATTTTTTTTTTACTGCCTTCAGGGTACCACTCCATGGGCCGGATGCAGAGACCCCGGTCCTCAGAGTGTAAGGAGGTGAGGAGTGATGTATAGCATATACAGGGTGCACAGCATCACTACTTACCTCTGTCGGCTGTATAGTATACAGGGGTGCATAGTGTACCCATGTACAGTGGGGATCAAAAGTTTGGGAACCCCAGGTGAAAATTTGCATTAATGTGCATAAAGAAGACAAGGAAAGATGGAAAAATCTCCAAAAGACATCAAATTACAGATTAGACATTCTTATAATATGTCAACAAAAGTTAGATTTTATTTCCATCATTTACACTTCCGAAATAACAAAACCAAAAAATGGCGTCTTCAAAAGTTTGGGCACCCTGCAGAATTTATAGCATGCACTGCCCCTTTACAAAGCCGAGACCTGCCAGTGTCATGGATTGTTCTTAATCATCATCTGGGAAGACCAGGTGATGTCAATCTCAAAGGTTTTAAATGCCCAGACTCATCTGACCTTGCCCCAACAATCAGCACCATGGGTTCTTCTAAGCAGTTGTCTAGAAATCTGAAACTGAAAATAGTTGACACTCACAAAGCTGGAGAAGGCTATAAGAAGATAGCAAAACATTTTCAGATGTCAATATCCTCTGTTCGGAATGTAATTAACAAATGGCAGTAATCAGGAACAGTGAAAGATAAAGCAAGATCTGGAAGACCAAGAAAAAAAATCAGAACAGCTCGCAGGATTGTGAGAAAAACAATTCAAAACCCACGTTTGACTGCACAATCCCTCAAGAAAGATCTGGCAGACACTGAAGTTGTGGTACACTATTCCACTATAAAGAGATACTTGTACAAATATGGTCTTCATGGAAGAGTAATCAGAAGAAAACCTCTTCTACATCCTCACCACAAAAATCAGCATTTGAACTTTGCAAATGAACATATAGACAAGCCTGATGCATTTTGGAAACAAGTTCTGTGGACAGATGAGGTTAAAAATGAACTTTTTGGCCGGAATGAGCAAAAGTACGTTTGGAGAAGAAGGGGAACAGAATTTAATGAAAAGAACCTCTGTTCAACTGTTTAGCATGGGGGTGGATCAATCATGCTTTGGGGTTGTATTGCAGCTAGTGGCACAGGGAACATCTCATGAGTAGAAGGAAAAATGGATTCAATAAAATTTCAACAAATTTTGGATGCTAACTTGATGCCATCTGTGAAAAAGCTGAAGTTAAAGAGAGAATGGCTTCTAAAAATGGATAATGATCCTAAACACACCTCGAAATCCACAGGGGATTACATCAAGAGGCGTAAACGGAAGGTTTTGCCATGGCCTTCACAATCTCCTGACCTCAACATAAGTGAAAATCTATGGATAAACCTTAAAAGAGCAGTGCGTGACAGACAGCCCAGAAATCTCAAAAGGAATGGAAGACTTTTGTAAGGAAGAATGGGCAAAGATACCTCAAACAAGAATTGAAAGACTCTTGGCTGGCTACAAAAAGCGTTTACAAGCTGTGATACTTGCCAAAAGGGGGCAGTACAAGATATTAACTCTGCAGGGTGCCCAAACTTTTGCAGACGCCATTTTTTTGTTTTCTGTTATTTATAAAAAGTGTAAATGATGGAAATAAAATCTAACTTTTGTTGACATATTATAAGAATGTCTTATCTGTAATTTGATGCCTTTTGGAGATTTTTCCCATCTTTCCTTGGCTTCTTTATGCACATTAATACAAATTTTTACCTGGGGTGCCTAAACTTTTGATCCCCACTCTATACTATACAGGAGCCCAGCAAGGAAAGAGTTAACCCACGCTGCTGCTGAGCACTTCTGGGTTAAGTCTTTGTGCGCTATCCTGTATATACAGCTGTCTATAGATGACTGTATATACAAGATACAGTAGGCAGACGTCAACAATTGGAGGCTCCCTGTTTAGGAACACCCCAGGGGGTTCTTCTCATTTTAGATAGGTGAATGTGGAGGACTACGTCAGATTCGGTGGATTGCGACGATGAACAGCATTTTTTTAAATGTCAATAAAAGGGTTAATGAGGGCTGTGGGGGAGTGTTTTTTTTTTTTTTATAATTTTTTTCCCCAATGCGTTGTTTTTTATAATTGAAGTTTCAGGATTAGTAGTGGAAGCCGTCTAGTAGACCAAATCCATTACTTAGCCGGGGCTTAGATTTAGCCCCAAAATCAGTTAGCGATAACCCCCAATTATTACCCCGGTACCCACCGTCACAGGGGTTCCAGGAAGAGCCGGTACAAACAGGCCTGGAGCATCAAAAATGGCACTCCTGGGCCTAGGTGGTAACAGGCTGGCATTATTTGGGCTGGGGAGGGCCAGTAACAATTATCCTTGCCCACCCTGGTTACATCTGGCTGATACTGAAAAATGGGGGACCTACCACTTTTTTTTATTTTTATTATTATTAAAAAAAAACAAAAAAAAAAAAACGCATAGGGTTCCCCCTATTTTCAGTATAAGCCAGATACCAACCAAGCTGTAACAGCCTGGTGTTACCAGGGTGGGCAAGGACTATTGTTACCGGCTCTCCCCAGCCTAAATACCACCAGCCTGTTACCGCCTAGGCCCAGGAGCGCCATTTTTGATGCTCTGGACCTGTTGGTACCAGCTCTTACCAGCACCCCTGTGGTAATGGGTACTGGGGTAATAATTGTAGGTTAGCGCTAGCCGATTTTGAGGCTAATGCTAAGCCCCGGCTTAGTAATGGATTCAGTCTATAAGACAGCTTCCACTACTAACCCTGAAAATTCCATTATAAAAAACATGACGCATTGAAGGGAAAAAAAAGGGAGCCTCCAATTGTTGCTAAACTAAAACTCCCATCATGGGGGGCTGTAGTTCAACAGCTGTAGAATGACCTGCTGAGATCTGCACCTCAGCCCCTAGACTATAACTCCCATCATGCATGGAGTCTGTCCATGATGGGAGTAGTAGTCCTTAAAGTCCCACAGCCGGGGGATGTGCAAGTGCCATCCCTCAGCGCTGCGGTACTACAACTACTCCCATCATGGGACAGACTCTGTCCATAATGGGAGTTATAGTCCAGGGCTAAGGGGCAGATAGCAGGTCATTCTCCAGAGACCCGCTGCGATCCGCATTTATTAACTGTACAAGCCAGCGGCACATGTGACTCCCCGCCGGCTCCTGTATACAGCTGTCAATTCATAATCCCCTCCGCCGGGAGCATGTCCCGCCGACTTTTACAGTTAATAAACGCGGATCACTGGGGGTCTCTGGAGAATTACCCGATGCGATCTGCCCCTCAGCCCCTGTACAATAACTCCCATCATGGGCAGAGTCTGTCAATGATGGGAGTAGTAGTTCTAACTGTTCCAAAATAGTCCCGCAGCCGGGGGGGGGGGGGGGGGATAAGCAAGTGCCGTCTCAGCGCTGCTCCCATCAACCATGATGGGAGTAGTTGTAGTTTAGCAGTGTTGAGGGACAGTTCCTGTATCCCCCAGCTGCCTTGGTAGAACACTTTCCTATGTGTCCTTTTTCATGGTGTACTTGTGAAAGAAAAAAAAAAAGAAAAAATAAAGTGTCTAAAAAAACAAAACAAAAAAAAAAAACAACGCACTTTATAAATAGTCTCCACTGTAAAATGCTTTCCACAATACACAAAAAATACTTGCTTTTTCCTCTATCAAAAAAGACGCACAAAAAAAATTAACTGTGCAAATTTTTGGAAAAATACCCGGGGGGGGGGGGGGGGGGGGGGTGAGGCGGTTAGGGAGATAAGCATGCAGTCTTCTGCCGGCTTGTTCTCCTGAGCGGTGAAGGTCTGAACACTCCAACACCTGGCAATCAAAACTTTTGATATTTAGCTAGAACATGTCAAAAGTTGTTTTTTCTCACACAAGACTTAATAAATTGGGAGTAGGACCAACCCCTACAATGTTAAATAAATTGAAGGCAAGTTGATTAGATTTGGGTTTGGTGAATATTACTGTCAATTTGCTCAATGGTAACGAGCGATCCTTTTTCCATTAAAGACACAATAGTGTTTGTCACCTTTTTGTAGTCCACAGTGAACACCAACATTGCAGAATAAGCATTACACATACACAAGAAAACAGTTGAGCAAATTTGCTGAGATGGCTGCCAGTCTAAAGTGCTTTCCAGACTCTCCCACAGATGATATCAGGAGAAGAATAGCATTAGACATGTTGATTTTGTTTTTGGTTAAGCCGCCAATGCCGATGCTGTATAACAACAGCAGCTTACCCCGTACCTCTCCTCGCAACTCTCTTCGTTCAGAACACATAAATGTTCAGCCAAGCATTCATGTATAAGTCGTCCGGATAGATCGCTGTTAGCTGAAGGAGCATTTGGCTGACAGCTTCTGCATGTGTATGGTTTATACTTAAAACCTTTTTAGCTTGATAGACCTCTTGCTATATCGCGCCTGATCCCTTGTTCGCACGGGAGATAAGTTACAACCAGAGGCATCTGATTGCATCTTATTCTACCCTCTACACTGAAATAAACACAACCAAGTGTGCACAGTCATGATCCAGATGGGAGAGATATCTGGGGAGGTGACAGCTGTCATATCTATGGCCAACTTTAGGTTTCAGATCCTAAATGAATCGTATTCATCTCTATATCAGGACTATTATAAGTGATGAACATTGTATTTTTTAAATCCTTTATTTCTTGAAACCAAATATACAAATTATATGTATAAAACAGAACAATGTGTTAACAGTAAAGTATGTATTCTCTAATCCAGTAAGGGGTTTTCCCATAATTGAAAAATTATGCCTGAAGAGTGCCTGATTTGTGGCAGTCTTACCCACTGGGACCCACCACCAATAACAAGAACAGGGGTCCTGTCAACCATTTGTGATGCTCCATGCAATCTCTCTGGGACTGCCAAAGATATCTGTGGAGTGAATTCAGCTTTTTGTTTACACTCCCATAGGCCTAAGATATAGCGGCAGTATCTAATTAAATGATTGGTTGGGGGTCCCATTAGGTTTTTTAAATAATTCTTATAGAGAAAAACTCTTTAACTAGCACATATAGATTGAAATGAGCTTTGGTTCAATCTCACCAATACCTACTGAAATGTCAAATTCTCCATTCCGCTCGAATGATCTAATATTTACCAGCTGTAAATATTTTTTTTTTAATACAACTTTGGATTAATACTTTGCACACTATGTAATTTTGCATGTCACTCACTCATTTAAAAAAAATTATTTAAATTTTTTTTTCCATCATCAAAAGGAAACTAGGATCCGTCAGCACATCAGTCTCTATAATTCCCTAAGTCTTTTTGCACAACTGAATAAATGTCTACAGTCCAAGTGCTGAAGAAACTCATCAAAAGTCAATAAATCCCATCATCCGCTTCGCTCACACTTGCACAGAAGTCTTGCTTAGCTGTAGAATGGTCTAGGAAACAGTCCACACCAAATACTTTCAGCTGCTCCTCGGAGATGCGTCTCAACAGGATCTCTGTGTCCTGGAATCTTTTATGGTTTAGTTTTTCAGCCCTGGATGCTTCTTCTTTTGTTGAGAATCTGACAAGCGCTTCTCCCAGACTGTCCCCATGATCATTATACAACAGACATATGTCCTTTTCAGTCAAAGTAAATCCAGTTAAAAAGTCAAGAACATCAAGTTTACACACACAAGCTGCAAAGTTTCTTAAATATAAGTATTTTAGTTCAGGTTCTATCCCTTTGTCCTCTAAAGCTGTATCCTCCAAGACAACTTCTTTCTTGCTTTTGATTAATTCCATCATATTCTCTTTGGAGATGGGCAGCACCCGCACACGACGACCCTTGAGAACTGCTTTGTCCAGCTCAAGAGCCCGTATGTAGTCATTTTCTGTGACAAACATCACAAAGCATTCCCGTAGTCTGCTGCCATTTTTGTCACACAGAAATGTGATCTGGGAGTCGCCAACAATTTCGAACAAAAACTTCCTTATGTGTGATTTTTCAGCACGGAGACTTACATTCACTAGATGTGCATAAAACTCGCGAATGCACACAGTGTCGTGATCATTCACGGACATTTCTGGTAACCATTTGCTTCCTTGTTTTTGCTTGTTCTTATGCGGACATGGCTTAATTTTACCACCCCAGGAGATCCATTCCTTTTCATTCGAATGTTTAACAGATAATACAGAAAACACAATTCGCTTTCCATTCCTTTTCATTTCCCGTTTATGTTGAGGCCATTGATAAGTCCCCAGGATCCTTTGGACGTGACGCGATTCCCCAAAGTGTACAAGGGCCTGCCCATTTCTAACTTTAATTACACTTTTCATAGACAATTCTTTGAAAATACTTTTTACATGATAAAGTTGGGCATCTAAGGGTCTGTAGGTTATACGTAAATAGCCAGGGATACATTTGTGTGTGCAGCGATTAGGATGCTGCTGAAATGCTGCTTTGTACTTGTTATCTACTGAAACATATACTGGAAAACCCATCAGTAGTTGGCCTGACATTTTCAGAGCCAAGGGCACACAAGACACTTTCTTAAATCTAACAAAAGCCTCTCCGTTTACACCACCAATAATTACAACACCATAAGGAGGAATCCTCAATTCACTAAAGAAATTTTTAATGTGACTGGAGTCTGCGTTAGGTGGAAGACCTTGTAATCGCACAATCCGCGCCATCTTTATGCTTTCTCAATTTGTTCCCTGTTGGCATAGAAAACGTACATATTAAGTTACACACAATAATTACCCAACATAATTGAGAATTTACTCAAGATATACTCCATGCACACGTGTGCAACACTCTTAGGGTATGTTCACACCACGTAACGTGAACAGTATCTCAGCTTGCAGAATTCCACGAGCGGAGATTCCATCTGGCGGCTGCCGAAATACATCGGCGGTAGGACCGTGCGGCACTGCACCGTCACCATTGAATGCTATGCAGTGCTCGCTGACTTCCATGCAAAAAAAAAATGAACATGTTCTTTCTTTGCGCTGATCAATTTCAGCGGCGGACAATAATTGTCCGCCGCTAAAATTCCGCAGTGTGGACAGGTCTGCAGAAGACCCATTCACACTGTTAGGAGTTCACACCGCAGAATTCTGACTCGCAATTCAGCACGGAATTCTGCACTATTTACTCAGTGTGAGCATACCCTTATATTGTATTCAGATGTAATGAAGATTTGTGATAAGATTACAAGATAAAATGACAAAGCAGCTCCACTAGTACAATTTTTTCACCCAATGTATTTTTCCTACACATTTTGTTGCACATAGGTTGCATGTACATCAGACACAATGTATTTTCCTGGACTACAGCTGCCACACGAGTGCATGTCAATGCTAAGATAAGGGATTGGCTACATCATCACATACTGGGACATCATAACGGCACTTCTACCAGGTACTCTGTAGAGGCAGCAGTACTGGATCAATTACACGCTGAGTATATGGTATTATTTGTCCTCCCATTACATAGACCTGCAAAATACACCGTAAGACCACTGAAGTCTTTAGGACACTGTCAGTGCAGCAATATGAGGGCTTGATATTTTTATGGGATGAATTTTACACTTGATTAAATCATCATTTTTGGGTAAAAAAAATAAAAATAAAAATGTATTAACAGGGCCTGAATATATGCTCTGACCACCCTGTTCTTAAAGGAGTACTCCGGTGGAAATACATTTTTTTCCAAATCATCTGGTACCAGAAAGTTAAACGGATCTGTAAATTACGTCTATTAAAAATTGTAATCCTTCCAGTATTTATGAGCTGCTGTATACTACAGAGGAAGTTGAGTTGTTCTTTTCTGTCTGACCACAATGCTCTCTACTGACCTGTCCAGAGCAGGAGAGGTTTGCTATGGGGATTTGCGATTTGCTCCTACTCTGGACAGTTCCTGACACGGACAGAGGTGTCAGCAGAGAGCACTGTTGTCTAACAAAAGAAAAACTCAAATTCAGCAGCTGATAAGTACTGGAAGGATTAAGATTTTTTTTTTTTTATAGAAGTAATTTACAAATCTGTTTAACTTTCTGGCACCAGTTGAAAAGTAACGACGTACCTCTTTAATGCACCAGAGGGTATCTTTACACTCTGAAGCGTTTACAATCTATGAAGTGAGTGCAGGAGCTTCATGGAGGGTAGGTTCCAGCTTATCAGCAGGCTGAACCTCACCACTTATGGTGGATATCCGCGTGACATCAATGCTGATGACAGCAGCAAAACAGTTGAGGGCTTCAGGGACACTAACCACCTGCTCTGGGGGAATTCTCTTGTAGGGATGTCCCGATACTGGTATAGGTACACTGGACATTTGCAAGAGTACTTGTACTCATGTATATGTCCCCGATACCTAATCCGATAACACTCACCGGCGGGACCCCTGCTGGCAGGTATCACAGCGGTGCCGAACTATGCAGCGCGCGTCATAGTCAGCACCTGTTGCTAATACCGAACATCACCTCTAAAAGTCCTGAAGTTAACTGCCGTTTAGCTCAGGGATGCTGATTGGATCACTGTGGTGAAATAGCGGTGTCCCGATCAGCTTAAAGGATGTCCGGAGGTCCCTTACTGTGCTCCATACCATCCAATAGTTGCTCATTTACTGCTGCCAGCCATGGTAGGCGGTAATAAAGGAGCGCCGATAACAATGATCAATGCTATGCTATGGCATATCAGTGAAAACAAAGTGTAAAAAAGTAAATTAAATAAAATGTGAATTAACCCCCTCTCTAACAGTTAGAATCACCGTCCCTTTAAATAAAACTTATATATATATATATATATATATATATATATATATATATATATATATATATATATATAAAAAAAGCTCTACCTTTTAATAACTTAAAATAAAAAAAATCTGTCACATGACATAGTAAAAAAAAATATTGCTAATTGGTAGTGGAGAGTACTTAAAAAAAAAAAAAAAAGGATTGGTACTCATACTCTTAAAAAATGGTATTGGGACATCACTATTCTCTTGTATAGTTGCAGTAAGACGATCACCGATCTTACTTGTGGATTGTAAGCCCTTACGGGCAGGCCTCTCTCTAACAGACTGCAATTTATTCTGTATCACATTCACTGTATTTTAGTCACTGTATCACAGTCATGTATTTTAACCCTTATAAGTGTGGTGCCCTGTAACATAACCAAGGGTGCTTTATAGATAAATAATAAACTGATCAATGCTATGCAACAGCATAGCACTGAACAGTAATAGCAGCATGTAATAGTACCCTAAGAAGACTTCAAAAATGTGGCTGCGGCCTAGAGTGGAGTCCAGAAGCCTTCACAAGTCACAAGAAGCCTTCTGTCCTGTCACATGCCAGAATCTCCATTCTCCATCCTCCGTGCAGTGACAGATCTTCCTGGAGTTTTTTAAATAACAATGCCCATTGAACAGTACATAAAAAATAAACGTGTACTTCTGCGTTGCCTCTGGTATCCTGCTACAGTTCCTGAGTGCAATCTTCTGGGTGATTGGCAATAGAATACCGGAGGCCCCGGATAAACCCTTTAACTCTTTCCTGGCCCCCTAATCCTAGTTTTTTTTATTTGGCCAACAAATTGGTTGTGACAATAATCGTTAGTTGCAGCCCTAGTCTGAACTATTAAAATGTTTATGATCCCAAGGTGAACAGTGTAAACAGAAATACAAAATGTCACGCCAAAAATGCAGATTTTTTTTGGTCACTTCATATATCAGGAAAAAAGAAAATTAAAAAAAGTGATGGTACCGATCAAAACTACAGGTCACAGCACAAAAAAATGAGACCTAATATAGTCCCATACACAGAAAAACAAAAGAAAAAGCTGTATAGGGGTCAGAACAGGGACATTTTAACCCCTTAAGGACCAATGACGTACCGGTACGTCATTGGTCCTGCTCTTCTGATATAACGCGGGGTTACACAGTAACCCCGCATCATATCATGGCGGGCCCGGCGTCATAGTGAAGCCGGGACCTGCCTCTAATAGCGCGCAGCGCCGATCGCGGCGCCGCGCGCTATTAACCCTTTAGCCGCGCGCTCAAAGCTGAGCCGCGCGGCTAAAAGTGAAAGTTCCCGGCTAGCTCAGTCGGGCTGTTCGGGATAGCTGCGGCTAATCGCGGCATCCCGAACAGCTGACAGGACAGCGGGAGGGCCCCTTCCTGCCTCCTCGCTGTCCGATCGCCGAATGACTGCTCAGTGCCTGAGATCCAGGCATGAGCAGTCATGCGGCAGAATCGTTGATCACTGGTTTCTTATGAGAAACCAGTGATCAACATAGAAGATCAGTGTGTGCAGTGTTATAGGTCCCTATGGGACCTATAACACTGCAAAAAAAAAGTGAAAAAAAAAAGTGAATAAAGATCATTTAACTCCTCCCCTATTAAAAGTTTGAATCACCCCCCTTTTCCAATAAAAAAAAAAAACACAGTGTAAATAAAAATAAAAATAAACATATGTGGTATCACCGCGTGCGGAAATGTCCGAATTATAAAAATATATCATTAATTAAACCGCTCGGTCAATGGCGTGCGCACAAAAAAATTCCAAAGTCCAAAATAGTGCATTTTTGGTCACTTTTTATATCATTTAAAAATGAATAAAAAGTGATCAATAAGTCCTATCAATGCAAAAATGGTACCGTTAAAAACTTCAGATCACGGCGCAAAAAATGAGCCCTCATACCGCCCCATACACGGAAAAATAAAAAAGTTATAGGGGTCAGAAGATGACAATTTTAAACGTATTAATTTTCCTGCATGTAGTTATGATTTTTTCCAAAAGTCCGACAAAATCAAACCTATATAAGTAGGGTATCATTTTAATCGTATGGACCTACAGAATACATATTAGGTGTCATTTTTACCGAAAAATGTACTACGTAGAAACGGTAGCCCCCAAAAGTTACAAAACAGCGTTTTTTTTTCAATTTTGTCGCACAATGATTTTTTTTCCCGCTTCACCATAGATTTTTGGGCAAAATGACTGACGTCATTACAAAGTAGAATTGGTGGCGCAAAAAATAAGCCATCATATGGATTTTTAGGTGTAAATTTGAAAGAGTTATGATTTTTTAAAGGCAAGGAGCAAAAAACGAAAATGCAAAAACGGAAAAACCTCCGGTCCTTAAGGGGTTAAATGGGCACTGTCAGATACAAAAACTTTTGATATGTTGTAAAGCATGTATAACCAATGGGTTTTGCAATTGCTTTCATGAGACAATTTTCAGTATTTCATACTGAAAAAGCCAGACAAACAACTGCCCCCCCCCCCCCTGCCTGCTTGGACACACTTGGACACATACTAGTCCTGCTGTGTCCATGCGTCATCACTTACGTCATGGACACACTTCCTTAATTAACAGCTGTGAGCGCAGGGCTCAGAGATGGAGGAAAAATCCTCCCACTGTCAGCTTGTGTCTCACTACAGTCAGTGAGGACATGCTGGGAGTTGTAGTTTTGCTAATGCTAGGGGGGGGATGTGAGCAGAAAGCATACTGAGGGAGGGGGTGGAGACTTGCACAGCGAGGACACGCCTCCTCCCTTTGAGAGGAATTCAAACTAGTGAGCTAATAAAGTGTAATAAAATAAAGGTTCTAGAACATAAAAATCAGATGTACATGGTCAGGATTAGGTACTGAGTGATATAATAAAAAATGATTTTTTGGTTGGATCTGACGGGTACGGTTTAAGCATACTTATTTTCTTTAACCCCTTAAGGACCAAGGACGTACCGTATGTCCTGAGTCCGCTACCGTTTTATAACGCGGGGCGGGCCTGGCACCTAGGACCCGTGGCTAATAGCGTGCGATACTGATCGCGGTGCCGCGCGCTATTAACCCTTTAGACACGGCGTTAAAGTTGATCGCCGCATCTAAAGTGAAACTAAACTACCCCCGGCTAGCTCAGCGGACTGTTCAGGATAGTCGTGGTGAAATCGCGGCATTCTGAACAGCTAGGCATTTCCACCTAGAATATAACATATTTTCAGTTGTTTCACACTTTTTTGCTATGTATATAATTCCACATGTGTTAGTTCATAGTTTTGATGCCTTCAGTGTGAATCGACAATTTTCATAGTCATGAAAATAAAGAAAACACTTTGAATGAGAAGGTGTGTCCAAACTTTTGGTCTGTACTGTAAGTAGGGTATCATTTTAACCGTATGGACCTACAGAATAAACATAAGGTATCATTTTTATCGAAAAATGCACTGCGTAGAAGCGGAAGCCCCCAAAATTTACAAAATTATGTTTTTTTCTTCAATTTTGTCGCACAATGATTTTTTTCCCGTTTCGTCATAGATTTTTGGGTAAAATGACTGATGTCATTACAAAGCAGAATTGGTGGCGCAAAAAACAAGCCATCATATGGATTTTTAGGTGCAAAATTGAAAGTTATGATTTTTTTTAAAGGTAAGGAGGAAAAAACGGAAAAACGCCTGGTCCTTAAAGGGGTAGTCCAGTGGTGAAAGACGAATCCCCTATCCTAAGGATAGGGGATAAGTTTCAGGTTGTGGGGGTCCGACTGCTAGGGCCCCCCGCGATCTCCCCCCGGGGGCCAGGCTCGCTGGCCAGATAGCGCGTGTTCACCACCGCACGAAGCGGCGGCCAACACGCCACCTCAATACATCGCTATGGCAAAGCCAGAGATTGCCAAAGGCAGCGCTTCGGCACTGCCATAGAGTTTATTGAGGGGGCGTGTCAGCCGGCGCTTCATGCGGTGGTCAACACACGCCATCTGGCCAGCGAGCCTGGGCCCCACACAGAGATGGGGGGGGGGCCCCAGCGGTCGGACTCCCCGCGATCTGAAGCTTATCCCTTATCCCTAGGATAGGGGATACCTTTTCACCACTGGATATCTCCTTAAAAGGGGTTAAAAAATAAAATATAGTAAAATAAATAACCTACATAAATTGGATATAGTTGTAACTAGGGATGTCCCGATACCGATACTAGTATCGGGGCCGATACCCAGCATGTGCATGGTATCGGGGACTCGTCTAATGCCCCGGATACCAAATCCGATATCTGGTGGAGTGCTCCGCTGCTTCTCTGATCCGCATCATGCCGCAGCCTTGTTCTGCTGTTCCGATTATGCTGCTCCGTTCTGCATCATGTGGTCTTATGGCGGAGCATGTGACACCCACGTCACTGCACGTCCTCCCCTGCGCCCAGCGTAACGCTACGGAGGAAGCAGTGTGACGTGTGTATCACATGCTCCTCCATAAGACCACAGGATGCAGACGGCAGAACGGAGTAGCAGCAGTAAAGGAAGCAGCAGAACGTGACAGCGACAGGCAAGTAAGCAACTAAAGTGGGGTCCTCCTGGCTTCAAGTGGGGGTCCTTCAGGCTAAAAGTCGGGTCCTGCTGGCTAAAAGGGGGGGTCCTGCTGGCTAAAAGTCATGTCCTTCTGGCTAAAATGGGGCCCTGCTGGCTATAGGAGGGCTGATACAAATGTCTGCAGGGAGCTGCTGTCTAATGTCTTCAACTATCTATACTACCTACAAGAGGATACTACCTACTATTAAAGACAATCTCACAGCAGAGTCACCTGCACTAACTTCAATTTATAGGTAGAAAGTGCAGGTGACCCGGTTTCAACCACTGCTCACCATTGGGGAGATATATCAAAACCTATGCAAAGGAAAAGTTGCTGAGTTGCCCATAGCAACCAATCAGATCACTTTCATTTTGCAGAGGTCTTGTTAAAAATGAAAGAAGCGATCTGATTGGCTGCTATGGGTAACTGGGCAACTTTTCCTCTATACAGGTTTTGATAAATCTCACTCCATGTGATCATCAGTCATCGTTCTCGCTGCCAATACAAATTCCCTGTTCTGCCCAATGGAGGAGAGAGAAATCTTGGCTCATATTGCAGCAGCCGCCTCCATTGTACACAACAAGAACCCACATATCATACGGTAAACAGCGCCAGAAACCGCGTGACCCTGGAGTCAGATTCCCTTTAAAATAAAAGTACTCGTACTTGGTATCGGCGAGTACTAGAATTAAAGTATCGGTACTCGTACTCGGTCTTAAAAAAAAATGGTATTGGGACATCCCTAGTTGTAACCAAATTGACCTACAAGAATAAAGATAACGTCATTGTATGTAACAAAAACCCCACGCCTGCAACCCCTCCCCGTCATCTTTAAAAAAAAAAAAAAAAAAAGTTGGAGTGCTCATGTATCTGTGGTGATTTTTTTTTACTATAGAGTTTTACCATATACATGTTTTACTGCAGTTCAATTGAACTGGATAAGAATTAAAAATATATAATTTACAATGAAGTGGATAGGTTTTAGCTGCAGTAACCCGGCCTGGCCACTACGCAATGACTGGCGTTGTCCGCAAAGGCAGACTGTAGGCCGACTGTACACACCTGTTAGGTAATGCTAACTTTATGGTACTGAAGACGGATGTAGCCAGCAACGCCACCTACTGTACGATTCCTTCTCTGCACGCAATACGGTAATATTATAACCTAGCGGAGGGCACTTCCAGTACAGCCCCGGACTCCCGACTGAACTTTACCTGCGCCTCCGCCTACTAACAGCGCCACTCCCCGGCCCTGACAGCCCCGAGCCGCACGCCTGTCACCACCGGGACACACACACACATACATACATACATACATACATACAGACCGCTCCCGGACATTACCAGAACGGAACACCAAGCAGCGACCCCACTACCTCCGAGCTGCTGAGCACCCAGCAATAGCTGACAGAACGCGCAAGCGCAACGAGGACCTTTGACCGTTGACCTCTACGCATGCGCGGATTTAGTTAGTTTTTTTTTTTCTCTTTTCTTGACGACGATCTCTATGGAGATAAGGTGTGCGTGCACGTGACCTCCTGACGTCACGCCCCCTCGAATCCATAGATCAGTGTTTCCCAACCAGGGTGCCTCCAGCTGTTGCAAAACTACAACTCCCAGCATGCCCTGTCCTGGCATGCTGGGTGTTGTAGTTTTGCAACAGCTGGAGGCACCCTGGTTGGGAAACACTGCCATACCTTGTCATCTCCAAACCTGTGTCTGTTGCAAAATTACAACTCCCATCATGCTGCTGTTAGAAAATAATGGGGAGTTTTTTGTTACCATATATATATATAGATGACAGTGTTTCCCAACCAGGGGGCCTCCAGCTTTTGCAAAACTACAACTCCCCGCATGCCCGAACATCCAAAGACTGTCCGGGCATGCAGGGAGTTATAGTTTTACAACAGCTGGAGGCACCCTGGTTGGAAAACGCTGATCTATGAGCTGCAGAAGTAACAGGAATAGAAAAGCTAAAAACCAGCGCCACACCTGTCCTCAGGTTGTCTGTTGAATTACAACTTGATACCTGTAATAAAAGCCCCTAATGCAGTGTGACACTGGCCTTATTTATTTATTTATTTAGTGTCCATGAAAAAAACATAAAAACATGGGGGTCCATGGGAGAAAATCGCTACCATACTGCATTTTGGAAAAAAAATAGCCTTATGCCACAGATTGTGGCTGAAACGCGTCACCTATCTGTCATCATGTTGTGTTACCGCTGAATAAATATTGTTCGCATTGCTTGGAACCTGCGCTGGACATTTCTTCATTTGTTCCGTATAAACAAGTTATACAATACAATAAAGCATATAAAATAAAATATATTGAGGACTGCTGCTGAATTAAAGGGTACCTCTCATCAAATAAACTTTTGATATATTTTAGATTAAAGGAGTAGTCCAGTGGTGACTCAGTGGTTTACAACTTATCCCCTATCTTAAGGATAGGGGATAAGTTGCAGATTGCGGGGGTCCGACCCCTGGGGCCCCCCGCGATCTCCTGTACGGAGCCCCGACAGCCCGCGGGAAGGGGGCGTGTCGACGGCCGACACGCCCCCTCCATACAACTCTATGGCAGACCCGAAGCGCTGCCTTCGGCAATCTCCGGCTCTGCCATTGAGATGTATTGAGGGGGCGTGTCGGCCGCCGCCTCGTGCGGGGGTCGACACCCGCTATCTCGGAAGAGAGAGGGGGCCCCGTACAGAGTGATCGCAGGGGGCCCCAGCGGTCGGACCCCCCGCGATCTCAAACTTATCCCCTATCCTTAGGATAGGGGATACGTTTTTCACCACTGGACTACCCCTTTAATGAATGTTGAATAACTTTCCAATAGCATGTTAATGAAAAATATGCTTCTTTCTACTGTATTTTTCCCGATCAGTCCTGTCAGCAAGCATTTCTGACTCATGCTGGAGTCCTAAACACTCAGAACTGCCAGCCTGCTTTTATTATGTTTACATATTTTTTATATGGAATTTGGGAAAAGGGGGGTGATTCAAACTTAATATGGAAGGGGTTAATGGGTGTTTATTTTTTCCTTTTTTTTATTTTATTATTATTATTATTTTTTTACACTTTTAGTCTCCTTAGGGAACTTTAACCCTTTAAGGACCAAGCCCATTTTAACCTTAAAGACGTGGCCAATTTTATTTTTGGGTTTTCGTTTTTTCCTCCTCACCTTCTAAAATCCACAACTCTTTTATATTTCCATCTACAGACCCATATAAGGGCTTGTTTTTTGCGTGACCAATTGTACATTGTAATGAAACCTCTCATTTTACCAAAAAATTTATGGCGAACCCAAATAATAATTTTTATTAGAGAGGAAATTTAAATGAAAAACACAATTTTGTACATTTTGGAGGGTTTCGTTTTCACACTGTACACTTATGGTAAAAATGACATGTGTTCTATTAGTAACGATCCACAGATTATCCTCTCTAGTATTGCCGAGCATTTTGAGGTATCCTGCTCTGAGATCGAGGTTCGGTCATATTTACAGCAGACATACCTCCCGGCAATATCGGAAGAGGATAGAATAGAACTAGATGCTTCCCCATCTTTAAGTGAGCTAAATGGGGCCCTAGAATCATTAGAGGGAATTCTTCTCCTGGCACCGATGGATTCCCATATGAAGTATACCGGAGATACAAGGAACACCTCATTCCCTGTCTTTTTAGAGTACGGACAGATGCACTGGAAAATGGTACTCTCCCAAGATAACTGTTCCAAGCTAAAATAATACTTATCTTGAAACCGGACAAAAACCCTGGGAAATAGAGTCTTACAGACCGATTTCACTTCTAAACATCGATAATAAAATTTACGCTAGGCTCCAAGAGATAATCAATAAAATAATCCATAAAGATCAGAATGGGATTATCCCGGAACGCAAATTCAATTTTAGGAGACTATATACAAATATGCAAATAACTGGAGAAAATGGGTTCCAATCCATCCTGTTCTTGGATGCGGCAAAGGCATTTGACAGGGTAAAGTGGGAATGCTTATGGGGGACAATGAGAGCATTTGGCATAGGGGAGAAATTTATAAAAATTGTGAAAATATTGTATAAAAAAGCAGAAGCTTGCATCGAGGTCAATGGAGACTCCTCAAGATGGTTCTCTCTTTCCCCCTCTTGTTCGCCCTGTTTATTGATCCCCTAGCAACCCAGATAAGAGACGATCCAAAAATAGAAGGTTTTGGAGCAGAGGACGAAAGGGATAAAATATCCCTATATGCGGATTAGCTAAAGAAAAAAGAGAGAGCGCTCCATAGCTTAATACCGCAGGTGTAGGGTCCAAGAATGGAATAGGAATTGCCCTTACCAGATGAGGTTGTGTAAGCTCACACACAACAGTGGTCAGCGTGAGTAAGTGGTAGATCCAGTCTGCAGCCTTCCCATCCGAGCAAGACAATGGTAGGAGAAGACTTTTGGATGTTGTGGGATTCAACGGCGCTGACTGGGAGCAGACACGTCAAGTAAGCAGGAAGATGGCTTTATTAAAACAATGCAACGCGTTTCACCGCAGGTGCGGCTTCATCAGGCATGACAAACAAAGGAGGAGTTGGTCTTATATACAGGGGGGAATTAACAAATGGACTCAAGTATTTCATAAATAGTAAACATATACAACATAATGCAAAAAAAGCGTACTTAACGTGCATAATGCACAATGTAAAAATAAAATACAAAATATATACATATACAATTATATCCAAGTAGATACCATTACACCAGATAATGTATTATTAATATGCGTAATATTTGCGGCACATACGTGTGTCTGTATACATAGAAAAGCAATAATAATCAAGACTCTATCGTTATTATAATAAGATGGATAATCCTTTTTACAAATAATTTTCATTTTTATTTATATCTATTTCTATCCACATATATACTTTATAATATATATGGGATTTTTGCTTGAGGCAATGCGTGTGTCTGTGTATATATGTACATATATATTTTTGTGTATATTGATTAATTGAACGATATATGTGGATAGAAATCGATATAAATAAAAATGAAAATAAAAATAGAAAACTATTTGTAAAAAGGATTATCCATCTTATTATAATAACAATAGAGTCTTGATTATTATTGCTTTTCTATGTATACAGACACACGTATGTGCCGCAACTATTACGCATATTAATAATCCATTATCTGGTGTAGTGGTATCTACATGGATATAATTGTATATGTCTATATTTTGTATTTTATTTTTCATTGTGCATTATGCACGTTAAGTACGCTTTTTTTTTTTTGTTGTATATGTTTACTATTTATGAAATACTTGAGTCCATTTGTTTTTTAAATTCAGTTTAACCCCTTAAAGGAGTACTCTGGAGCAGACTACTCCTGCTCCATCCTGCCCGGGCTGCAAAATAAATGAAAATAAACCATCTCTCACCTCCCTGGGTTCCCGCGGAGCACCACTACATCTGATCGGTCCTCCGGTCCATCCTCTCCATACTTCCGGGTGTAACGAAGCGTCACATGGTACTCAGCCTATCGCCGGCCACTGCGATGTTCTGCCTTGGCCCATAATAGGCTGAGCGCCATGTGACGCTTCGTTACACCTGGAAGTATGAAGAGGATGGACCGGAGGACCGATCAGATGTAGTGGTGCTCCGCGGGAACCCAGGGAGGTGAGAGATGGTTTATTTTCATTTATTTTGCAGCCCGGGCAGGATGGAGCAGGAGTAGTCTGCTCCAGAGTACTCCTTTAAGGACCAGGGGGTTTTCTGTTTTTGCACTTTAATTTTTTCCTCCTTACCTTAAAACAATCATAACTCTTTCAATTTTGCACCTAAACATCCATATGATGGCTTATTTTTTGCGCCACCAATTCTACTTTGTAATGACATCAGTCATTTTACCCAAAAATCTACAGCGAAACGAGAAAAAATTGAAAAAAAAAAGGCATTTTGTAACTTTTGGGGGCTTCTGTTTCTACGCAGTACATTTTTCGGTAAAAATTACACATTCGCTTTATTCTGTAGGTCCATACGATTAAAATGATACCCTACTTATATAGGTTTGATTTTGTATTACTTCTGAAAAAAATCATAACTACATGCAGGAAAATGTATACGTTTAAAATTGTCATCTTCTGACCCCTATAACTTTTTTATTTTTCCGTGTATGGGGCGGTATGAGGGCTTATTTTTTGCGCCGTGATCTGAAGTTTTTGTCAGTACCATTTTTGTATTAATTGGGCTTTTTATTCATTTTTTCATGATATAAAAAGTGACCAAAAATGCACTATTTTGGACTTTGGAATTTTTTTGATATATTTTTATAATTCGGACATTTCCGCATTTGGCGATACCACATGTTTATTTTTATTTACAGTTTTTTTTTTTTTTTAATGGGAAAAGGGGGGGTGATTCAAACTTTTATTAGGGGAGGGGTTAAATGATCTTTATTCACTTTTTTTCCACTTTTTTTTTTTGCAATGTTATAGCTCCCATAGGGGGCTATAGCACTGCACACACTGATCTTTTACATTGATCAGTGGTTTCTCATAAGATACCACTGATCGATGATTCTGCCGCTTGACTGCTCATGCCTGGATCTCAGGCACTCAGCAGTCATTCGGCGATCGGACACCAGGAGGCAAGGTAGGAGACCCTCCTCGTGTCCCACAGCTGTTCGGGATGCCGCGATTTTGCCACGGACATCCCCCTGAGCTAACCGGCAGTGATTCACTTTCACTTTAGACGCAGCGTTTAACTTTGAACGCCGCGTCTAAAGGGTTAATAGCGCGCGGCACCGCGATCATTGCCGCGCACTATTAGCCACGGGCTCCGCGTTATAGAAAGGGAAAGGACTCAGGATGTATAGGTACCTCCTTGGTCCTTAAGTGGTTAAACTGTATTAAGGTTCAGGGAAGGGTTAATTCCCCCCTGTATATACGACCAACTCCTCCTTTGTTTGTCATGCCTGATAAAGCCGCACCTGCGGTGAAACACGTTGCATTGTTTTAATAAATCCATCTTCCTGCCTACTTGACGTGTCTGAACTGGACAACTCTGTAGTAAAAATGTTAAAAGAGAATTAAAAATGTAAGTACCTGGGGATGCAGATATCGAGGAGTGTATTGGAGTTCCATCAACTAAATACCTTCCCTGTGATAAGGAAGGCTATAGCCTGGAATAAGCTACCTATCTCCAAGTCAGACAAAATAGTGCTCACAAAAGCTATAATAATTCCAAAAATGCTATATTTGTTTTGTGGGACCCCCGTATGGTTTGGAGACCAAATATTAATAAATTTTATGTATTGTTAATTTGTATTGAAAAGCAACACAAAAAAAAAAATTATATTATATATATAAAAAAAATAACGTGTTCTTTATTCTGTGGGTTAATACGAATAAAATGGCTAGATACTTTTATATATTTGAATCGCTTAAAAAAAATCTCAAGCTTTTTGTACAAAATCAGTAATATAAAATAGCCCAATTTCACCACCTATAACTTTTTCATTTTTCTGTATATGAGGCAGTATGAGGGATCCTTTTTTGCACCGTAATCTGTACTTTTTATCGATACCACATTTGCATATATAAAACTTTTAGATCACTTTTTGTAAACATTTTTGGGAACAAAATGTGATAAAAAAAGCAGCATTTTTGGAAATTTTTTATTTTTACTTTTACGCTGTCTACCGTAGGGGATCATTAACATTTTATTTTCATAGTTCGGACATCCCACTGGACCACCAGGGATGGTATAAATGTCCCTTTAGACACCACTATCAGCTTTGACAGCGGCGATCTGAAAGGGTTAATAGCCGCCCACAGCGATGGCCGCATGTAGGCTATTAACGGAGGCATCCAGCTACAGGAATCAGCTGGGGGCCAGACTGTATGGCACGGGCTCGCGGTTAATATAACGCAGAATTTGGGGCCACAAAAAACAATGGGAACAATGCCAAAAAAGCTGTTTTTTTCTGGTAAATATGTGTAACTCTCATTTGGTCTTGTCATGACCATGTTAAATGTTATAATCCTCCCAGTTCACTGCCCCCATCATGATAAACCACACCCTGCCTTTATTTTTTAATTTTTTTTTAGTTTTCTACCTTGATATTGCTCTGTATTTTCTGCTCAGTTTCAGTCATTCACAGACTGGGAAGGGGCGTTACCCAGCAGGCTGTGACATCATCTGAAGCCATACAGGGGAAACTTCCTCCCTCACTCTGCTACACACAGCCCAGAGCAGTTCAGTGTGAGATGAGCTATGATTGGCTAAGGCTGCACCCCCCCATCATTTCCTGATATTGGACTTCCAAAGTCCAAAGTCTGTGCAAGAGATGGGGGGGAAATGTGTTCTGGACAAGTAGGGTGACACCTAGTGGCAGCTTTTTTTTAAACACAAGGAGAGCAATAGCAAAATTAGCTTTAATGACCGTGCCCATTTATTAGATGTATACATTAGTTAAAAAAAAAAAAAAATGGTCATACAGGCTAGGACCGTTTACTCCTTGCTGCTCCAGCGCCACTAACCTGAAGGCTGCAATGGCTGAAGCCTGTACATTGTGCACGTGACAACGCAGACAATCACCGGCCTCCCCAGTCACATGCTATACATGTGGGAAGAGACCACTGCGGCCAGTGACTGGCTGTGTCATGTGCACGGTGTATGGGATGTCATGTTTTAGCAGGGGCAGGGGGGAGGCAAACCAATCGTGTGGTGATCCAGCACAGAAGCTCCAGTTAGAACCCTGGTATCTGTACTAGTGTCTGCAGTCAATTGGTGGCCTCAGTGGTCACATGTAGTACTAATGGTGTCACCGCTCAGGGATGGGAGCCATGATGTCAGTAGTGCATCATGCTGATATGTAAAGAGGCAAACAATTGTCTTTAACCCCTTAACAGCCATGCAGCAGGTCTGTGAAGCGAGGACCCGTGGCTAATGCCGGACAACGGCGATAGGGCTGATGCCCAGCATTAACTCTTTAGATGCCGCAATGTTGACAAAAAATACACTACCGGCAGCTCAGCGGAGCTGATCTGGATCGCAGGGAAATTGCGATGTCCTGATCAGCTGAGAGGACGTCGGGAGGGCCCTTACCTGCCTCCTTACCGTCCGATCGGTTTTTCAATGTTCCAGTCAGTCTCAGCAGGCTGGAGCAATAGAGCACAGATAGCACTGATCAGTGTATGCAATCTAATGATTGCATGCAATAGTCCCCTATGGACTAGAAAATAGTGTAAAAAAAACAAACTGTTTAAATCACCCCCTCCCTTTTCCTGTAAAAAAATAAATATGTAATCGGTATCGCCACATACGTAAATATCCGAATTATAAAAATATAATGTTAATTAAACTGTATGGTCAATGCTGTATACATAAAAGATACCAAAGTCCAGAATTGTGTATTTTTGGTCACTTTGTATACCCCCCCCACAAATTTTTTTTTATAAAAGGTGATCAAAAAGTCCCTTCAAAACAAAAATGGTATCGATAACAACTACAGATCAGGGTGCCCTCACAGATCCCTGTATACGTAAAAATAAAAAAAAGTTATAGGGGTCAGAAGAATTGCTCTGCATAGAATCGGAAGCCCCCAAAATGACAAAATGAGATTTTTTTTTCCAATTTTGCCCCACAAATAATTTGTTTTGGTTTTGCCGTAGATTTTGTGGTGAAATGATTGATGTAATTACAAAGCACAATTAGTGGCACAAAAAACAAGCCCTCATATGGGTCTGTAGGTGGAAAATTGAAAGCGTTCTCAATTTTTAGAAGGCGAGGTGGAAAAAAAGGTACAAAAAAAAAAAAAAAAAAAAATTGCATCCTTAACATAGTTACATAGTTAGTACGGTCGAAAAAAGACATATGTCCATCAAGTTCAACCAGGGAATTAAGGGGTAGGGGTGTGGCGCGATATTGAGGAAGGGATGAGATTTTATATTTCTTCATACGCATTAATGTTATTTTGTTCCAGGAATGTATCTAATCCTGTTTTAAAGCTGTAAATTGTTCCAGCTGTGACCAGTTCCTGAGGTAGACCGTTCCATAAATTCACAGTGCTCACGGTAAAGAAGGCGTGTCACCCCTTGAAACTAAGCTTTTTCTTCTCCAGACGGAGGGAGTTCCCCCTCGTCCTTTGGGGGGGTTTAACCTGGAACAGTTTTTCTCCATATTTTTTGTATGGGCCATTAATATACTTATATACGTTTATCATATCCCCCCTTAAACGTCTCTTCTCAAGACTAAACAATTGTAACTCCTTTAATCGCTCCTCATAGCTTAGATGTTCCATGCCCCATATTAGTTTAGTCGCGCGTCTCTGCACCCTTTCCAGCTCCACAGTGTCCCTTTTATGGACAGGTGCCCAAAACTGAACAGCATATTCCAGGTGAGGCCGTACCAATGCTTTATAAAGGGGGAGTATTATGTCCCTGTCCCTTGAGTCCATGCCTCTTTTTATACATGACAATATAATGCCGGCTTTGGAAGCAGCAGCCTGACATTGCATGCTATTCTGTAGTCTGTGATCTACAAGTACACCCAGATCCTTCTCTACCAGTGACTCTGCCAGTTTAATCCCCCCTAAGACATACGATGCATGCATGTTATTAGTACCCAGATGCATAACTTTACATTTATCCACATTGAACCTCATTTGCCAAGTGGATGCCCAGACACTTAGTCTATCCAAGTCATCTTGTAACTTATACACATCCTCTATAGACTGTACCGTGCTACAAAGCTTGGTGTCATCTGCAAAGATAGAAACAGAGCTGTTAATACCATCCTCTATATCATTAATAAATAAATTAAACGACCACGGACGTATATTTACGCGCTTTGTATCTGCGGGGTCCCGGTTGCTATCAGCAACCGGGACCTGCGGCTAATACCAGACATCGCCGATCAGGCTGATGTCCGGTATTAACCCTTTAGATGCCGCGATTGAAGTTGATAGCGGCATCTAAAACGGGAAAATACACTTCCGGTTAGCTCAGCGGAGCTGTTCGGGACCGCCACGGCTTCCAGAACAGCTGAGAGGACAGCGGGAGGTGCCTTACCTTCTTCCCGGCTGTCCGAATTTGCGATTTAACCTTTTCCCTAATAAAAATTTGAATCACCCCCCTTTTCCCATAAAAAAAAGTGTGTAAATAAAAATAAACATATGTGGTATCGCCGTGTGCGTAAATGTCCGAACCATAAAAATATATTGTTAATTAAACCGTACGGTCAATGGTGTATACGCAAAGTCCAAAATAGCTTATTTTTGGTCACTTTTTATACCAGAAAAAAAATGAATAAAAAGCTATCAAAAAGTCTGATCAAAACAAAAATGGTACCGATAAAAACTTCAGATTACGGCGCAAAAAATGAGCCCTCATACCGCCTCATTCGTGGAAAAATAAAAAAGTTATAGGGGTTAGAATGACAATTTTAAACGTATACATTTTCCTGCATGTAGTTATGATTTTTTTCAAAAGTACAACAATCAAACCTATATAAGTAGGGTATCATTTTAATTGTATGGACCTACAGAATAATGCTAAGGTGTCATATTTACCAAAAATATACTATGTAGAAATGGAAGCCCCCAAAATTTGGAAAATTGCGTTTTTTTCTTCAATTTTGTCGCACAATGATTTTTTTCCCGTTTCTCCGTAGATTTTTGGGTAAAATGACTGATGGTATTACAAAGTAGAATTGGTGGCGCCCAAAAAAAAAAAAGCCATCATATGGATTTTTAGGTGCAAAATTTAAAGGGTTAGGATTTTTAAAATGTAAGGAGGAAAAAACGAAAGTGCAAAAACTAAAAAACGCTCGGTCCTTAAGGGGTTAATGGTTTTGATACGATCAGTTCACACACTTCTAGTTTCACTCAACAACTGACACATAACCCATCTGGCAGATCACATTTTTAGCAGACAGTCGTTGGCCATCAACCATCATTCTTGTGTAATTTTAAAACGTTGGTCGGCCATTTTGACTCCATATCATCTTATGTGTTGACCTGCTTTAGGTTAGGCTAGGGCACACCTATATGCTGTAGTTGTCAGTTTCCGTCTACTTTTTGCTACATACAGCCAGATCGAAACCAAAATGTCAAAAATGTTTATGATTGATTTCTTTTTTTCTTTTTTTTTGTCTAACAAAGATCTGTTGAAAGCCAAATCCATTTACATCAAGAGGGAAGAGCTGGGAAGAATCTGGGCCAAAGATTTTCCACAGACCAGAGTATTATGCGCTTATTTTTGCATTAGTAGAAGACACAAGGCCCGGCCTGATGACCCAAACTGACAGGTGTCAGTTCAGGTCATTAGATCCTTGGTCAGGCGTAGGTTTGCATCCATAATGCACTAGTGAGAAACCGGCCATAAGGAGATAAGACTAAGAGTCCTTTCGGGGACAATGACAGATAGTAGGAACATCTCTTTGCAACACTATTTGTGATCGGGGCTCCATACGTGTAACAGTGACAGGAAAGATTGCCTACATACCTATACAAGGTCTTACCCTAGCATAGCGGTCTGAGTTGTGCCATAACCGCGCAATGAGGGCACGCCTATAGAGGGCATGCACTATAGTGAAGGAATAAGATAAGGGAGGGTTGGGAGGGTTCCACAAATGACACGTGCTCCTGTTACATTCTTATACTGGTCAAATTTCATTTGACACAGTCACCATTGGAGAGGAATAAATTACTCAGGTTACGTCAAATTTAGTAAACAATCATACATTTATTTTAGGCTCATAGACAATATGGCAAACAGAACAAACTAGTAAATCTTATGTAAATAACAGTTCTTGCTTAAGTATTACAATAATAACAGTAGGAAGTGTAGTCATGTTCTTAGAACAATCTCACCAAGTGAGGGTTGTGTGGGCTGGATCCATCATGGAAAGTTCATCTAAGATGGCTTCCTCCTTCATCAGACTGGTCTGGCTCCGCCTCCTTCCTCTTAGCTTGGCTTACTTCAATAGTCTTGCTTCATGATGTCCTCCTCGTCCTCCATGGATGAGGCTTCCTTAATGATGCTTCCTTAATAATGCTTCCATAATGATCCTGCAGTCTTCTTAAATACCGTACTTATGGGTGTGTTCTTTACATATGTGGGCGTGGTTATACTACGCCTTATATCCATAAATATACTTATCTCTATATATCTCCTCCTAGTGGGTTGGTTTGAGTATATCTTTAACTTAAGGGTGTATACATTATGTCATGCTTAACTTACATACTGATTGGACATTAGTACCCTTCCTAGAATAGTATAGTTATGCATACCTCAGCAATTCTATCTATAGTATTCAGCTATAGCTTAACTTTACTAAAGGTCATGGCATCCATTTTAGGTTTGACTTTTGTCAGCCATCTTGTATACCCTTGCATAAGTTATATTGTATATTAATCATTTTAACAGCTCCGCCCCTGTAGGAGAGGGGGAAGTTATATACACACGCCCCCACCTGTTCCCAATAAGCCCCACCTGGAAGTGCAGGGAGCGATAATTACTTCCGCCCCTCGCACAAATACAGCCCATCAGGCTTTATACATATTGAATATTAAAGGGGTTCTCCACTGCCCTGTCTTCCGGAGCTCCGCTCGCAGCGTCTGGAAGTTTATTACTCCGGACGCTGTGTGCGGGCTTCTGTGTTCGAGGCCACCCCCTCGTGTCGTCACACCCGCCCACCCTCTCAACGAAAGTATATGGGAAGGGGGCGCGACCGCTGTCACGACCCCTTCCCATAGACTTTCGTTGAGGGGGCGGACGTGACGTCAAGAGGGGGCGGGCGTGACGTCACGAAGGGGTGGCCTCGAACACGGAAGCCAGCACACAGCGTCCGGAGTAATAAACTTCCGGACGCTGCAAGCGGAGCTCCGGAAGACAGGGCAGTGGAGAACCCCTTTAAAGGGATACGTCGCTGCTCAGTGTTTGGAACAAACTGTTCTGAATGCTGGAACCGGGAGCTCGTGACGTTATAGCCTCGCCCCCCTCATGACATCGCGCCCGCCCCCTCAATGCTAGTCTATGGGAGGGGGCGTGACGGCTGTCACGCCCCCTCCCATAGACTTGCATTGAGGGGGCACGGCGTGAGGTCATAAGGGGGCAGGGCTATGACATCACTAGTTCCTGACTCCAGTGTTCGGAACAGTTTGTTCCAAAAGCTGAGCAGCGGAGTACCCCTTTAAACTTTGATTTTTCTATATTACTTGGTTATCAAGAATGTTAAAGTCTTTAGGGAGCCGCATAAGATGATCGTATAAAATATTTTTATTTCACTGTACAATACGCATTCACAAAAACAAAGCCAAAGATATACACAATAACAGAGGATGCACAATAAAACATTTATAAGAAGTAATAACCTCAGAAGAAGATATACAAATCAATACTGCAGTCCTGCTGAGGTGCTTGTGGTATAAAACAGCACAGTAAATATGTAGAGTAAATATAAAATACTGTTCTTTAGGGTATGTTCACACAGCACTGAAAGGCTGCAGATTTTGACTTCCCTAATTAAAGTTAACTGGGAAAATCTTCTGCATTTAGTCCCATGTGAGCATACATATACGATATATTCTTAGAGATCCGTACCATGGCTGAATATTATCTGTTCTATCTCACGGGAAAAGTTAAAGGGGTACTCCGCTGCTCAGCATTTGGAACAAACTGTTCCGAACGCTGGAGCCGGGAGCTTGTGACATCATAGCCCTGCCCCCTCATGACATCACGCCCCGCCCCTCAATGCAAGTCTATGGGAGGGGGCGTGACGGCTGTCACGCCCCCTCCCATAGACTTGCATTGAGGGGGTGGGGTGTGACATCATGAAGGGGCGGGGCTATGACATGACAAGCTCCTGGCACCGACTCCAGCATTCGGAACAGTTTGTTCTAAACGCTGAGCAGTGGAGAACCCCTTTAAGTCATTTGGAAGGACTGTTTAGAAGCCAGATGTCTGACATAAGTATTTAGTCAGACCAATGGAACCTATGATCAGTCTATGATCAGCTGCATTTCTCAAAGTACAAAGACAAGCCGCTAATACCGGCCCTCTAGACAGGTTCCCTCACTACTTTTCACTCATGGCACTTTCTTAAAGGGGTTGTGCAGTGAAAATGTCCCCTATCCACAGGGGCACGCGCCCTCCATTTATCTCTATGGGAGAGCCTGAGATACTCGAGTACAGCGCTCATGTATCTCTGGCTCTCCCATATACATACATGGAGGGCGTGTACCGACCCCCTCTCTGTGCAGGAGGAGAGCCGGAGCGCCATGCAGGAGATCGCGGGGGGGTCCCAGCTACTTATCTCCTATCCTATAAATAGGGGATGTTGGTTGTCACTGCACAATCCCTTCAATATATATATTTTTTCATACAGAAAACAGAGAATGGTTCTCAAGGAGAATTATTACAATTCACAATTCGGCACATCAATAAAAGGTTTTATCCAGGATTAGAAAAACACAGCTGCATTCTTCCAGAAACGGCGCCAATGTTGTTCACAGTCTGTGTGTGGTATTGCAGCTCAGTTCGACTGAATTAATGGAGCAGTAATACCGCACACAACCGGAGACAGGTACGACACACTGTTTTTGGAATACAACAGCTATGTTATTCTAATGCTGGATAACCCTATTAACACTTGTGATATACATTGTGCCCTGGCATACAGCTAACAAGGAAGCAAATATATGGACAAGGTAGATTCAAGAGAAGTGTCCGTGCCTACAGTCACTCTAATAGATCCCTGTTCTCCTGTTCATTTTGTACATTTAAGTAAATATGTTTACCTTCGCATGGAACGCCGTTAAAATAATACTATTCTAACCATTGCATTTGAATTCCGTCTTGGAAGTGCATCATTTTGGCAACATGTTACACAACTGCAATATTTACTAAAGCTGTGAGGTATTAAATATTTAAGGCACAGGGTGACCTCTAAATACTCAAAACAGATTAAAGGGGTTATCCAGGAAAAAAACTTTTTTTTTTTTTTTTTAATATAACAACAGATCTGTAAATTACTTCTATAAAAATATCTTAATCCTTTCAGTACTTATGAGCTGCTGAAGTTGAGTTGTTCTTTTCTGTCTAAGTGCTCTGTGATGACACCTGTATCCAGAGTAGAAGCAAATCCCCAAAGCAAACCACTTCTTCAGCTGATAATTATTGGAAGGATTAAGATTTTTTAATAGAAGTAATTTACAAATCTGTTTAACTTTTTGAAACCAGTTGATATAGAAAAAAAAAAAGTTATTTCCTGGAATACCCCTTTAAAGAGGTACTCCTGTGGAAAACTTTTTTTTAATCAACTGGTGCCAGAAAGTTTAACAGATTTGTAAATGACTTCTATTAAAAAAAAATCTTAATCCTTCCAGTACTTATTAGCTGCTGAATACTACAGAGGAAATTATTTTCTTTTTGGAACACAGAGCTCTCTGCAATCATGACCACAGTGCTCTCTGCTGACATCTCTGTTCATCTAAGAACTGTTCAGAGTAGGAGAAAATCCCCATAGCAAATATATGCTGCTTCCTAAAATGAGCAGAGAGCACTGTGGTCATGATGTCAGCAGAGAGCTTGTGTGTTCCAAAAAGAAAATAATTTCCTCTGTAGTATTCAGCAGCTAATAAGTACTGGAAGGATTATTTTTTTTTTTTAATAGTAGTAATTTACAAATCTGTTTAACTTTCTGACACCAGTTGATTTAAAAAAAATAAAAAAAAGTTTTCTGCCGGAGTACCCCTTTGATACTTGACATCACAGTATGCCACTAAACGCCCTGTTCCCCTAGTTCCCCTGGCAGACCATAGGCCAGCATATAGTTTTCTCCTGCTCTTTTTTTTTCCGGAAACCAAAACAGTGCACAATATTTCAGTAAAGGAACCCAACATTTAACTTTAAGGCAGTATTTAAAATAGTCTGAGAATCCAATCCAAATGAAGTAAAACATCCAGAAAACATCAATGCTTGCGGACTGAATAAATCCGAAAATCATAAAACTGTACTGATATGATGGTCATATATTTATAGATTATTTCACACGTTTTCTATGAAATTACTGCTTAAAGTAATATGTCAGTTGTAGCCGTCTGTGGACTCATCATCCTCATCGTCAAGATCATTTTCTTCTTCTTCCTCCTCGGCCTCTTCTGTCTTCTTTTTGTGCCGGCTCCCAGTACTTTGCTGAGAATACAAAGCATAGTCAGGCTTAGGATCAAAAAACAAAGACGCTTTATCTAGAAATGGGAATAGTCACGAAAATACATAAAATTGATTTTTGTTTACCAATCGTTTAAGTACTTTATTCACTTTCCTTCACATGGGCAAAAATAGGCGGAATGTCCGCTCGAAAATAGAAGAGACATTCCGCACATTTGCTTGACTCGGCGGCACTAGAACCGCTCAGAAAGGTGCCATTTCCATAGACATAAATATTAAACGGTTCAATGTTTCTGTGGATGCCGGAATCAGGATTTCCACGGCAATAACATCTGCAGCGGAAATTCTGCTGTGTGGACAGTGCAGCAGATTCCCATTGTAATTTCCGAACAGAATATTCCAGCGAAATTCTGCTCGGAAATAATGCCAAGCAAACATAGCCAGACAGGGACAATCAGCCTGATTCAGGGTTGGTGCACACCACGTTTTTGCAATACAGTTCCTGTATCAGGTTTTTGATGAAAGACTAAACTGTATCAAAACGTGTGTACAAATTTCAACCCGTATACTGTTAAAAACAGTATACGGTTAGAAAAATTATGTCTGGTTGCATCCGTTTTTTAAGAGAAAAAAAAAAAAAAGAGTATACGTTTTTAACTTTTCACTCCATTTTGAATAAAGTTTCACTTGTTTGATTGAAATTCCAAGTTCCCATTGACTCCCATGAAAAAAAAAAAAACACGGTTTAATGCGGTTTCTCACCCGGATTAAAAAACGTGGTAGTCTATGGTTTTGGGTACAGGTAGAAAAACGGACAAAACCGTATAAAACGCAAAACGGACTAAACCAAATGATGCTTTTGACATACGGTTAACAATGTTAAGTCAATGCATACGGTTTTCTATACGGTTCCGAACGGAACTGGCAAAAATGTGGTGTGCATGCACCCTCAATGTGTACCTGTTGCTTAAAAAACTTTTGACATGATGTAGAGCAGTGTTTCCCAACCAGTGTGCCTCCAGCTGTTGCAAAACTACAACTCCCAGCATGTTTTGATCTGTTGATCTGTTCAGACTCCAAACAGAGCACGCTCTAGTTCTAGGTATTGGTCATGGTCTGAACACTCAGATCCAACCAATCAAAACTTTGGCTGTCAGGGCATGTAGCAATACCAAAGTATTAAAGGGGTACTCCGGTGGAAAACATTTTTTTTTCTAATGAACTGGTGCCAGAAAGATTTGTAAATTACTTCTATTAAAAAATCTTTACCGTTCCTGTACTTATTAGCAGCTGTATGCTACAGAGGAAATTCTTTTATTTTTAAATTTCTTTTTTGTCTTGTCCACAGTGCTCTCTGCTGACACCTGACTGTCCAGAGCAGGAGAAAAATCCCATAGCAAACCTATGCTGCTCTGGACAGTTCCTGACACGGACAGAGGTGTCAGCAGAGAGCACTGTGGAAAAGACAAAAAAGAAATTCATAAAGAACAGAATTTTCTCTGTAGAATACAGCTGCTAAAAGTACTGGAAGGGTAAAGATTTTTTTTAAATAGAAGTTATTTTAAATCTGTTTAACTTTCTGGCACCAGTTGACTTATAAAGACTTAAAAAAATTTTTTTTCCACCAGAGTACCCCTGATATCAATAATTTTTCTCTCCTTTTTTGGTGGACCCCTTACAAAAAAAACAAATAATGTGTATATATCTCAAACCGTGATCAATAAAAACACACACATCGCTTACACAGCTCTGCAGTCACAATAAAAGAAATATCATGGGCATAAAGCTGGACAATGTGGGGTAAAGCTGGACATACATCAAGTGTAAATGATTAAAGGTAAGCCTTACTGATAAAGAAGCAGACATCTTCTTTGATGTTCCAATCCTTGAATTGGCACGTACTATATCTAAGCGAGACTGGAAGTCCGGCGGATGAAGGGAACTTCTGAAGACCTACCGATGGAATACATACAGTTGTGAGTAGGTACTAAACACACGTAAACCATGCTGGAAAATAGGAAACCTCCTCTAGTGAACATTAGTGATTTTTGTTTTTTATCCCCTATGCCCGGGCTGCTAGATTAAAAATAATGAACATTAACTTACAGTGGGGCAAAAAAGTCAGCCACCAATTGTGCATTTTCTCCCACTTAAAAATATGAGAGGCCTGTAATTTTCATCATAGGTATACCTCAAATATGAGAGACATAATGAGAAAAAAAATCTATAAAAATCACATTGTCCAATTTTTAAAGAATTTATTTGCAAATTATGGTGGAAAATAAGTATTTGGTCACCTACAAACAAGCAAGATTTCTATCTCTAACAGACCTGTAACTGCTTCTCCTCTGTCCTCCACTTGTTACCTGTATTATTGGCTCCTGTTTGAACTTGTTATCACAATAAAGGACACCTGTCCACAACCTCAAACAGTCACACTCCAAACTCCACTATGGCCAAGACCAAAGAGCTGTCGAAGGACACCGAAAACAAAATTGTAGCCCTGCACCAGGCTGGGAAGACTGAATCTGCAATAGGCAAGCAGCTTGGTGGGAAGAAATCAACTGTGGGAGCAATTATTAGAAAATGTAAGACATACAAGACCACTGATAATCTCCCTTGATCTGGGGCTGCCTGCTTGGACACATACAAGTCCTGCTGTGTCCATGTATCATCACCTATGTCATGGACACACTTCCTTGATTGACAGCTGTGAGCGCAGGGTTCACAGCTATAGGAAAAATCCTCCCACTGTCATCTTGTGTCCCGCTACTGTCAGTGAGGACAAGCTGTGAGTTGTAGTTTTACGAATGCTAAAGGAGATGTGATCAGACAGCATACTGAGGGAGGGGGCGGAGACCTGCACAGTGAGGCCACGCCCCCTCCCTTTGAGATTAATTCAGACTAGTGAGCTAAATTAAAAGTGTAATAAAAAAATAGATAAAGGTGCTAGACACATAAAAATTAGATGTACATGGTCAGGATTAGGGAGTGATATATAAAAAAAAAATGTTTTTTTGTTGGATCTGACGGGTACGCTTTAAGCCAGTACATGTCTGGGCCCATCTAAAGTTTGCTAGAGAGCATTTGGATGACCCAGAAGAGGATTGGGAGAATGTCATATGGTCAGATGAAACCAAAGTAGAACTTTTTGGTAAAAACTCAACTCGTCATGTTTGGAGGAGAAAGAATGCCTATTTGCATCCAAAGAACACCATACCTACTGTGAAGGATGGGGGTGGAAACATCATGCTTTGGGGCTGTTTTTCTGCTAAAGGACCAAAACGACCATGTATTGTGAGATTTTGAGTGAACACCTCCTTCCATCAGCAAGGGCATTGAAGATGAAACGAGGCTGGCTCTTTCAGCATGACAATGATCCCAAACACACCGCCCAGGCAACAGAGGAGTGGCTTCATAAGAAGCATTTCAAGGTCCTGGAGTGGCCTTGCCAGTCTCCAGATCTCAACCCCCATAGAAAACCTTTGGAGGGAGTTGAAAGTCTGTGTTGCCCAGCGAAAGCCCCAAAACATCACATCTCTAAAAGGAGATCTGCATGGAGGAATGGGCCAAAATACCAGCAACAGTGTATGAAAACCTTGTGAAGACTTACAGAAAACGTTTGACCTCTGTCACTGCCAACAAAGGGTATATAACAGAGTATTGAGATTAACTTTTGTTATTGACCAAATACTTATTTTCCACCATAATTTGCAAGTAAATTCTTAAAAAATCAGGCAATGTGATTTAATAGATTTTTTTTTTCTCATTCTGTCTCTGATAGTTGGGGTATACCTATAATGAAAATTACAGGCCTCTCATCTTTTTAAGTGGGAGAACTTGCCCCACTGTACCTTTCCCTGTCGATATCGTCGCCCTGTCCTCCACCCAATTCTTTTTCTGGCTTTTGGTGCCCGATACGCAACACTACGCTCAGCTAATTACTGGTGGCAGCGCTGTCCCACCTCGGCCAGTGATAGACTTAGCTGCAGGGTAATGTAACAGGCTTGAACTCCTTCCTAGACCAGCTTCAACTACTTTTAGGTAATTTTAGTTTAGTCTCGGACTGAAAATTGCTGCAAGCTGCGTATCTCAGTCTGAGCCAAAACTTGTATATGCTTTGGAAATGACCCGAACATTGTCACTAGCTGACTACACTCGGGCCATTAAAACACACACACTTTGGCATGTCAATGTGACATTTTCCCAACATATCCGTGCCTCTGAGACACAAATTGATACCTATACTACCTTACTGATACCTTTACTATTCACCGGAACTCTTACTCCCTAAAGGAAAACTGTCAGCCTGTTCACCCACACTACACCTCATACACTGGGTTATAGTGTGGGTGAACAGGAATCCAACGAGGGGGTGTCACTTATTTAACCCCTTAAGGACCAAAGATCAATTCAGATTTACGATTTGCTGCGATTCCGGGTCAATCGGGTCCCCGGTGACCTGGAAACAAAGGGTGAAAGGTGCCGTCCAACACCGCACCTATCACCCTTTAGCAGCAGGGTTGAGGTAGCACTGGTGCCACCTCACGATCATCCTGATTCGAATCAGGACTCCTGCTGTGTTGGTGTCCCTGACGGCACCCGCTCCGCCCCTATTCCGTAGAACGGGTGCCGGGAGTTCTCACCTGATGTGGGGCCCCCCGGAGTGGAGACGGCGGCGGTAGGCAGGTGGGAAAGAGCGCAGCAGCAGGATGTAAGGCTGGCTTCCTGCTGTGGCTTAGCAACAACTCCCAGCATGCACAAAAGTGCACATTGGGAGTTGTTGTTAGCAACAGCAGAAGGCACAACTACAACTCCCAGCATGCCCTTTGGTAGTTTGTGCATGCTGGGGGTTGTAGTTATGCAACAGCTGGAGGCACATTTTTTCTATGAAAAAGTGTACCTAAAGCAGTTGCATAACTACAACCCCCAGCATGCATGGATAGCCAAAGGGGATGCTGGGGGTTGTAGCAGTGTGCCTCCAGCAGTTGCATAACTACAAGTGTTAGCATGACATTTGACCGTCAATGCACGCTGAAAGTTGTTGTTTTGCAATAGCTGGAGGCACACTGGTTGCGAAACGCTGAGTAACAAACTTTCCAGTTGATGCATAACTGCAACCCCCAGCATGCACGAACAGCCAAAGGGTTGTAGTTTTGCAACAGCTGGAGGTTTGCTGGGTACATTCACACAGGAGGGGGTTTACAGCAAGTTTCTAGCTGCAAGTTTGAGATGCAGCAAATTTTCCGCTGCAGCTCGAACTCCCAGCAGAAAACTCGCTGTGAACCCCCGCCCGTGTGAATGTATCATAAAAACACTACACTACACTACACTACAACTAAATAAAGGGTAAAAAAACATTACATATACAGTGGGGATCAAAAGTTTGGGCACCCCAGGTAAAAATTTGTATTAATGTGCATAAAGAAGCCAAGGACAGATGGAAAAATCTCCAAAAGGCATCAAATTACAGATTAGACATTTTTATAATATGTCAACAAAAGTTAGATTTTATTTCCATCATTTACACTTTCAAAATAACAGAAAACTAAAAAATGGCGTCTGCAAAAGTTTGGGCACCCTGCAGAATTTATAGCATGCACTGCCCCCTTTGCAAAGCTGAGACCTGCCAGTGTCATGGATTGTTCTCAATCATCATCTGGGAAGACCAGGTGATGTCACTCTCAAAGGTTTTAAATGCTCAGACTCATCTGACCTTGCCCCAACAATCAGCACCATGGGTTCTTCTAAGCAGTTGTCTAGAAATCTGAAACTGAAAATAGTTGACGCTCACAAAGCTGGAGAAGGCTATAAGAAGATAGCAAAATGTTTTCAGATGTCAATATCCTCTGTTCGGAATGTAATTAAGAAATGGCAGTCATCAGGAACAGTGGAAGTTAAAGCAAGATCTGGAAGACCAAGAAAAATATCAGACAGAACAGCTCGCAGGATTGTGAGAAAAACAATTCAAAACCCACGTTTGACTGCACAATCCCTCCAGAAAGATCTGGCAGACACTGGAGTTGTGGTACACTATTCCACTATAAAGAGATACTTGTACAAATATGGTCTTCATGGAAGAGTCATCAGAAGAAAACCTCTTCTACATCCTCACCACAAAAATCTGCATTTGAACTTTGCAAATGAACATATAAACAAGCCTGATGCATTTTGGAAACAAGTTCTGTGGACCGATGAGGTTAAAATTGAACTTTTTGGCCGGAATGAGCAGAGGTACGTTTGGAGAAGAAGGGGAACAGAATTCAGAAGGGGAGCAGCGAATAAAAAAAGAGAGAAGTTCACGTAGTCTTTGCATTGTGTGTCGGTGTGTGCCACGCTAAGCATGGACAACAGAAAGAGGAGAAGAGAACTGTCTGAGGACTTGAGAACCAAAATTGTGGACAAATATCAACAATCTCAAGGTTACAAGTCTATCTCCAGAGATCTAGATTTGCCTTTGTCCACAGTGCGCAACATTATCAATGTGCAACCCGTGGCACTGTAGCTAATCTCCCTGGGCGTGGACTGAAGAGAAAAACTGATGCAAGGTGTCAACGCAGGATAGTCCGGATGGTGGATAAGCAGCCCCAAACAAGTTCCAAAGATATTCAAGCTGTCTTGCAGGCTCAGGGAGCATCAGTGTCAGCGCAAACTGTTGACATTTAAATGAAATGAAACGCTATGACAGGAGACCCAGGAGGACCCCACTGCTGACACAGAGACCTAAAAAGCAAGACTACATTTTGCCAAAATGAACATGAGTAAGACAAAATCCTTCTGGGAAAATGTCTTGTGGACAGATGAGACCAAGATAGAGCTTTTTGGTAAAGCACATCATTCTACTGTTTACCAAAAACAGAATGAGGCCTACAAAGAAAAGAACACAGTACCTACAGTGAAATATGGTGGAGGTTCAATAATGTTTTGGGGTTGTTTTGCTGCCTCTGGCACTGGGTGCCTTGAATGAGTGCAAGGCATCATAAATCTGAGGATTACCAACGGATTTTGGGTCGCACTGTACAGTCCATTGTCAGAAAGCTGAGTTTGCGTCCAAGATCTTGGGTCTTCCAGTAGGACGATAACCCCAAACATACGTCAAAAAGCACCTGAAATGGATGGCAACAAAGTGCTGGAGAGTTCTGAAGTGGCCAGCAATGAGTCCAGATCTAAATCCCATTGAACACCTGTGGAGAGATCTTAAAATTGCTGTTGGGAAAAGGCGCCTTCCAATAAGAGAGACCTGGAGCAGTTTGCAAAGGAAGAGTGGTCCAACATTCCGGCTGAGAGGTGTAAGAAGCCTATTGATGGTTATAGGAAGCGACTGATTTCTGTTATTTTTTAAAGGGTGTACAACCAAATATTAAGTTAAGGGTGCCAATAATTTTGTCCAGACCACTTTTGGAGTTTGGTGTGACATTATGTCCAATTTGCTTTTTTTCCTCCCTCTTTTGGTTTAGTTCCAATACACACAAAGGGAATAAACATGTGTATAGCAAATAACATTTGTTACTGCAATCCTTTTCTGTGAGAAATACTTCATTTTCTAGAAAATTTTCAGTGGTGCCAACATGACTGCACACAAATCCCCCCCCCCCCCCCAAAAAAAAATTTTAAACTTCTGGTATGGCACTGTTTTCAAAACGGAGCCTCCAGCTGTTGCAAAACAACAACTCCCAGTATTATTGCCGGACAGCCATTGACTGTCCAGGCTTGCTGGGAGTTTTGCAACAGCTGGAGGCACTCTGTTTGGGAAACACTGCTGTAGGGTAATTTTGGTATCAGAGGTAATTCTTGCACACGGGTCCATCCCTATGCAAATCCCTAATTAAGTCCTCAAATGCGCATGGCGCTCCCTCATTTTGGAGCCGTCTTATTTCAAGGCAACAGTTTAGGGCCACATATGGGGTATTTCCGTACTCGGAAGAAATTGGCTAACAAATTTTGGTGGGATTTTTCTCCTTTTACCCCTTATGAAAAGGTAAAGTTGGGGTCTACACCAGCATGCTATTGTAAAAAAAATAATAATTTTGTTTACACTAACATGTTTGGTGTTGCTCCATACTTTTCATTTTCACAAGAGGTAAAAAGGAAAAAAAAAAAAAAAAAAAAAGACACCCAAAATGTGTACTGAAATACCCCATATGTGGACGTAAAGTGCTCTGCGGGTGCACAACAAGGCTCAGGAGTGAGAGCACCATGTACATTTGAGGCGATTTGCACAGGGGTTGCTGATCGTTACAGTGGTTCTGACATAAACTGAAAAAACAAAAAAACATGTGACCCCATTTTGGAAACTACACCCCTCACGGAACATAACAAGGGGTATAGTGAGCCTTAACACCCCACAGGTGTTTGAAAGATTTTCAATAAAGTTGGACGTGAAAACGAAAAAGGTGTATTTTTTTACTAAAATGCTGGTGTTATCCCAAATTTTTCATTTTCACAAGGGGTAATAGGAAAAAAGCCACCCATAATTTGAAACACCATTTCTTCTATATATAGTATATAAATATCCCATATGTGGATGTAAAGTGCTCTGCGGGTGCACTACAGGTCTCAGAAGAGAAGCAGCACCATTGGGCTTTTGGAGAGAAAATTTACACCCCACAGGTGTCTGGCAGATTTTTTTGAACATTTAAATTTTTCATTTGCACAGCCCACTGTTCCAAAGATCTGCCATACACCAGTGGGGCGTAAATGCTCACTGCACCCAGTTACATTCTGTGAGGGGTGTAGTTTCCAAAATGGGGTAACATGTGGGGGATCCCCTGTTCTGGTAGCATGGGGGTTTTGAAAACACACATGGCCCCCAATTCAAAACAAATTCTCTCTCCAAGAGCCCAATGGCGCTCCTTCTCTTCTGCGCATTGTAGTTCTCCCGCAGAGCACTTTACATCCACATATGGGGTATTTCCATACTCAGAAGAAATGGGGACATTTTGGGAGCTTTTTCTCCTATTACCCCTAGTAAAAATGAAAAATTTGGGGTAACACCAGCATTTTAGTGAAAAAAAAATCTAGTTTTTCATTTTCACGTCCAAATTTTGCGGAAATTTGTCAAACAACTGTGGGGTGTTAAGGCTCACTGTACCCCTTGTTACGTTCCTTGAGGGGTGTTGTTTCCCAAATAGTGTGCCATGTGGGGATTTTTTTTGCTGAAATGGCACAATAGGGGCTTCCTAAAGGCGACATGTCTCCCAAAAACCATTTCAGCAAAATTTGCTTTAAAAAAAACCAAAAACAAATGTGGCTCCTTCTCTGATCCATTGTTGAATTCAGTGAATCACGCAGTGGGGGCGGGGCTTCACAGGGGGCGGTGCTTAGTAACTCCACTTCACTAGATAGTTACAGTTTTAGAGTCACAGATAATAATTATGTAAATTAAGGCAATGAAGAAGCCTCGCCCCCTGCGAAGCCCCATCCCCGCTGCGCGATTTACTGAATACAGCAGTGGATCTTCTGGGGGACATATCTCAGGACCTATTGGACATATTTAAGTAAGTGACCCCTCAGACTCCTGTTCACCCACGCTAAAAGCCAACAATGTATAAGGTTTAGTGTGGATGAACGTGCTGACAGTCTTCCTTTAACAGAATTTGATAAAACAAACAATACATGGCACGTCTGACCCTGCTACCTACCTCTAGATCTTCCTCCTCATCAATGTCCTCGATATGCTGATAGGCAGCAGTCAACACCTCCAGAGCCTTCCCGTGGAACAACATCTCAACTGTTACAAAATCACTAAAGATTTTCTAAACAGAGAGAGAAAAAAAAAAAAAAGTTAACATTGGTGATTTATAAAAGATATACTTTGAGTGTTCTATCAATTTACAGTATATACATATATATTTTATTTATTTATTAGAGATGAGCGAACTTACAGTAAATTCGATTCGTCACGAACTTCTCGGCTCGGCAGTTGATGACTTTTCCTGCATAAATTAGTTCAGCTTTCCAGTGCTCCCGTGGGCTGGAAAAGGTGGATACAGTCCTAGGAGACTCTTTCCTAGGACTGTATCCACCTTTTCCAGCCCACCGGAGCACCTGAAGGCTGAACTAATTTATGCAGGATAAGTCAGCAACTGCCGAGCCGAGAAGTTTGTGACAAATCGAATTTACTGTAAGTTCGCTCATCTCTAATATCTATCTATAAATATTATAAATCATAAAATGTCGCAGTATCTTGTAATACCTTTTTTATTGGACTAACAGCATTTTGTAGAGACAAGCTTTCGGGATTCCTCCCTTTATCAAGTCCAAAGCAAGATTTGCTTTGGACTTGATAAAGGGAGGAACCCTGAATAGAATATTCAGAATAAAAAAGGTATTACAAGATACTGCTACATTTTATGATTTGCATCACTGGACTAATACGGCTACTCAAATTTACTACATATATATATAATTATATACATACACACACACATACTAGCTGAGTATGGCGCCCGGTTTTTCCTTTCTAATCCTTGTTGGGGAGGAAAATCAACAAAGGAGGAAGCTTTTGACTTCATATCCCCGTCCTCATATATTGTTGTCATATTCCAACCCCATATCCCGACCTCATATCTCGACCTCCTATCCTGTCCTCATATCCCTTCTTCAAATCCCGACCTCATATACTGTCCTATCCCATCCTCATATCCTGTCCTCATATGCAGTCTATGTTCCATCCTCATATCCTGTCCTCAGGTGGGACGGATTTGTGATGAAGATATTGTAAGCTGAAAATAGAAGGGGATGTGGCTTTGTGGGACTGGGCTTGATTTGCAAGCCAGACCGATGCACAAAAAGGGTGGGGCTTAAAATGTGGGTGTGTCTTTGTGAGATGGGGTGTGGCTTGCAAGCCGGACTGACACTTACCAGGAGATGCAGAGCGGAGCAAGCTACTGGAAGTCCCATATACTTGCATGGGACTTGAAACAAAAAAACATCTTTTATATAAGGGTGTATGTAAGGGTTAATTTAACTATCATCTTTTTATTTTACATATAAGTAATATGTGTACCAGGTATTATTGAAATATCTCCAGCCGTACAGAAGTTATGTGGGAACATATATTTCCCATTGATTTGCATGGGACTTTTAACAAAAACCCTGACCCTCACAAATGGGGGTAGTTAAGGGTTAAATTAATTTTCCTATTTTTTAAGTGGACATATAAGTAACATGTGAGCAAGTATTATCGAAATATCTCCAGCCGTTTGGAGGTTATGAGGTAACATATTTCCCAAAGACTTGTATGGGACTTTAAACAAAAACCCAGACCCTGGCAAATGGGGGTGAGTAAGGGTTAAATTACCTATCCTATGTTTGTTGTTGACATATACAGTGGGGATCAAAAGTTTGGGCACCCCAGGTAAAAATTTGTATTAATGTGCATAAAGAAGCCAAGGAAAGATGGACAAATCTCCAAAAGGCATCAAATTACAGAGAAGACATTCTTATACTATGTCAACAAAAGTTAGATTTTATTTCTATCATTTACACTTTCAAAATAACAGAAAACAAAAAAATGGTGTCTGCAAAAGTTTGAGCACCCTGTAGAGTTAATATCTTGTACTGCCCCCTTTGGCAAGTATCACAGCTTGTAAACGCTTTTTGTAGCCAGCCAAGAGTCTTTCAATTCCTGTTTGAGGTATATTTGCCCATTCTTCCTTACAAAAGTCTTCCAGTTCTTTGAGATTTCTGGGCTTTGTGTCACGCACTGCTCTTTTAAGGTCTATCCATAGATTTTCAATTATGTTGAGGTCAGGAGATTGTGAAGGCCATGGCAAAACCTTCAGTTTATGCCTCTTGATGTAATCCCCCGTGGATTTCGAGGTGTGTTTAGGATCCCTATCCATTTGCAGAAGCCATTCTCTCTTTAACTTCAGCTTTTTCACAGATGGCATCAAGTTAGCATCCAAAATTTGCTGAAATTTTATTGAATTCATTTTTCCTTCTACCCGTGAGATGTTCCCTGTGCCACTGGCTGCAAGACAACCCCAAAGCATGATTGATCCACCCCCATGCTTAACAGTTGGACAGAGGTTCTTTTCATTAAATTCTGTTCCCCCTATTTCTCCAAACATACCTTTGCTCATTCCGGCCAAAAAGTTAAATTTTAAACTCATCGGTCCACAGAACTTGTTTCCAAAATGCATCAGGCTTGTCTATATGTTCATTTGCAAAGTTCAAACGCTAATTTTTGTGGTGAGGATGTAGAAGAGGTTTTGTTCTGATGACTCTTCCATGAAGACCATATTTGTACAACTCTCTCTTTATAGTGGAATAGTGAACCACAACTCCAGTGTCTGCCAGATCTTTCTGGAGGGATTGTGCAGTCAAACGTGGGTTTTGAATTGTTTTTCTCACAATCCTGCAAGCTGTTCTGTCTGATATTTTTCTTGGTCTTCCAGATCTTGCTTTAACTTCCACTGTTCCTGATGACTGCCATTTCTTAATTACATTCCGAACAGAGGATATTGACATCTGAAAACATTTTGCTATCTTCTTATAGCCTTCTCCAGCTTTGTGAGCGTCAACTATTTTCAGTTTCAGATTTCTAGACAACTGCTTAGAAGAACCCATGGTGCTGATTGTTGGGGCAAAGTCAGATGAGTCTGGGCATTTAAAACCTTTGAGATTAACATCACCTGGCCTTCCCAGATGATGACTGAGAACAATCCATGACACTGGCAGGTCTCACCTTTGCAAAGGGGGCAGTGCATGCTATAAATTCTGCAGGGTGCCCAAACTTTTGCAGATGCCATTTTTTTGTTTTCTGTTATTTTGAAAGTGTAAATGATGGAAATAAAATCAAACTTTTGTTGACATATTATAAGAATGTCTAATCTGTAATTTGATGCCTTTTGGAGATTTTTCCATCTTTCCTTGGCTTCTTTATGCACATTAATACAAATTTTTACCTGGGGTGCCCAAACTTTTGATCCCCACTGTAACATGTATGCCAAGTTTCATGTTAATATCTTTAGCCCTTTGGACGTGATGCTGGAACATACACACATTGATATATATATATATATATATATATATAGCATTCACTACTCAAGCCAGTTATAGCACAATGGGGTCTCATTTCAAGTTTTACTATCACACCCCTCCCATAGCCTTGCATCGAAGGGTAGGGTGTGACGTCACGAGCTACCGGCGATGGCTCCAGCGTTCAGAACTATTTGTTCCAAACGCTGAGCAGCAGAGTACCCCTTTATTTCATATGCCTTAAAACAGGCAGGACGCCACGGTAATAGCCATCTCGAAGCGCTGAGAGTAGAACGAAATGGCTATTACTGCGGCACCTGTATAATCCGGTCGGGTGTCCTGCCTGTTTTAACGCACATGAATTAAACACTATAGCACAGAAGATTTATGTGGGTGCTCCAGTTTTCTAATACTTCTCTGCAATCTGTACTCAGTGATTTCTAAAAGGAGAGCACCACTTACGGGCAGTTTTGTTTGAGTGCATGCTGCAGCCCTGTGAATGGGCTAAACTTGTGGGTGCATGGTGGTTCAGGAAGGTGCTAGTGCCGACTCCTAGATCTATCCTCCGGCACCCTTAGTTATTGATGACCTATACTAAGGAAAGGCCATTAATTAAAAAGTCCAGGAAAACCCCTTTAACTCTTAATACCAGTGGCACTTTAAACACAACCCTGTACTGTGCAGACTAAACACTTACTTTTATATCTTTAATCTTCTGTTTTTCGAAATTGTCGATTGTTTCCTCCAGCTGTCGACTGATCCTGGCTGCATCCATAGTAGCTCTCTGTAGTTCTGTTTCAGCCTTAATACAGGCATATGAAGTAGGTCATAAACATCCTCAGTTACGTAAAAACGTTATCACTGGAGGTACATTTAGGGTAGGGTAGCACGTGCAATATTATGCTGCATATTTTACTGCTGCTAATTTTGTTACCCATTGACTTCAATGGGTAGGAAAATATGCAGCAAAATACTGCACGTGTGACCATACCATTAAAGATATCAGACTACTTCCATCTATGAGATGCCTTAAAGGAGATGTCTAGCCAAATGAAATTACCTTTATATAGCTGCACATAATAAAGTAATAAAACTTTGCAATGTGAAGTGTAATCTTTGCTGAGCACATACCCTGTTTATCTGTTTATCTCCATGCAGGAAGTCCAGGAGATCTTATCACACTGATGACTAGCGTCATGGTAGACAACACTTCCCACTCCCTCCTCCCCTGCTCAGAAAGCGGACAGCTTCAGTGTGCCGTGTTTGAGTGGCCCTGATTGGCTGGAGGGGAACATCCCCCCTCCCTTCTCACAGCAGCCCCTCCCTGCAACTCACACAAGAAAAAAAAAAACAATGTGTAGCGTTTTTTGATAACCCAACAGGATTTTCAAAGGCTGTTTATGGGGGCTATGGGGGTCTGATTTTGAAAAAAATCAGCTGGGATGCATTGTGGTGTCATGGTGAGCTTATATATTTAACTACTTTAAGTTAAATATAGATTTTTATATACATTTTTTTTAACCCCTTTTGACTGGATATCTCCTCTATAGCGCTCATTTAAAGTGGCTATACTTACTCTGATAATCTGCTTCAGCAATAGTATAACAAATAAATTCACTTAAACTATATAATAATTACTAAAATCCCTAATTAGCTAAACTTTCAATTTAAATGTAGAAAAGATCATTATATTGGTTAAAAAGTGTGTATATTTTTGTCCCTGCAGCTATTGCCTGTGTGTCTCTGTGAGGAAACCAAATACAGGATGTGTTGGTGGACAAGCAGGGCTCTGCGCACCTGCTTGTCCTCAGGGTACAGAGCCCCGCTTGTCCTCAGGGTACAGAGCCCCGCTTGTCCTCAGGGTACAGAGCAATGCTTGTCCTTCCCACACTTCCTGTATTTGGTCTCCTCATACAGGCAATAGCTGCAGGGACAATATTTTTTTTTCACCCAAAAAGAAACACATTTTTTAACCAAATCTATATTACAAATATACATATAATGGTATTCTCTACATTTTGCTAGTGACAGGCACACTTTAATGTAGCAGCTCAGAACGGGATAGAACATTAGCAAGTACAGTCACCATTCATTAACCCAGCACCCAGAGCTCCTGCACAAGTCAGAGCAAAGTAGAAATAGGGCAAAGGCAAGTGGGGACTGAGCATCAGAGACTTAGGCCATACATGCAATCTATCCTGCTACTATATACAGTAGTCTCTCAACTTGTCTTCAGGTTACAATATTTTCAACATCTTTTCTGGACCATTGTAACTTGAAACCATATAAAACATACAATGTTACGGACAGTAAAGATCTGTGAAACATGTCAAATGTCTGGAAGATCTGACCAATCAGAATGGGCATTCACTGGCAAAATCCCTGTATTACTTAAGTGTAAGCACTGAATTCTTGTCTGGTAGCGCCTCCTACTGTACAGTGTGGTATTACATGTTCTGTACTCTTTACCTGTACCAGTGTTATCTGCTCCTTTGGACACCAGGTGAGGGCGACTCCACTGTACAGGACCCTGAAGAAGCTCCTGTCCTCTACATAGACCAGCGTTTCCCAAGCAGGGTGCCCCAGCTGTTGCAAAACTACAACTCCCAGCATGCCCAGACAGCCAAAGGCTGTCTGGGCATGCTGGGAGTTGTAGTTTTGCAACAGCTGGGGCACCCTGCCTGGGAAACACTGACATAGACAGTGATTTACAGCTCCCAGCAGATCTTTCTTACTTTTATATGTAAAGGATTTGTTTTATCTATATTAGCTATCTATTAATCATTCTGTAATCCTCATTATTTCCTAGTTTTCAATTATATTTTGGGACTTCAGAATTACCAGGTTTCCATAGAGTTATGGTGTCAACATACAATAGTTTCAACGTACAATGGTCACCCTGGAACTGATTAATATTGTAACTTGAGGGATAACTGTATTGAACCTTACTAAGGGTTTTGGAATTTCGATAATCCAGCACCTTCGTGTTCCTAAGCATGCTGTATTATCAGAAGTTATGTCTAATATTCTTAGTTTAACAGGCACTAGTAAAGTTCTTCAGTAAAACCAATGGCTATTGTTTGTTCAGATGCAAAAGGAGAATGGTGGTCCATCCTGTTCCAGTGATTTTATCACAAAGACGCAGTTTATACCTGTGACTTTATATTGGTTAAGGAAAAAAAACGTAACTCTTGTCAAAACACAAATCAATAAATCTGTAAGACCATGTGATACAAGGGTTTCTGCTGGATCTGCAAAATGTCATCCTATGTTACAGTTTAGGGTTACCCTTTGGACTCACTCTCTTTACTCGCAGCAGGAGTCTCCAGCTGCCCGGACAGCCAAAGGTTGTCCAGTCATGCTGGGAGTTGTAGTTTTGCAACAGCTGGAGGCTCCCTGGTTAGGAAACACTGACAGACAGTGTGAACATAGGAACCTTGTGATTATCATGCAGGGAGTTGTAGTGTTGCAACAGCTGGAGACACACTCTTTGGAAAACACTGTAGCAGTATGACAGGACAGCAGGTGGGGTGTATTCTCACAGCTCTGCATTTTAAAATTAAAATGATCCCCAAATTATATATTTTATTTCACTTGTCACCTATGTGTCCGCCACAGGTAGCCACAGATTGTGTCACAAGAGCAGATTGGAATCTGATTACCCAATGGCGTTCCTGGTAATTTGTGTGACACGGCTATAGAGCGACCACATGAAAGAGCAGGAGAATTTTTCCTGTTAGCATAGTGCCACTTCTCATAAATTACATTGTGCGTCTACATTAACATTCACCTACATCATTTTTAGACGTGCCAGAACACATCCAGGCATGTTAGGACACCTGATATTAAACTCTGTTTTATCTTGCCACTCGATATATATATAGGTAGAACATGGAATGTGTCTGGCAAGATATACATATGAGGAAATACAAGATATGAGGTGGTCAGTATAGTGAATGTACAATAAATATGCAACTCACTTGTATGGAAGACACACTCACCAACGGGGTCGACATGTAAAAATCAGGGGGAGGCAAAAACATATAATTTGCATCAACCCCAGTATCAATCCCAATATGGTAAGAGAGAGAAAAGTAGCAAAGTGCAAAAAATCTATGTGAACATGCAAGACCCACAAGCATAAGTAACGGAGAGTAAGGATACACCAGCCAGACCCCTTCACAGACCCCTGACCGCTTTATCCAAGGGAGATGTGTAAAAATTTTCAATAAAGCGAGATTTTATGATTCAGTTTGGTGTAACATATTTCCGGTTATTATTATAGTAGGTGTTGTTATACCTATGGTATGTTTCCAGGTTTTTGGATAGTAACATTATAGGTTATATCACTTAATATATAGGGTAAAACTTGATGACAGGTTCCCTTTAACATTTAGTGACTGGTTCCCCCGTAGATTACAACTGATTGTTGGGGGATTCCGCAGGTATACATTTTGAGATCAGTTTACTATCTAAAAAGCTAACAATTCCTAAGTAGGGATTGTTCGAAGAGGAGGTCACCTTTCGGGTAGGGTCACACATTGTGTGTACGCAGCATATTCTCCTATTAGCAAACACAGGACTACATGGTGCCAGCCCTGTGTGTGCAGTGGATTGGAGGCCTGTGGGGCACAATCACATTGGCACGCTGGGCCCGTCTCTAAACCTCACTGCACACACAGTGTTGCCATGGGTAGCCTTGAGTACCTGCTCATAGGAGAATATGAAGCGTATTTCCCCTAAATCAGAAATTAGGTAGAAAACCTCTGTCAAACTCATCTTCTTACTTGTAAGATCACAGTGGTAAAGTCAGTCATAGGATAAAAACAAGTAAATGGAACATTTGTGTTTAAAGAAAAAAAATAAAAATAGATCAAACTCTCTACAGCATCCTGTTCATTTATAATCGGAGGTGATCTTAGACTTTACCCACAAGATCTCCTCCCTTTCGCTGTATTTAGGACATATCAAATCACAGTGACTGCATTTTCTCTTTGAAGGGGTTGTCCAGTGAACAGACAACTTATGCCCTATTGAAAGGAACCTGAACGGGACCCTGGCTGTCTTAGGGAAGTGCATCCTGTAGATGCTGCGTCATCCATTGCCAATAGAAGCACCAGAAATGTATGAGTACAGCACTCAGGTCTCTTTGGGGCTCCCATAGAAATAAATAGAGCATGTGCAGTCTGCAGGGTTCAGATTGCGGGAGGTCAGAGTGGTCAGACCCCCTGCGATCAGACACTTTACCCTATCCTGTGGATAGGGGATAAGTTTTCTTTCACTGGACAACCCCTTTAAGGCAAGGTCTATGCAACTATTTAAATCAATGTTACATAGGATTAAAAAAGTTAAAGAGTACCTGTCATCAAACCGTATTTTCTAAACAAACTCAGATTATATTCCCTAAATACTTCTAACACCCCTCCTGCACTTAAAGGGGTGCTGCGGGGGAAGTAAAAAAAAAAAAAAAAAAATGCCCCAAAGCCACCACAATACCTGTTCTGTGTCCCCTGTAGTTATCCTTGTGATTTTGCCGGCTCCTGAATATTCTTTTTTCTTGCTTGCAGCCCAGACTACAACTCCCAGCAGTCAGTGCGGCTCTGTGTAATGGCTGCCAATTGCTCTTACTATTTGTTTGCATGCAGTGTTGTTGTAAACACAGTCAGCAGCAGATGCCAGGTACACCCTGTACATGTCTCTTCTTTCAAACTATCCTTTCCCCCAGAAATAAATCATGCTATGCTCTGAATGGCACCAGTCAGTGATTAGTCAAAGAGCAGCGTTATGTGCCGAGCTGTGACTGAGAATCTTCACAGGAAACATTGGGCTTTTCTGCCGGCAAGATTCTCACACAGGAAGCGGAGGGGAGGTGTGGCTGTGAACAAGACAGAAATCACATGGTCTTTGTCTTCCAGGAGGGTGGGGGCTACTCTTAGTGAGGGGTTTGCACAAAGACAAGGTGGATCTGATAGTGACGTCTTTCTCTCACTGCCTCAATGTAAGTGACAGCTGAAAGAGGGAAACTGCTCTATATAGCTAATAAATGATATTTAGACAAATAAATAGGCTGGTGAGAGGGAAATGATGGGCTATGGTTAGTTCCCTGGAGTACCCCTTTAAAAAAAAAGTTTCCGAGCCATAAAAAGCTGTGTATCAAACCTTTCCCACTCGCTCACATTGTGTGAGCTCCCGGCAGGAGAAACTGGGCGTTCCTCAGCAGGCGCAACGTCACTGAAGCCTGCGAGAGCTGTGCCTCGCCATGCCCCGCACGCACTTCCTGAGTTTGGTCCCCTGCCAGGCCGGGAGGGGAACCAGAATAACAGTTTAACTTGCGCGAGAACTGAACAGAGCCACCTAGTGGTGTTTTTGCAATGACATTAAAAACATATAAAGGTTGAGAATTTTAACAGCAAGTAACTAGTAAAGTGTCTTAAAATTACATAAGAAACAATATTTTAAAAGTTTAGTATGGTGACAGGTACTCTTTAAGTTTCCAAAATAGATGGAAATTTCTTTCATAGTAGCAAGTATCTTTTGTCCTGCTAGGAAATAATAAAAGTTGCATTCTGTCCTGATATAACCCTGGGAATAGCACCACAGAATTTTTATATGATGCAAATGTCTGACTTAACCTACACTACTTCAGGCTACTTCAGATTTGTACAGCTTATAGCGTCTGTCTATAAAGGATACAATGATTTGCCGATCCGATGGGTTTCTCTGACGTGTTTTCTCCAGCTGTGCCATCTGCTTGGATTCTCTGTTTCTTGCACTTAAGGTCACTTTAAGATCCTCCTATAAAAATAATAAAAATGAATAAAAATTAAATGGACATTTTGTCGTGAGAAAATGGCACCTCAAATTATTAGTGTGATGCTGGGTTCACACCACGTGAACAGTTCCTGTATCAGGTTTTTGATAAAAAAAACGGATTCCTCAAAACCTGACTAAACTGTATCAAAACGTGTGTACAAATTTTTATCTGTATACGGTTTGAATCCTTGCTTATATTTAAAGGGGTACACCGCCGCTAGGCATCTTGTGGATAGGGGATAAGTGTCTGATCAGGAGGAGTCTGGATGCTGGAACTCCCTGTGCTCTCCAACCCAGCACCCCAGTAATCCACATACATAGAGATCTCGAAGCTGTGGCAGACACACCCCCTCCATACATCTCTATGGGAAATAGGCGAATGCTGCATCTCAGTCTCTCCCATAGACTTGAATAGAGGGGACATGGCCGCCAAAAGCCTAGCACAGCCGGTGTTCTGAACATAAATGTTCAGAACGGCAGGGTGTTAAGCCCGAGATCGCGGAGGGCCCAGTGTTTGGACCCCCTGTGATCAGACATCATATCCCCTATTCTTTGGATGTCTAGCACCAGAGTACCCCTTTAAAGGCTGAAAACTTGTCCTGGCCTAGCCTTGTTAACACAGCACTCAAACACTAATAACCCTTGCAGATGTGCCAGTGTCATTTAAAACAACTTTTAATAAGTTGCCCAGACATTTCAAAGGTTGAGACTGCACCAGGTCCCACTCCTGAGACTTGATGTGATCAAAGTTATAAGCTGTGAGATGTGCGGCAGATACAACCTTTTCACTGTACAGGCTTATCCAGAGAAAAAGTCATATTGGGTTGGCAGCTGGGGAGTGAGGCTCCCGCTGCCACGGACTTCACCTTAACTCGCGATTGCAGAGGTTCTTAGGAGTGAGACCCTGTGCGATCTCAACTTTTGAAACGTCTGGACAACATGTCAAAAGTTGATTTAAGTCTTCATGTTTCCATACACTGGTTGGGAAACACTGCAGTAGATCATATAGACAGATGTTCACACATTGACAATAAAGACACAACATACAATACCTACCCTTTTAAGCTTGATAATCGCTCCATAGCTTTTTAGAGGTTCAACTACTTTGGCTTCAAGTCTTTCCACCTAAAAACAAAAGGAATTTATCATCAGGATCTTCAGTGCACAAGAATGTATAACAACATTCATAAATTTCATATATCTTCAGTATATCTTACCAAAACTGTTCTGAACGCTGGAGTCGGCAGCTCGTGATGTCACACCCCGCCCCCTCATGACGTCACGCCCCACCCCTCAATGCAAGTCTATGGAAGGGGGCGTGACGGCCGTCACGCCCCCTCCCATAGACTTGCATTGAGGGGACGGGGCGTGATATCATGAGGGGGTGGGGCTATGTCACCCGCTCCAGCGTTTGGAACAGTTTGTTCCAAACACTGAGCAGCGGAGTACCCCTTTAAAGGGTTACTCCGTCCCTAGACATCTTATCCCCATCCAAAGGATAGGGGATAAGATGTTAGATCGCAGGGATCCCACCGCTGGGGACCCCCATGATCTCTCCTGCAGCACGCCCGTTTCTCAGCAGTGCAGAGCGAGAATCGCTCTGTGGCTGATGACGGGCGATGCAGGGGACAGGGTATCGTGACGTCACAGCTCCTCCCCTTCAATGTAAGTCTATGGGAGGAGGCGTGAGGGCCGCTGGATTGTTGTTTTATGCACAGGCGCTCATGTGACCAGCGTCCATGAATATTCAAATCCAGCCGGCGCGCCTACCTCCAGTGCGCAATTCACAAAAGAATGAAGTCGATCTTCAGAGTGACCGGGTGCCGGACTGCAGGTATGCATAGGAGCTAGGGACCCTGCAACGGTCTCCTGTTCACCTGCACTATCACCCGGTGTATTGTGTTTAGCATGGATGAACGGGTGACCGGTTTCCTGTAACCCCTTAACGACCATGGACGTGTATACACGTCCATGTGCCGTTAAGCAGGTATGGCGCAGGCTCCCAACTCGAGCCCGCGCCATATTGGCCGGCCCCCAGCTGATTCCTGTTGCTGGTGGTCTGCGTGAATAGCCGACATGCGGTGATCACCATGACAGGCTGTTAACTCTTTAGATCGCCGCTGTCAAAGCTGACAGCGGCGTCTAAAGGTACCTTTAACTGCTCCCTGGTGGTCCAGTGGGGTGTCCAGCCGGAGAGCTTACCTCCCGTCCTGTGTCGGCTGCTGCGCTGTGAATTATTAAGCCTGGCAGTACCAGGCTTCATCAATCGAGTGAAGAGCACCCAGATCAATGTGGTTCTATGGAACCACATTGATCTGTATGAGGAATCTAATGATTCCTTCTAAAAGTCCCCTAAGGGACTTTAAAACACACGCACGCACACACACACACACACACACACACACACACACACACACACATTAACCCCTTCCTTATTAAAAGTTTAAATCACCCCCCATTTCCCAAATTCCATATAAAAAATATATAAACATAATAAAAATAAACATATGGTATTGCCACGTGCGTAAATGTCTGAACTATAAAAATATAAGGTTAATGAAACCACACGGTCAATGGCGTACACGTAAAAAAAAAAAATACCAAAAGTATAAAATTGCATATTTTTGGTCACGTTGTATAAAAGTATTAAAAATAAAAAAAAGTATAAAAACCGATCAAAAAAGTTGCATCAAAACAAAAATGGTGCCGACAAAAACTTCAGATCACAGCGCAAAAAATGAGCCCTCATACCGTCCCGAACACGGAAAAATAAAAAAGTTATAGGGGTCAGAAAATGACAATTTTAAACGTATAAATTTTCCTGCATGTAGTTATGATTTTTTTCAGAAGAAATACAAAATCCAACCTATATAAGTAGGGTATCATTTTAACTGTATGGACATACAGAATAAAGATAAGGTGTCATTTTTACTGAACAATGAACGGAAGCCCCCAAATGTTACAAAATGGCATTTTTTCTTCAATTTTGTCGCAATGATTTTTTTTTACCGTTTCGGCGTGGATTTTTTGGTAAAATTATTAATGTTACTGCAAAGTAGAATTGGTGGCGCAAAATTGAAAGCGTTATGATTTGAGGTGAGGAGGAAAAAATGAAAATGCAAAAACGGAAAAACGCTGCGTCTTTAAGGGGTTAAGCCATACGGACCGTATACGGCTGAGGGGTGACTCCGGTCGGCTCATTTTTGCTCCGTATGCGGTTTTCCCACCGGACCTAAAACCCTGGTCTACCACGGTTTTAGGTCTGGCTAGAGAACCGCATACGGGGCAAAAATGAGCCGACCAGAGTCAGCGTTTCACTCCAGTCGGCTTATTGAAATGCATTACATGCAGGCCGGATGAGGCTGGGATACAGGGTTTTCACTCCCCCCAGCCGTATATGGTCCCATATTGCTTAAAACGTAAAAAAAAAAAAAAAAATCCCCTCCCCAATAAAAATTTTAATTGTGCGTTTTCACATTTTACCCCCAAAAAGCGTAATTTTTTTAATAAACATATTTGGTATTGCCGCGAGCGTAAATGTCCAAACTATCAAAATATAATGTTAATGATTCCGTACCGTGAACGGTGTAAACATAAAAAATAAAAAAAAAAGTCCAAAAATTCGGCTTTTTTGTCATTTTATTCCAACAAAAATTTATTAAAAAAATGATAGAAAAGTTTGATATATGCAAATGTGGTATCAATAAAAAGTACACATGACGGCGCAAAAAAAGAGCCCTCATACCGCTCTATATACGGAAAAATGTAAACGTTATAGGTGGTCAAAATAGGGCGATTTTAGATTACTAATTTTGTACAAAAAGGTTTTATATATATTTTTTTAAGCGGCACAAAAATATAAAAGTATCTAGCCATGGGTATCCTTTTAATCGTATTGACCATGAGAATAAAGAACGCGTGTAATTTTTACCGTACATTGTACAATGTGAAAACTAAACCCTTAAATGTGCAAAATTGGGGTTTTCATTTAAATTTCCTCCCTAAAAAAATTATTTTGGGTTCGCAGTACATTTTATGGTAAAATGAGAGGTTTCCTTTCAAATTACAATTGGTCATGCAGAAAACAATCCCTTATATGGGTCTGTAGATGGAAATATAAAAGAGTTATGGATTTTAGAAGGCGAAGAGGAAAAAACGAAAAAGCAAAAATAAAATTGGCCTGGTCCTTAAGGTGAAAATGGGCTTGGTCCTTAAGGGGTTAAAATGTAATGTGAACCCAGCCTAATATACATTCAACACCCAAACATTACATGTACAGTGCTTGTTGCTAGCTACAGATGTCTGTTTTATTCACTCCCAATGCCACAGATGGATAAAATCAAGCCAAAAATGAGCCATCACACATCCCCGTATACAGACAAAAAAAAATAAATAAAAAAATAAAAAGTTATAGGGGTCAGAAGTGGAAATTTTAAACCTACTAAGTTATAATTTTTTAACAGAAGTAAAACAAAATCAAACCTATATAAGTAGGGTATAATTTTAATTGTATGGACCTACAGGATAAAGATAAGGTGTCATTTTTACCGAAAAATGTACTGCATAGAAACGGAAGCCCCCAAAAGTTACAAAATGCTGTTAATTTTTATTTTTTTTCATTTTAGCCCCACAAATATTTTTTTTTCTGTTTTCGCCGTAGATTTTGTGTTGAAATTATTGATGTCATTACAAAGTAAAATTGGTGGTGCAAAAACAAGCCCTCATATAGGTCTGTAGGTGGAAAATTTAAAGCATTATGATTTAAGAAGGTGAGGAGGAAAAGTGCAAAAAAAAAAAAAAAAAAAAAACTGTGGTCCTTAAAGGGGTACTCCGGCGCTTAGACATCTTATCCCCTATCCAAAGGATAGGGGATAAGATGCCTGATCGCGGGGGTCCCGCCGCTGGGGAGCCCCGTGATCTTGCACACCGCACCCCGTTAAAATCAGATTACTGTCGATCACAGGGACGGAGCGTTGTGACGTCATGGCTCCGCCCCGTGTGATGTCATGCTCCGCCCCCTCAATGCAAGCCTATGGGAGGGGGCGTGACACGTCCCCTCCCATAGGCTTGCATTGAGGGGGCGGAGCGTGACATCCCACGGGGCGGAGCCGTGATGTCACAACGCTCTGTCCCCGTGATCGACAGTACACGCTCCAGGGACTGATTTTAATGGGGTGCAAGATCACAGGGGTTCCCAGCGGGGGGACCCCCGCGATCAGGCATCTTATCCCCTATCCTTTGGATAGGGGATAAGATGTCCAAGCGCCGGAGTACCCCTTTAAGGGGTTAAGCGTTATATGATCTATAAGGTCATCCTATATCATACACAGCCTCCACTCCTAAAGATCCCTCCATACCTCTGCCTGTCGATAATCCTGAAGTTTGGCAAGTTCATCTGCGAAACCCTTCAGTCCATGTTTGAGATTTGGAGTTTCGGTGTCGGCATAGGCATTGACCTCTCTCACCAGGAGATCCGCTTTGTCCCTTAGCCTCGCTGTTTTACGGACGTACCCGGCATAGATTTGGCAAAGCTCCCCAAAGTGCTTTTCTACGTTGTTGACCGACTCTTGAATCTGTCTGGTCTGATTGTCCCTGTGGTAAGAAACAGCGGTAACAGGTCAGGTGCCAGCTGCATAAATACTGGGTTTACTACAAGTCATTGCAGAAGTAATAGCAAAAAATTCATGAATAAATACTAAATAAATAATAAAAATGTGTTAAAATGCATAAAAAAATTTTTTAGCCAGGGAATGTTCCTCGCTATTTCCTCAGTGTGAACATACCCTATGTGTGCCTCCACCTTCCAGCAAGTATCTAACTCAGTGTTTCCCAACCAGGGTGCCTCCAGCTGTTGTTAAACTGCAACTCCCATCATGCCATAACAGCTGAAGGCCGTCAGGGCTGTAGTTTTGCAACAGTTGCAGGCACCCTGGGTTGGAAAACACTGTTCTAACCAGCAAAGGAATTTGATGGGAATTTGCTGAAGGCTGTCAGGGCATTCTGGGAGTTGTAGTTTTGCAACAGCTGGAGGCACACTGGGTTGGAAAATTGCTCTAATCAATGGCTTGCCAGCTGTTGCAAAACTACAATCCCCAGCATGCCCGGTCAGCCTTTGGCTGTGCTGTGGATGCTTTACAGCAGTGTTAGCCAATCTGTGGTTGTAGTTTTGCAACAGCTGGAGGCACACTGGATTGGGAAACACTGCTCTGACCAATAGCTCTCCAGTTATTACAAAACTACAACTACAACTGGATGCTCACAGCAGTGTTATGCAATCTGTGGCTGCACTACTGTTGTAAAACTACAACTCCCAGCATGCCCTGACATGTGCTGTAAAGAATCTACAGCACGATCCTTGCAGATCTCTGGCTGAGCAGATGAAGGCTGTCAGGGCATGCTGGTTGTTGTAGTCTTGCAACAGCTGGAAAGCCATTGGGTGCCTTCAACTGTTGCCAAACTACAATTCCCAGCATGCCGACAGCCTTTGTCTGCACAGCCACAGATCTGCAGGGATCGTGCTGTAGATTCTTTACAGCACATGTCAGGGCATGCTGGGAGTTGTAGTTTTGCAACAGCTGAAGGCACCCTGGTTTGAGAAACATTTATCTACTCAATTCCTCTCTAGCTGTTGCAAAACTACAACCCCCAGCATGCTGAGAGCCTTCGGTTGTGCTGTGGATGGATTACAGCAGTGTAATCCAATCTATGGCTGTTGCAAAACTACAACTCCCAGCATGCCGGACAGCCAACTTTACAGGGCATGGCATGCTGGGAGTTGAAGCTTTGCAACAGCTAGAGAGGAATTGAGTAGAAAAATGTTTCTCAAACCACGGTGCCTTCAGCTGTTGCAAAACTACAACTCCCAGCATGCCTTGATATGTGCTGTAAAGCATCCACGGCACGATCCCTGCAGATCTGTGGCTGTGCAGCAAAAGGCTGTCAGAGCATACTGGGAGTTGTAGTTATGCACCATCTGAAGGCACCGGGGGGGATGTTCAGTAACCAATTTCTCTCCAGATGTTGCAAAACTACAACTCCCAGCAAGCCCCGACATGTGCTGTAAAGTATCCACAAGAAAGCCAGTCTGCCAGAGCATGCTGAGAGTTGTAGTCTTGAAACATCTGGAGAGCAATTGGTTACTGCAGTGTTTCCCACCCAGGGTGCCTTCAGATGTTGCAAAACTACAACTCCCAGCATGCCGGGCAGCCTTTGGCTGTGTTGTGGATACTTTACAGCCGCTGTCAGAGCATGCTGGGAGTTGTAGTCCTGCAACATCTGAAAGCACCCTGGGTGGGAAACACTGCAGTAACCAATTGCTTTCCAGATGTTGCAAAACTACAACTCCCAGCAAGGCCTGACGTGTGCTGTAAAGTATCCACAACACAGCCAAAGGCTATCAGAGCATGCTGGGAGTTGTAGTTTTGCCACATCTGAAGGCACCCTGGGTGGGAAACACTGCAGTAACCAATTGCTCTCCAGATGTTGCAGAACTACAACTCCCAGCATGCCCTGACAGCCTTTGGCACCACCACAGATTGGATAACACTGCTGTAAAGCATCCACAGCCCAGGCATGTCTTGTTCCTGATGGGAGTGATAGTCCCCATTCACAATACACCCCTCCTCGGTCTTCATACACACCTGGCCCGGAGGAACATTGTAGCTGACGGTCTGGAGCCGTTGATCCCCCCGCACCCGGCGCCCCCCAGCCCTCACTCCTCACCTAGCCCTGGCCTCTGGGGTCTGGCTCATGATGATGATGATGGCGCGTCCTCCAGGATCGCAGCTCTGGCTCCTCCCCGCTTGTCCTAGTCACCGGGTGGAGGGAGACGTTACCATAGTTACTGACCAACGCGTCCCGATGTGCATGGTCACGTGACGGTGGCGGAGAGGCGGAGTCTTCGGCAATAGGGGCGGGGCCTGAAGAGCGCTGTTCCTGATGTGTGCAGCTGCCGCAGCTTGTCACGTGATGTGTGGTTCTGAGCTGTAGTTGACAATAGTGTTTCCCAACCAGGGTGCCTCCAGCTGTTGCAAAACTACAACTCCCAGCATGCCCGGACAGCCGAAGGCTGTCCGGGCATGCTGGGAGTTGTAGTTTTGCAACAACTGGAGGCACCCTGGTTGGGATACACTGGTGTACATTATTGTGGGGGATGCAGATGTGGACCCCCCAAGTAAGCAGCTGGTATCACAAGGGAGTTGTAGTTTTGCAACAGCTGGAGGCACCCTGGTTGGGATACACTGGTGTACATTATGGTGGGGGATGCAGATGTGGACCCCCCAAGTAAGCAGCTGGTATCACAAGGGAGTTGTAGTTTTGCAACAGCTGGAGGCACCCTGGTTGGGATACACTGGTGTACATTATGGTGGGGGATGCAGATGTGGACCCCCCCAAGTAAGCAGCTGGTATCACAAGGGAGTTGTAGTTTTGCAACAGCTGGAGGCACCCTGGTTGGGATACACTGGTGTACATTATTGTGGGGGATGCAGATGTGGACCCCCCAAGTAATCAGCTGGTATCACAAGGGAGTTGTAGTTTTGCAACAGCTGGAGGCACCCTGGTTGGGATACACTGGTGTACATTATGGTGGGGGATGCAGATGTGGACCCCCCCCCCAAGTAAGCAGCTGGTATCACAAGGGAGTTGTAGTTTTGCAACAGCTGGAGGCACCCTGGTTGGGATACACTGGTGTACATTATTGTGGGGGATGCAGATGGGGACCCCCCAAGTAAGCAGCCTGTATCACAAGGATAGGCGCCAGCATGGCCACACTGTACCCTGCGGTGAGTAGTTTTAGCACGAATATGGGCACTTCACGATTTCGCGAATATTTAGAATATAGTGCTATATATATTCGTAATGACGAATATCATAGTTTTTTTTTTTGTTTGTTTTTTCCCATGCAAATTTTTATGTGAATTTTCACATGGAAAGAAAAAAAGTGAGCAAACATAGCGAATATGCGAATTTCACAAACATAGGACGAATAACCGTCAATATATTCACAAAATATCACGAATTCGAATATGGCCCCTGCCGCTCATCACTAGTGATGAGCGGCAGGGGCCATATTCGAATTCGTGATATTTCGCGAATATATGGACGAATATTTGTCCTACGTTAGCGAAATTCGCATATTCGCTATGTTCGTTCTCTTTTTTCCCCCATGCGAAAATTCGTAAGGAAATTCGCATAGTGCGCACGCACAATTATATCTTTCACCTAAAAGAAGAGAAGGATCAGTCTCCAGTCTGGAAGTGCCGATATTCGCATAAATATTTGCATATAAAAAAAATATATATAAAGAATTTTCATCATTACGAACATATATCGCTACAGTCTAAATATTTGCGAAATCACAAAGTTTGCTGTAAAAATTCAATATTCACTGAATAAATTAGCATTTCGAAGATTGGCGCTCAGCACTATTACACAGTATATAGTCAGTGACTAAACGTGTAAAGCACAGGCATCAACTATGTTCACACTGAGAGGTGGCGAAGAGGCGCTGCAGGTCACGGACCTTCAGACGTCTTAACCTCTTAAGGACACAGGGCATACCTGTACGTCCTGCGCCCGGTCCTGGTATAAAACGCAGGGTCACGCATCATACCGGATGGGTCCCGGCGGCTAATGACGGCCGGGACCCTGGGCTAATAGTGTGCGGCACTGATCGTTGTGTCGCGCGCTATTAACCCTTTAGACGCGGCATTCAAAGTTGATCACCACGTCTAAAATAAAAGTAAAAGCTTCCCGGCAGCTCAGTCGGGCTGATTGGGACCATTGCGGTGAAATCGCGATGTCCCAATCAGCTTGAACGCGAGCGGCGGTCCCCTCACCTGTCTCCGTCGCGTCTGATCGGCGATTGATTGCTCCAAGCCTGAGATCCAGGCTTGAGCAATCGACCGCCGATTACACTGAAGTGTAATGTGAAGTGAAATAGCCACCAGGGGGGGCTATAACAATGCAAAAAAAAGTGTAAAAAACAAAGTTAAGAAAGATCATTTAACCCCTTCCCTAATAAAAGTAAGAATCACCCCCCTTTTCCCATTGAAAAAAAAACTGTGTAAATAAAAATAAACATATGTGGTATAGTGCGGAAATGTCCGAACTATAAAAATATTTCGGTAATTAAACTGCACGGTCAATGGCGTACGTACAAAAAAAATTCCAAATCCAAAATAGCGTATTTTTGGTCACTTTTTATATCATGAAAAAATGAATAAAAAAGCGATCAAAAAGTCCGATCAATATAAAAATGGTACCAATAAAAACTTCAGATAACGGCGCAAAAAACTGAGCCCTCATACCGCCCAGTACGCGGAAAAATAAAAAAGTTATAGGGGTCAGAAGATGACAGTTTTAAACGTTTAAATTTTCCTGCATGTAGTTATGATTTTTTTTTAGAAGTAATACAAAATCAAACCTATATAAGTAGGGTATCATTTTAACCATATGGACCTACAGAATAAATATAAGGTGTCATTTATACTGAAAAATACACTGTGTAGAAACGGAAGCCCCCAAAAGTTAAGAATTTTTATTTTTTCTTCAATTTTGTCACACAATTAATTTTTTCCCCACTTCGGTGTGCATATTTTGGTAAAATGACTAATGTCACTGCAAAGTAGAATTCGTGGTCCGGGCTGCTATCTTCACCGGGGAGGCCTCTTCTAAGCGCTTCGGGCCCGGCCTCAGAATAGTCACGTTGCCTTGACAACGACGCAGATGCGTCGTTGTCAAGGCAACGGCTCTATTCCGGGCCGGAAGCGCGGAGAAGAGGCGCCCCCGGTGAAGATAGCAGCCCGGACCACCTCCTCACCGGACCACCTCCTTACCGGACAGCCCTGCAGGACCGGACCAGCGCCGAGCGGAGGTGAGTACTCAGAACTAAAGGGGGTGAGAGGGGGCTGGATGATGTTGAAGGCCGCAGTGGTCTTCAACCTGCGGACCTCCGGAGGTTTCAAAACTACAACTCCCAGCAAGCCCGGACAGCCGATGGCTGCCCGGGCTTGCTGGGAGTTGTAGTTTTGAAACCTCTGGAGGTCCGCATGTTGAAGGCCGCAGTGGTCTTCAACCTGCGGACCTCCGGAGGTTTCAAAACTACAACGCCCAGCAAGCCCGGACAGCCGATGGCTGCCCGGGCTTGCTGGGAGTTGTAGTTTTGAAACCTCTGGAGGTCCGCATGTTGAAGGCCGCAGTGGTCTTCAACCTGCGGACCTCCGGAGGTTTCAAAACTACAACTCCCAGCAAGCCCGGACAGCCGATGGCTGCCCGGGCTTGCTGGGAGTTGTAGTTTTGAAACCTCTGGAGGTCCGCATGTTGAAGGCCGCAGTGGTCTTCAACCTGCGGACCTCCGGAGGTTTCAAAACTACAACTCCCAGCAAGCCCGGACAGCCGATGGCTGCCCGGGCTTGCTGGGAGTTGTAGTTTTGAAACCTCTGGAGGTCCGCATGTTGAAGGCCGCAGTGGTCTTCAACCTGCGGACCTCCGGAGGTTTCAAAACTACAACTCCCAGCAAGCCCGGACAGGCGATGGCTGCCCGGGCTTGCTGGGAGTTGTAGTTTTGAAACCTCTGGAGGTCCGCAGGTTGAAGACCACTGAGGGCGAATGATGAGAAGAGGATGATGAAGGGGGGGGGGGGGATGATGAAGGGGGGGGGGTGTGGGATGATTACAAGGGGATGATGAAGGGGGGATGTGTGGGATGATGACAAGGGGATGATGAAGGGGGGATGTGTGGGATGATAAGGGGATGTGTGGGATGATGACAAGGGGATGATGAAGGGGGTATGTGTGGGATAAGGGGATGTGTGGGATGATGACAAGGGGATGATGAAGGGGGGATGTGTGGGATGATGACAAGGGGATGTGTGGGATGATGACAAGGGGATGATGAAGGGGGGATGTGTGGGATGATAAGGGGATGTGTGGGATGATGACAAGGGGATGATGAAGGGGGGATGTGTGGGATGATGACAAGGGGATGATGAGGATGTTAATGACGGGTCTGGATGATGACAGGGGGGGATGAGGTATTTCCCACCCTAGGCTTATACTCGAGTCAATAACTTTTCCTGGGATTTTGGGTTGAAATTAGGGGTCTCGGCTTATACTCGGGTCGGCTTATACTCGAGTATATACGGTATTTCCTCTTGAAAAAAGGGGTTTTCTTTTTTGCTATCTCTCTGGTTACTACATAGGAGATGGAGATGTCGGCAACTCTTATCTCCTATGTACCCAACTCAGAAAGGAGGAATATGCGCATTTCCCACATGTTCAAGGTCAGTGGATAATTCACAGAACCCCGTTTTCTATAGACCCATGGCGGGTCTTCCATTTACTGAGATAATACACGAGGCACCGCTTCTGGGTCTCTGTTTTTTTATTTCTTGTTTTTATGCATGTTCACACTGAGAAAACATGAAAAATGCTGAAAAAATATTGCAATTCAAAGACAAAACATTAGACTGCACTCACCATCCAGGATTTCGCTTTGACAGGTGCATGACAGGTATGGGCAGGTGTGGCAGGGGAGAGGTCCGGGACAGACTATTTCGTGCAATGATGCATTTCCTCTAGCCGGGATTCAGCTTCCGCCATCGCTGCTACGTCATTTAAAGGAGTACTCCCGTAGAAAACTTTATTTGATTTTTTTTAAATCAACTGGTGCCAGAAAGTTAAACAGATTTGTAAATTTCTTCTATTAAAACATCTTATTCCTTCCAGTACTTATTAGCAACTGTATACTTCAGAGGAAATGCTTTTCTTTTTGGATTTCTCTTCTGTCATAACCACAGTGCTCTCTGCTGACCTCTGCTGTCCATTTTAGGAACTGTCCAGAGCAGGAGAAAATCCCCATGGCAAACATACGCTGCTCTGGACAGTCCCTAAAATGGACAGCAGAGGTCAGCAGAGAGCACTGTGGTCATGACAGAAGAGAAATCCAAAAAGAAAAGCATTTCCTCTGTAGTATACAGCCCCTAAAAATTACTGGAAGGATTAAGATTTTTTTAATTGAAGTAATTTACAAATCTGTTTAACTTTCTGGCACCAGTTGTTAAAAAAAAAAAAAAAAATTCCACGGGAGTACCCCTTTAAGGGCGTTGCGCAGCGGAGCTCCATGGCAACGGGGAAACAGCTTCAATCAAGTGATCGAGATCAAGGGTAGAAGGTGTAATCTACAGAATAATGTACGAAATATGTCAAATTCACAAAAGAATACAAAAATGCAAATGCAAAACATAATTAAATCATAAAAATGGAGCAACTTCATATCAGTCATTTAGACCCAGTGAACCAGTAGCATCCAGTCTAATGATCCACTGGGCCTCCCTCTGTAGCAGCATTGAATGGCGATCACTGCCATCTGGGAGATTAAATATATGCTCCAAACCTGCAAAACGAAGGTTACTGCAGTCACCTCCATGGGTCTGGTTCATGTGGGCACTAAGTTTAAGGACCCCTGTACCAACACGTACGGAGCGCACATGCTCACGAAAACGAACATACAGTTGGCGGATGGTCTTGCCCACATTAAAATGATTGCATGGACAAATTAGGGTGTAAACAACAAAGGGGGTTTGTCAGGTTATAAAACCGTTAACACAATGTGAATAACCTCCTAGCTGTATGTTTCTCTAAGCTATATTCTGTGCATAGTGTGGGCAATTCCTACAATGGAAATTGCCCTTAAGATCATGTTTGGTGAGCCAGTGGTGGCCTGTCAGTTGCTTGTTAATTCTCCCTGTAGTTTGATCAGATTTTTTAGGCTTATCAACTATTGTGCGTTTTTTTCTATAAGTGATAAGAGGTGGATTGGTGGTCACTTCCCTCAGGTCGGGATCCGCCTGAAGAATGTACCAATTACGACGGATAGAATTTGACACTGTCTGGTTAAGGTTAGTATTTTGTAGGGAAAAGGTAAATCATCTTACATATCATGGGACCTCATTTATTCTTAGTAGATCCTGTCTATTCAAGTTCATCACTCTTTCTAAACTTTCATTTATGAGAGGGAGAGGATACTGTCTCTCAAGCAGTCTATTTTTCAATTCTTCAGACTGGGTTTGGAATATCGTGTCATCACTATTAATTCTATGAAGACGTAAAAATTGAGAGTAGAGGATACTCCTCTTGACATGGGATGGGTGAAAACTATTAAAATGCAACAAAAGGTTGCAGTCAATAGCCTTTTGGTAACCCAGGGTGACTAAATTTTCACCTACCACTCTCAATTTGATGTCCAAAAAATCCAATTTGGTATTACCGAAAACATAGGTAAAAAGCTAAATGTTCTCACGATTAGTTGTATTCAGGTAGGAGACAAACTCACTAAACAAAGTTTCTGAACCCTCCCAGACCACAAAAATATCGTCAACATATCGGATGAACAGTTTAATGTGGCGGGTGAAAGGGTTCAGGGTGGAAAACAGATACCAACGTTCAAGGATGGCGAGGAATAGGTTGGCATAGGTACAGGAGACCTGCGTGCCCATGGCGGTGCCGGTAACCTGACTATACCAATCCTCGCCGTCCTTGAATTCGTTGTGAGAAAGTATAAAGAGGAGGGCATCACAAATGAAAGAGAAAAACTCCGGTAACTTTTCAGTCTCAAGAAGGACCTCTCGGATAGCCTGTACATCCGCATCTTGTGGGATGCGGGTGTACAGGCTCTCCACGTCTATAGAGTCCAACCTGTAAGTAGGGAGCCACTGAAAATCACTCAGATAAGTAAGAATGTCACTAGTATCTTTTACATAGGTAAGAGTAGAGGACAAAAGGGGTTTTAGCAACCATTCGAGGTATTGTGAAAGGAACTCAGTCAGAGCCGATCCTGGCGACAGTTGGCCAGCTGAGGGGGTGGCTCTGCGACTTGTGGACCTTGGGAAGGTGGTTTGTTCAGGCAAAAGTTCTTCAGCGTTTTTTTGTGAAATCATACCTGTCTCACAACTCTGTCTTAAAAAGGAATGTAATGCATCCAGAATTTTTTGAGTATGATTACTTTTAAGAGGCAGATAAGTGGTGGTATCACTTAACAGGCGGTGCTTTTCAGCATTATAAGCCTCAAGTGTCATCTCGACTGTGCCACCAACTTTGTCGATCTTTGTGACTTTCAAATCAGACCTTGATGCCAACCAGTTAAGAGCTCGTTTTTCACCTAAGGAAAGGTTGCTGGGAGGTGGTATACTAGGGCCTTAACTTCCTTCTCAACGGCCCTGGTAAACAGATCGATTGGACTACCCACCAGGACGGGTGGGGAAAACCTAGAGAATTACCTCCTTTAAACAGCAACACTTCCATGGATGTCTAACTTGGGTCGGATTAAACATTATCCGACAGGTGGGACAGGGTATTAATGGCCTCTGAATCTTCAGGGCTTGCATTAACTATAGGGGAAAAACCTAACGGACTCACTACAGATGGTACCTCACCCCCTTTTGTGACTTGCGGAATACTGCTTTTGTTAGACTGATTAAACATCTTGCAAAAATTTATTTTTTGAGTGGCCTTCATTAAGTAAATTTCAAACTCAGTAAAGTCAAATGGTTTAAATAACCCAAAGTTCAAACCTCTAGTCAAAAGAAACAGGCAGTCCTCTGATAATGGAGTGGAGGTCAAGTTGATAACTGTATTAGATGGTGGTACAGTCTGTAGTCCTTCCATGTGACTCCTCTCTTTTTGGGGACCATTGTGACGTCCTTTCCTCCTTCTGCCCCTCCTGGTGCGCCTCCTAAAGGGAATGAACCAGGGAGAACTGTAGCTTGCCGATTGGAGGATATAGGATGAGTAGATTCGTCCGATTGGCTGGCATCCGAATCAGAGGTCCAAAAATCTGAAGGTTGTTTCTTAGTATTTGGATAACGTTGATTCTGTGGTGGTCTGCGATGTCTATTATTTTTCTTTGAATGCCAGGAAAAGACTTGGGCTGAGTCGATCTTGTCCCTTACAAATTTCTAATTTTTTTGTTGCATACCTTCAAACTGTGTTCTTTCCACCTTTTTCTCTAGTGTCTTGAAAAAGATTTATAAAGATACTAGATTTATATGGACAGAAGGTTGATCCAGGGATTTATTCTGATGCCATATTGGAGTCAGGGGAGATTTTTTACCTCTAGTATGAGGGTTTTTTGCGTTCCTCTGTATCAACTCATTAGGGATATAGTACAAATAGTTCAAACCAAGAAAAGCTATGGCACAGCAGGTGTAATGAGTTACTCGGGAGATAGCCTCAGGGTCGGCGTCTGTGGGTGGCGGGGTGCTGACTCTATGTGAAAACCATGTAGTACTAGAAAATATAAATCACAAGAAGAAAAGAACAGAGTCGCGACTCACCGCACTGTACTGTAAAACTTCAGGCTTTAATGCAACATGCCACAGGGTCCATGAACAAAGACGTCCGACTTCGGGAGCGCGGTACTCAGAGACATGAAAGCTCTCATATACCCCCCCATTAATCATAACATTACTTACACAGAAAAGAAGGCTCTATTGTGGCTGGCGGACCAACCCGACTTGATAGTCACTAAGTCAGATAAAGGAGGAGCCATAGTTATTTGGAGCAAAGAGGATCATGATAGAGAGGCTCACAAACAATTGAATAACAACACTGTGTATGAGCTTTTGAAAGAAAATCCCACCAGACATATTATGGAAAAAATGAGATCTATGTTGTGGAAATATATTAATAAGAGGGTTATCACAGAAAAAATAGTTGACAAATTAATACCCCTAGTTCCAAAACCTGCCAAATGGTACATAGTCCCCAAAATACATAAGACCCTCAAACAACCTCCGGGGAGACCAATTGTGGCGGGGATAGGTGCAGTTACGGAGGCACTATCTGCCTATATTGAGTGGCTTATCTCCCCCCTCTTACCTAGCATTCCTTCGTACTTGAAAAATACAGGAGAGTTGATAACCATGTTAGAGTCCTTTGAATGGCAGGACGGCTATGCATTAGTATCCATTGACATCGAAAGCTTATACACACGCATCCCGAACGAAGCGGGAGTACAAGCAGTTCGCAATCTCCTTATGAAGACAGATAAATCGGCTGATTTTATCGATTTTATTGTAGAAGCTATGACATTTATTTTGGAGAATAATACTTTCTCCCATGGTGGCAAGTGGTACAAACAATTATATGGGACAGCGATGGGGAGCCCAGTATCATGCTCCTACGCTAACATTTTTTTGGCTGCTTTTGAAAATTATTTTATCCTATCCCATCGAAATCCTTACCTCCACCATGTGAAAAAGTATTTAAGATATGTGGATGACATCCTCATCGTATGGGAGGGTTCAAAAGAAACCTTTGCCCATTTTGTGGAACATCTGAATCAAACGAACAATGTGAACATGTTCTTGACACATCAATGGGGAGGTAATACCCTAGAATTTCTAGACGTCAAAATCTTAATAGAACAGGACAAAATCATTACCACAGGACACAAGAAAGATATTGCAAAAAATTCAGTATTACACTATAACAGCTCTCATCCCCCACATGTTCGTAACAGCATTCCGTACAGTCAATTAATCCGTCTGAAAAGAATTAATAATGATCCCATAAAATTTGAAACCCAAGCAGAGACCATGCTCAAAGATTTTAGAGCCAGGGGATATCCAGAAAAAGTTCTTAAAAATGCCATGGTAAGAGTTAATAATAAAAGTAGAGAAGAAATTGTACAAAGCCCAAAGAAAAAAGCTATTAATTCTGTAGAAAATAAAAAATTTATCTTCTCTTTTCAAAACACTAACATGAACAATGCGATACGTAATGCTATACATAAAAACTGGTTTTTGTTAGAACATGATGTAGATTTACAAGAAGTAGCTGAGCGTAAACCTATTGTTACCTATAAAAGAAACAACACTATAGGAGGATTTATCAAAAGAAGACAAAGAAATAATGAATGGAAAAAAAAGAATTGGTTGAGCAATATAGCCCCAAACGGTAACTACCCATGCAGAAATTGTTCCCAATGTAACCTTAATTTAGCTAAAAATACTTTCAATCTAGGTGGTTATAATATATATGTAAAACAGTTTATAACTTGCCGCAGCACCCACGTGGTATACTGCATAATATGCAACTGCGGATTATACTACGTGGGTAAAACAAAAAGACATTTGTTTAAACGTATTAGAGAACACTTGTACTCTTTAAAAACAGGAGTAGGAGCATCCCGTTTTATTGCACACATGCGTACTGTACACAATAATGACCCGAGAGCACTTCACTTTGCGGGCATAGAACGCATGTATGATAATATGAGCGATGTGAATAAGGAGCTACGGCTCGCACAGCGAGAAATCTACTGGATAAGTAGACTGAACGCGATAGGTCCAATGGGACTCAATGAAAGGAATGACCTTTCATCGTTCATATAATAGCATGTACGCTAGGTTAGATCCTATTTTTTACCTTATTTTCACTATTTAGGTGTTTTTGGAGGTATGTGTTGTGTATTGGTTTTACCTGTATCACGTGACTTCAGGTGATTTAAGCACACAGGATCACCTGAGTTTTTGAGACCGGATGAAGCATCACTAGATGTGAAACAGTCTGTTGTCTACTCTGTTTTTTCCCCTGCACCCTCCCCGTTTTCTCCCGAAGTCGGACGTCTTTGTTCATGGACCCTGTGGCATGTTGCATTAAAGCCTGAAGTTTTACAGTACAGTGCGGTGAGTCGCGACTCTGTTCTTTTCTTCTTGTGATTTATATTCATTAGGGATATAGGTTGAACTCGATGGACTCTGGTCTTTTTTCAACCTTATGAACTATGTTATTATGTTACTATGGAAACAAATCTTTTCCATGATGAGAGTAGTAGTACCCCGGCTGCAGGAGTCTGTGTGCCACTGTCAAATGCCTTTTTCACCATTATAGCAACCGTATATGGTTTTATAATGCAGAATTGTGCATATGGTTATGTCAGTTTTTTGGTTCCCGTTTTGGGAAAAACAACTGATATAAAACCCTATTGCAAAATCGTGATGTGAATGTTGCCTTAATAGATAACATTGCCTTTCATAAGTATTCACCCCCTTGGCATTTTCAGCATTTTCTCATGATACAACTACAGATTCATATTTATTTCATTGTAATGGGCCAGCAAAAAATAGTTCATCATTTAGAAGTGGGGAAAACATTACACGAATTTCAAAATTATTTACAAATAAAAATCTGAAAAGTGTTGAGTACATATGTGTTCTGCCCCTTACTGTGAAATCCATAACAAAGATCTGCTATGGCCATTCCTTTCACAAGTCACAGGAAGAGTAAATAGAGTCCATTGGTCTGCAACTATATCTCAGTACAAATACACCTGTTCTGTGAAAGCGTCAGATATTGTTAGTTTTGACCCGTATGCGGTTTCCTGACCGGACCTAAAACCGTAGTTTACTACGGTTTTAGGTCCAGTCCAAAACCGCATACGGGTCAAAACTGAGCCGACCAGAGTCACTGTTTGACTCCGGTCGGGTCATTAAAGTAAATGGAGTCACAGGCTGATCTGGCCGGGGTACAGGAGTGCCCGGTTTGCCCCTCCCCCCGCCAGATCCGGCACCCGTATATGTACAAAAAGTGGTGTGAATGCACCCTTAGAGAGAATTACTGAACAAACAGCAGCATGTACACTAAGGCTGGGTTCACATATGTCCGGCATAGGTAAACTCAGCCTAAACGTGCATCAGTTGCCATTAGTTGTAGGGCATCCGGCGTCCATTGCTTCTAGCATCGGCTGTCCGGTGTGTCCAACGAACCGGCATCAAAATTGGGACAAAGCATGATTTTGGACTGTCCAATTCAAATGAATGGGATCAGTTCTAGCATCAGTTTCCCTCGGGTGCACGGCAGAGGGAAACTATGCCAGACAACTGATATATGTGAACCCAGCCTTAGGAGCTCACCTTACAGGTCAGGGATAAAGTTGTAAAGAGGTTATAAAAAAAGCTATCGCAAGCTTTGAACATCTCATATAGCACCATACAATCCATAATCAGAAAGTGGAAAGAATATAGCACAACCACAAACCTACCAAGACAAGGCCATCCACTCAAACTAACAAGCCGAGAAAAGAGAAACTTAATCAGAGAAGACCAAGGGGCCCATGGTAACTCTGAAAGAGCTGCTAGATCCACAGCTAATGCGGGAGAATCAGTCCACTGACGTTTGCCACAAGCCATGTGGGAGGAATAGCAAACATGTCGAAGAAGATTCTCTGATCAGATGAGAACAAAATAGAATTTTTGGCCTCAGTGCAAAACACTATTTATGGCAGAAACCCATTACTGCCCATCACTCTGAGCACACCATCCCCTCAGTGAAACATGGTGGTGGTAGCATCATGCTGTGAGGATGCTTCTCTTTAGCAGGTACAAGGAAACAAGTCAGAATTGATGGAAAGATTAATGTAACCCAATACAGGGCAATCCTTGAAGAAAATCCGATACAGTCTACAAAAAAAACTTGGTTCGTTTAGAGCGTTGGGTGCAGCACCGGAGGCTCTTGACATCGTGGTCACGCCCCGCTCGTGACGTCACGCCCCGTGAAGAGTGGGGCGTGGGCATGGCCATGATGTCACGAACCTCCGCCCCGCATTGCCAGTCATCCGGCACGGAGCAAAGTTTGCTCCGTACACCGGATTTCTGGTGTAAGGCAGGAGACGAGATTGTGGGGATCCCCAGCAGTGGATCCCCTATCTTTTGGAGTACCCCTTTAAAGCCCAGACCTGAATCCAATTGAGAATCTATGGCAAGACTTGAAAGTTGATGTTCACAGATGGTCTCCACCCAATCTGAGAACTAGTTTTTTTTTGCCAAGAAGAATGGAAAAACTTTCCATATATAGATGTGCAAAGCTGGTAGAGATATACCCCAAAAGACTTGTGATTGTAATTGCAGCAAAAAGTAGTTTACCAAATATTGACTCAGGACGGGGGGTGCACTCTTATGCATCCAACACATTTTTGTTATCATTATTGTTTGTGTCATAATAATAAGATATTTTGCACTTTCAAAGTACTATGTATGTTGAGTTGATCAAACAGTAAAAGTCTTTTAAAGTCTATTGGAATTCTAGTTTGTAACGGTATCAAAATGGGTTAAAGGGGTACTCCGGCGCTAAGACATCTTATCCCCTATCCAAAGGATAGGGGATAAGATGCCTGATCGTGGGGGTCCCGCCGCTGAGGACCCCTGTGATCTTGCACGCAGTACACTGCTAAAATCAGTCCCCAGAGCATGTTCGCTCCGGGTCTGATTACTGTCGATCACGGTGCCGGAGCATTGTGACGTCACTGCTCCGCCCCCGTGTGATGTCACGCTCCGCCCCCTCAATGCAAGCCTATGGGAGGGGGCGTGACAGTTGTCACGCCCCCTCCCATAGGCTTGCATTGAGGGGGCGTAGGGACCCCCACGATCAGGCATCTTATCCCCTATCCTTTGGATAGGGGAATAGATGTCTTAGCGCCGGAGTACCCCTTTAAAAAGTCCAAGGGGGTGAATTCTAATGCAAGGCATAGGCACTGTGTATGTATTTGCTAGAAAGCATAAATAAATTCTTACCTTCCCTAGGGGCAAATATACACGTGCCTGTGTCCTGTCTTCAGCAGTTACCACTCACACACACTAGACCTGTATCAATCCACCCACACGTGATACAACTGTTCTTCATCACATATGTACTAAACACTAATATCTAATGTACTGGAACAAGTTGTATTGTTGTGACAAAGAGGAACGCTATGAGTGCTTTGTGTGCCCATCATTTAGCTGACGCCATACTAAGTTATCTTGTAATATAACTCATTATGATATAATGGTTTTCCCACACAATATAAGTAATAATGCACCAACATACATCCAAAGGGGTCTATTTTTCAATGGGAGCTATTGCCATGGCAGTGATTACAATGGATCCCAACACATACAGGTAAATAAAATTATATTGACATTTTCCAAACCCTCATCGTACGAAATCGCTAAATAACATGCTTGCCACCATTCCTTTCACTGAAATGCAGTTAAGTGGTTTGCATGTCTGCTGAATAGCCCTCCATTATTAAAATACGGCTTAGAAATGGCCCGATTATCCCATACTCTATAGCTTTACACAGAATTGAGCCGTACTTTCTGTGTTTGTCTTTGAAGTTGGTTGAATTGTCATCGGAGTGGTCTAGCGGTAGCCTTTAATGAAGCCAGTGGCAACCAATCTAGGGCCTTTTTAAAAAAAATGTTTTACATACTCTGAAAATGGGTGTAAAAAACCTCACTTATGGTACATTAGGGTGAGTGCTTTAAAGCAATTGAGCAATGCATAGGAATTTAGGGATTAAAGAAATGAAAATGGATGTAGTCGATCTCAATGGACAAATTGCTTTTTTTTTTTTTTGGCCATTGAATTCTGTGTTCTAGTAACACGTTATTCCCAGTAATGGTTTCTGTTACTTTTGTGCTATGTAGAATAGACTGTAAAGGGCTTTTATAACACCCAATTCTAATTTCCTTTTGTTTTCATTCAACTCTGCTGCACTATCTGGGGCAATATTTTATATATCATTGGGAGCAGTATGTTTTGATTTTTCTTGGACTTTTCTTCAATATGCAAGAAAAAGTTTTGTAAGAATTGGTTCAAGTCTGCTGAACATATATATTTCTGAATGGCATAACATTGAAGCGTACCTGTTATACTACAGAAGAGAATAATGTTTATATATGTTACTTACTTGATCATGCAGATGCTTTACATGTCTTTTTGTGTGTCTAGCTTCTGTATTTGTATTTGGCTCACAAACCCCTCTGTTTTGCTGCTCACTCATTCTGACATCCACTGTTCAGGAAGGGGTGTGTCCACCCTTATTTACCATGCATTCATTACTGTGCTGTGCTGGGTCTCTTCATCCAATCACTGCAGGCTGCTCTGTAACCCCCTCCTCTCTGCTGCAGTCTATTAAACAGGACAGGAGTGAGCACAGGTGAAGGATAGTCCTGCTCTCACCACCTTCACTTTGTTCGCGTCTGTGCTTCAGTTGAGACAAAGATAAGGCTGCAGCTGGACAGGATTATGTTCTGGACAGTATGGGGACCCCTAGTGGTCTTTTTTTTAAGCCACAATTTCTATAAATAGGAGCGTTTTTATTTATTTATTTTATTTTTTGTATATTAGAAAGGTTAATGTTTTGTCAAGAAGAACAACATATAAAAAGTTTTTGATGACAGTGCCCATTTTCCCAATAATAACAATAATAATTATTATGATGAAAATTGTTGTCTCACACTGTCACAGGGATCTTTGGGCTTCCTCAAGCACCAGGATAGCACCATTCCTGCTGACAACCCACTTCCATATACCGTATTGTAGGAAAGTTCCCAGCTTAGTACTCCTACTATTAGACATAACCGAAAGCTGCTAACAAAGAGTAGCTCCCGTTCTGGTGGGCCAGGCCCATCCATGTGCTACATTAATGATATGTAATGCTATACTTCCCTTGCATGGGCTGCTACTTCCTCCACAATATAAGCGGATTGTTAGGGCTTTAAATGCCTTTCAATAACATTTCTAGATGGGACATTTTATGAAATTGCTCATTTTATAAATAGTAACAATTCAGTAATACATAGAGTAGTGGAACATTGGTGGGGGTACCATGCATGGCCAGTGAAGAGGGCCTACAACAGTTTGTGGTAGCCCTTGGGGGGGTGTATGGTAGTGGTGGTATGGTATAGGTATATAAGGGGTTAATGTTAACCCTAGAAGAGTTTGTGACGCCAGGCTCAGTGTTCCGGCCTATCGCCGCCCTTCCCAGTAACGATAGGTGCATAAAATAAATGAAGGTCCACAAGGAGATTTGAACTTGAATATCGTTTACTGAAGTGCTTGCAATATTCACGGCACAGGGCCTCCTAAGGTCCTTAAGCCAAATACCATAGAGTTCACCTTGTCACATGACCCGCAGGTCCTGCAACGCCAATGGAAACAAGTAATTAGCCATTTATCTACATATATAATGCTATTTACATTAACCTATGCATAAATTACTGTTTATACATTAGAATAGAGGCGACTATAGGGGTAGACTAGATTACAGGGATCCCTACGACCTAGGGACTCTGGCTATGGGGACCCATAAAGAAATAAGTACCGTATAGAATGCGGTAATGGGACACCACAAACCCCCTTACTAAAGATAAGTCGGCCTCGACGTCAGAGGGACTAGGACTAGACCAGGATGCTATAGAACAGGATGATTTATACATTTGCTATACATCCTAAGTAGACTAAACATATTTTGATGCTATCTAGACATCTGAATGCTATCTAGACAATTGAATGCTATCTAGACAATTGAATGCTATCTAGGCAATTAAATGCTATCTAGACATTTAAATACTATCTAGACATTTAAAGAAGCTATCTATCCCTTAGTTTCTAGCTTTCCATATAACTTTATTAAACTTATGATACATTTTGAGGCTAAACTGAACACTAGCATATACCTCTATACATAAGGCTAACTAGACATTAGTACAGCTCTATTTATCTTTTGCATCAAGCTGACTAGTCATTTGTATTATCTCACACATTCTATATGCCAAACATTAAGTTACCTGTTAGTTAGTACACAAAAAGGATATACTGGCTAGCCGGAAGCTAGGTCACAGTAAGGGTGGTTGCTAGGGTCTATCGACTACACGCTACTTTCCCCTAGAGCACTTTCAAAACAACCTATCCAGGTTATTTTAAGAATTACGTGTTTATTTCCTGTATTTGTAAGAGCACCTACTGGCCAGGCAGAGCATCTCACACACGCAATGAAAAGAGAAAAGAAGAAGTGTACCTAACAGTGGCAGGAATTGGGTATAAATGTGCTACAATTCCTTAAGTGTTACTTAAGTGAGATATTTATTTAATTTTGTGTATGTACTAGAGAAATTTTGAGGTAGTACATTAAGTGAGTAATCTAGGGTACTACGTGCAAGTACTATTTGAAAGGGAATCCTCCCTATCCTTTTTGATTGAGACAGGTGTTAGCGATGGGCGACAGCAATGATACTACCCTCGGAGGAGCCGAGGAGTCCCCTACTGGGTTACTACTAAACATCGTTTGTTAATTGTACATTTGTATGAACAAGAATTTATACATATTTTTAGTGTTGATGTCGATATTTTCCATGTACAACTCTGAGCTATTTTAATGTACATAGACATTTGACTATATTTTCTATGTACAAACCTTACTTACTATTTATGTACACAGACACAGGGACATCTTTCTGTGTACGGAACCATATACAAATTTACTATATATTTATCAATACTCCAACATATTTCAGGTGCATTCACCCGATAAGTGCAATATTTGTCATGAGAGTTCTTATGAAGTTGGTGGTTTATACATGAAGCAGGCGTGTAAGGATCAACAGTCCACCTACACTAGGAGTCCAAAGAAAATATACAAATTGGCGTGTAAGGATCAGCAGTCCACCTACACTAGGAGTCCAAAGAAAAATGAACACGATCCTTAACCACAACTCTGCCGGGTACAGTCCTTGATGAATCTCCTACAGGCTAGGAGTCTCTTGACTTAATAGTCAGGCACAAGCTTAGTGGTTACGTTGCTGAACTTTAAACTGAAACAAACTTAGCACAGTCCCGCTAGGCACTCTTCTTGAATTTGGTTCCTGTAAGACAACATGGTTTGACAGAAAAACAATAAGACATTACTTTAGAGTCTCTTTAGAAGATGTTCTTCTTCGCTCTTGTAGTGCCTCTCTTGGTTCCCCTATATCTGCCAACATCAAGGGCAGGATCAGACTTGACATAGCTTTGCCACACCACATTGGTGAGAATGGAGTTGTGGAAGGCAGCTTGAGAAGGGGTTATAGGCTTACTAGCCGGGATCACAGTGGGGCAATAGGGCTTGAGCACCATCTCCAAATTAGGAGCAACCCATGACCTTTTCGTTGGTATCGTAGGAATTGGCAAACTCTCACTGCTCCGAGAGGGCCTTGGTACATCTGTGGGTACCCCAGGGTTGGACAAACTCCCACTGCTCCGAGAGGGTCTAGGTACCGACTTGGGTGGCCGCAATTTTGGCCTATTTTCTTCACCCTGTGCAGAACTTGACTCTCGACGGTATGAAGAAGATGAAGAACTTGACTCTTTGCTGTACGTAGAAGATGATGCACTTGACTCTTTGCTGTACACAGAAAATGATGAACTTGACTCTTTAGGCTCCTCCTCCTTGGGTACGCTTGTGGAGGCTTTAGGAGCAGACCTGGTCGGCCTCAAGTTGAAAGGATCAGACTCCCAATCTGTGAACGGGAAATATTTGAAAGGAAGCTGTGTTGGGGCTGTTGGTCTGGTGACCGCTGCAGCCCATTCTCCACGAAGGCTCTGGACGGGGGTGTACTCCACAATTTCACCCACCTCCAAGGTGTAGAATTTCTTATGGAGATATGGCCTTTGCAGTGCTCACCGGTTTACGAGGATGGTCTGCCCAGTGTGGCAGTCAAGGAGTGTCCCATAACCTCTGACCTTGTCGAACTTGGCCACAGTCGCTCTTCTCCTTTCCAATGGCTCCTCCCCTTCTCGGGGGTGATCCCATTTACGGATGTACAATGCCTCCATTTCTTTGGTATTCTCTTGATACTGCACTCTTTCTTCGTAAGGCAAATGTACGTGCTTTGGAGCATAGAGGTCCTTGTATCGGGGCTTTAACTTTTCCATCAATTCGGCCAGCTCGGCTTCTTGACAGGCCCTTTCCCTTTCTGCAGTTGGGATTGGTGGGAGTGTCTTCCCAGGTAACGGTTGAAGTACTCTGTGCATGTACTCGATCAGCTCCGGCTCATCTCGAAACACCCATTGCGGCAATTGCGGTGAGCATGGTCGTGCACTTGGCAAGCTTGAGCGAGGAATGACCTCAGGGCTGGAAGAGGAAGAATAGGCCGCCTCTGGCGGGGTACTTACAGCAGACTCCTCCCACGGGATCTCGGCCCACAAGCCCCAGGTCCTGTGGTGAGGGGACAATCTCACCGGTGACGCACTTCCAGGTGTCCCTGCACTGTTTGCTGGAGGTGTCTCTTGCCAATCGTCCTCATCATCAGGCAGTGGGGGAAGATTGCAGGCCCCCTCTTCGTCTAATGGCAACCGCTTCAGACGGTCAGCAAGCTCTTGAAAAAGTTGGGCTGCTACTGCCACAACTTTCCGTGTTTCCGACGTAATTTTGCCAACTTGACTACGTGGAACGCTGCTCTCCGCCATGTCTGTATTCCCCCGGCTCTCTCTGCAGACTGGAGAGGTTGCTCTGTGTGGCGTCTTTTATAGCGGGCTTCTCAAAAATGGCGCTGGGCAGGAAGGACACTATCGGTGCAACCCTGACTTCCGGTCCCTCTAGAAACGACTGCTGCACCTCTGAGTTCCCTTTCAGCTGGGATACATCAACTTGGCGTCCACGCCCCGGGGGAGGGGCGTGGCGTGGCGCAGCGCGGGCTTTCTTCGCGTGCTTTTCCGGCAGCAGTTCGGCTCCGCCTGTGCTGACCGGACCAGAGGATCGCAGCATGAGCTCATTACGCAGTTTACACATTTTAACTGTAGACAGATCTTCGCCTCCCCCCTTACTTTTCTCTTGGCCCCCTTGTATGATGCACCACAAGCACCGTTCCTGTACACAGCAACACATGAATAAAGTTATTTTCTTAGGGGGAGTACACTTTCACTAGTGGCAATGGTAGACACACACCCGAATCCTGTTTGTGCAACGCCAAAAAGGCTTTGTGGTAGCCCTAGGGAGGTGTATGGTAGTGGTGGTATGGTATAGGTATATAAGGGGTTAATGTTAACCCTAGAAGAGTTTGTGACGCCAGGCTGAGGGCTGGTATGCTGAATCAGTGTTCCGGCCTATCGCCGCCCTTCCCAGTAAGAGAGGTGCATAAAATAACTGAAGGTCCACAAGGAGACTTGAACTTGAATAACGTTTACTGAAGTGCTTGCAATATTCACGGCACAGTAACAGTCTCGTACAAACAGTCCTTTGGTTACTTAGCGACTGGCAGTAGTTGCGGACCTTGAGCTAGACAATAAGTCTCGTAATTTAGGAAAAGATTTGCAGATCCGTCCGGATTTAAGGGAGGTATTAGGTCCAGAGATGCTGCAGAGTGTTTGGGAGGTGATACATTCTATAATTATAATTGTTCAGCCGTTGCCGCAAGGCTCGGGCCTAACTCACTGCGATTACTGCTGTACAGGTCTTGCTTGCTTGACAGCCCACGAGGTAAGAGAGAGAAACATGGCCGCTGCTCCCTTATATGGGCAGGTGCGTGGCGAATCTGATTGGTCCGAACATCTACCATTCACCTTACATGGTGTGATGGGATTGCTTACGTCACAGGGCCTCCTAAGGTCCTTAAGCCAAATACCACAGAGTTCACCTTGCCACATGACCCGCAGGTCCTGCAACGCCAATGGAAACAAGTAATTAACCATTTATCTACATATACGATGCTATTTACATTAACCTATGCAAAAATTACTGTTTATACATTAGAATAGAGGTGACTAGGGGTAGACTAGATTACAGGAATCCCTACGTCCTAGGGACTCTGGCTATGGGGACCCATAAAGAAATAAGTACCGTATAGAATGCGGTACTGGGACACCACAAGTTTTAGGGAAGGAATCTTGTGTGAAGGTCCACATGTAACTTAGGATGCCAGAAGTACTTTTCATTCCTAACCAGCAATAGGAGAGGGTAAGAGGAGGTTATTGGTGTTAATCCGTGCCGAGACTCTGGCCATGCCTCCAAACCTGCATTGCTAACTTCAACCATGTGGAACCAGATCCACAATAAGATTACTGCAGGATGTGGAGGTGTCAGAAGGAGCCATCGACCTTGGAGCACAGAATTGACCTGGAACATTGTGGCCTCAAGTGTATTGTGTCACAGCACTTGCAGGCAGGGCTTAGGCACATCTATAAAAGGTAAAGTTCCGTGCCAATTAGTGGCATAGAAAAGGAAGGGCACATGCTCTGGATTCTCAGGCAAGTCCTGGACTAAACTGTGTCCACATCCTTAGAATGTACACACAAAAGTACAGAGCAGAGAGCCAACTTTTTGTTCTGTCACTATCTCCGATAGGCAGCAGGCTGCTTTAGGCCTGCAGCCTGTAAGAAATCAGAGCAGCCAAGGTTGGAGACTCCTGCTGATTGGCTGTCTGCTGTCCACAAATCACTTGTGGGTGGAGTCTGACATGGTGGAGTAGATTGTGAGGTGTATGGAGGTGCCGTGTTTTTTCCTGCCACCATGCTGGGTGATGTGATGTGTATAGGAGTAAGGAAGATGGTGCAGAAGACAGATTTCCGGAGAGGAATCTATCAGATACATACATCTCACTGAAGTCCCATCATACTACAGTCCCCAAGAGGACATATAGTCCCATTATTATAATCACAGATTCCCAGTCTATGGCTCTTTCTATCTGTTGCATAGTCTTTTTAGGGCATGCTTAGTTTTGCAACCAAAATTTGCCTTGGAGGTCCACCATAGAACTCTAGTTATGTCACTGGCACCAAGTAAATGTATCCCATCTATAGAGACTATGGTTGCCAACTTTCTTGCAAAAAAATACCGGCCGTGCTAATTTGCATAATGAATTATATATGCGTAACATCACAGGATACACATATGCGGGGGAAATTTTGTCCTATTCTGACCACTATAACTTTTTTTTTATTTTTCCTTATACGGGCCTGTATGGGGCTCATTTTTTGCGCGTAGTTTTTAACACTACCATTTTTGTTTTGATGGGACTTTTTGATTGTTTTTTTTAAATTAAATTCCGGAGTTGCGGTTAGTTACAAACTACATCTCCCAGCATGCCCTGAGAATGCCTGTGGCTCATCAGCTGCCCCAAACGAAAACTACAACTCCCAGCATGTTGGCTGTTTCCCAACCAGGGGTGCCTCCAGCTATTGCAAAACTACAACTCCCAGCATGTTGGACTGTATGGAAGTATATAGTATAGGTGAGTGTTTCCCAACCAGGGGTGCCTCCAGCTGCTGCAAAACTACAACTCCCAGCATGCCCGGACAGCCGTTGGCTGTCCGGGCATGCTGGGAGTTGTAGTTTTGCAACAGCTGGAGGCTCTCTGGTTGGGAAACACTCATATAGTTATATGGTGTAACATTCTGGGAGGTGGAGGATTGGTTGGATAAATGCCAAGCATTGCATTTCTAATATAAAAATACCGGCAGGATGGCCAAAATACCGGCTGTGCCAGTAAAATACCAGCCAGGGGGCAACCCTAATAGAGACCACTAAATAAATTGAAGTTTGCGTTCTATAGAATTCCAGTGTATTATCCAGTGTACCATCAAGTGCATATGTACTGTAACCACTAAGTGCTTGGACCACTATAAGTGAAACAACTGAGCGTTTACCTCTTTGTGAGCGGACATATAAAGATTTCTGTTATTACAAAAGGCTCTGTGAAGTTCTAGCAGGTTGTTACGCAGCCTTCACAGTGCAAATTTTTGCTATACCTAGCCTAACTAAATAGCACCGTACCGTGCTTAACTCCTTGGGGACGGAGCCCATTACAACCCTATGGACGGGAGCAATTTTTGCAATTCTGACCACTGTCATTTTAAGCATTAATAACTCTGGATGCTTTTACTTTTCATTCTGATTCCGAGACAGTTTTTTTCGTGACATATTCTACTTTATGTTAGTGGTAAATTTTGTCGATACTTTCATCATTTCTTGGTGAAAAATTCAAAAGTTTGATGTAAAAATAGATAATTTTGCATTTTTCTAACTTTGAAGCTCTCTGCTTGTAAGGAAAACAGACATTCCAAATAAATGATATATTGATTCAAAAATACAATATATCTACTTTATATTTGCATCATAAAGTTTACATGTTTTTACTTTTGGAAGACATCAGAGGGCTTCAAAGTTCAGCAGCAATTTTCCAATTTTTCCAAAAATTTTCAAAATCTGAATTTTTCAGGCACCAGTTCAGTTTTGAAGTGGATTTGAAGGGCCTTCATATTAGAAATACCTCATAAATGACCCCATTATAAAAACTGCACCCCTCAAAGTATTCAAAATGACATTCAGAAAGTTTGTTAACCCTTTAGGTGTTTCACAGGAATAGCAGCAAAGTGAAGGCGAAAATTCAAAATCTTAATTTTTAACACTCGCATGTTCTTGTAGACTCAGTTTTTGAATTTTTACAAGGGGTAATAGGAGAAAAAGCCCCCCAGAATTTGTAACCCAATTTCTCTTGAGTAATAAAATACCTTATATGTGTATGTCAAGTGTTCGAAGGGCGCAGTAAAGGGCACAGAAGGGAAGGAGCAACAATGGGATTTTGGAGAGTGAATTTTTCTGAAATGGTTTTTGAGGGGCATGTCACATTTAGGAAGCCCCTATGGTGCCAGAACAGCAAAAAAAACATGGCATACCATTTTGGAAACTACACCCCTCAAGGCACGTAACAAGGGGTCCAGTTAGCCTTAACACCCCACAGGTGTTTGACGACTTTTCGTTAAAGTCGGATGTGTAAATTAAAAACATTTTTTTCCACTAAAGTGCAATTTTCCCTCCAAATTTAGCATTTTTACAAAGGGTAATTGGAGAAAATGCCCCCCAAAAGTTGTAACCCCATCTCTTCTGAGTATGGAAATACCCCATGTTAGGGCGTAAAATGCTCTGCGGGTGAACTACAATGGTCAGAAGAGAAGGAGTCTCATTTGGTTTTAGGAAAGCAAATTTTGTTGAAATGATTTGGGGGGGGGGGGGGGGTTGTCGCATTTAGGAAGCCCCTATGGTGCCAGAACAGCACAAAATACCCACATGGCATACTATTTTGGAAACTACACCCCTCAAGGCACGTAAAAAGGGGTACAGTGAGCCTTAACACCCCACAGGTGATTGACAAACTTTCGTTAAAGTGGGACGTGAAAATGAAAAATTTGATTTTTAACACTGAAATGCTGGTGTTACCCAAAACTTTTCATTTTCACAAGGAGTAATAGGAGAAAATGCCCCACAAAATTTGTAACCCCATTTCTCTCGAGTAAGGAAATACCTCATATGTGTATGTAAAGTGCTCTGTGGGTGCACTAGAGGGTTCAGAAGGGAAGGAGCAACATTGGGCTTTTGGAGAGCGAATTTTGCTGAAATGGTTTTTGGGGGCATGTCGCATTTAGGATGCCAGAACAGTAAAAAAAAAAAAAAAAAAAACACATGACATACCATTTTGGAAACTACACCCATCACAGAACTTAATAAGGGGTGCAGTGAGCATTTATACCCCACCGGCATTTGACAGATCTTTGGAACAGTGGGCTGAGCAAATGAAAAATTAAATTTTTCATTTTTACGGACGACTGTTCAAAAAATCTGTCAGATTTTCTCCATACGAACAAAAACTTTCAATTTTCTGACATTGGAACAGACTTTTTATACATATGTACATAGTAACTTCAATTTGAAAGCCACTAGAGGGCAGCAAAAGATAATGCTTTGTTGATACATAAAAAATCCTTCCCCCTGTAATATCATCATTTGAAGTCTAGTATATTAAATAACAATTGCATATGTCTTTATAATTCATAATAAATCCTTTCTTCCCATATGATTCCCCTTCCTAGTCTTATACCAGATAATTCTCTTTCTGAACATTTTGCATTATTAAGTGGAGCATTGTTTGTATGAAAACAGAATCATTCTAATCTATAATAGATGATGTGCATTTAAATGACACGTATTTTCTTTCTTTAAATTACAATTTTAATTTATTTCAAATTAATCCTAAATTTGGGCCATTTATCTGAATATAAAGTTGTTTGTATTTAATATTTATCTGTGCGACATATTTTTAACGCTAAGGAATTTATTATAAGATGTATGAAGATATTAAGCTCATTTACAATGCAAATTATGCATCTGATTATAGCAAACGCTGCCTGACGTGTGCAGAAGATGCATTGGATCTGCTTACTGAAGTGTGTGACACTTCTTCATGCAGAAAAAAAAAGGAGCCTAAATTTTAAAGGGGAAGCAGAAATAAAATCCCCAGAATATGGAAATATACAGATTTGGGTCATCAGTCCTTCATAGAACACAGATTACATTGCTGATGTGTCGTGATTAGAGTAAGGACAAAGCAGCCCCATGTAAAACCACATATAGCACATAGAATTACAATATAGAAAATGCATTATAGAGTTATTGATCTTTGCCAGTTGTATCATTCTGTACAGTGATCCCTCAACTTACAATGGCCTCAACATACAATAGTTTCAACATACAATGGTCTTTTCTGGACCATTGTAAGTTGAAACCAGACTCAACATACAATGCTACGGACAATCCAGATCTGTGCAATGTGTCATTGGCCGGAAGAACTGACCAATCAGAATGGGCAATTTACTGGTAAAACACGTGTATTACTGAAGTGTATGCACTGACTGATGTCTGGTAGCGCTCCCTACAGTACAGGGAGGTATTACATGTTCTGTACTCCTTACCTGTACCAGGGTTACTTGCTCCTTTGGACACCAGGTAAGGGTGACTCCATTTTACTTTTTTTAGGACATTGCATGTACTGTACAAGAAGCTCCTGTCCTCTACATAGACCAGTGTTTCCCAAGCAGAGTACCCCCAGCTGTTGCAAAACTACAACTCCCAGCATGCCCGGACAGCCTTTGGATTTAAGGATCATAACCACAATGGCCCTCATTTACTATTCTAAACCAAAAACTTCTTTTGTCAGTTTTTTTTGGCGCATCTTTGTCTGCGACATCTCGCAGACATCGTGCGCCAGTCTGCGACACGATGCAACATTTTTTCCCGACGGACCCGATGTGGATTCTCCCAAACCCGAAAAAGGGGCGTAACCCGACATTTCTGAGCTTTCCCACGTATTTATAAAGGTTTCCAACCCGAATTTGTTGTATTGTTGTGGATTTTTTCCCGACAACTCAGAGGAGTTGGAAACCAAAACCAACAAAACCCACGTGCGACAAACAGGATGCGACATAATAATAAATACCAGGGGAAAAAAGCAGTCGGGTAAGAAAGCAAGATAGACTTACAACCCGATTTCCTAAGTAAATGAGGGCCAATGTGTTTAATCAATTTCCTAAAAGGCTGGACCCCAAGTTATTACACCCAAGTGAATGAAAAGGACATCAGGCACTCGGTGCAATATTTCAAACTTATGGAACTCAAGTAAAACCTTATGTGGTGCCGGGGTATTGCAACTGTGTAGCAGGGTCTGGTGGTATTAACCCTGTGGGACAAGGTGTTATTAACCCCTGATTTGTCGTGACGCCAGGATGTGGTTGTTTTCTGTATAACACCCTGCCGACAACCAACCCAGAAACGGCAGGCGATAAAGAAATGTCCACAGCAGGAATTATGAGATAACTGGAACTTTTACTTAAACTTCTTATGAAACAGTCTTTAAACAGTCTTTACACTTATGCAGTTTCTGTAGAGGCAACCGGGATGCAGGATACCTCACAGGCTTGCTGGGACTTGTAGTATTGAGATTTATGCAGGCCACTGTGCTATTAATTGTATACTTGAGTTGAGTAGTAGTCACTAGAATTGTAGATAGAGCTTGATAACTCATGTTTTGAAGTGGCTGCAATTGTGCAGAAATTGGAGACTACAGCCCCTTATATATCAGAGATACCTGTATACATGCACACTTGCCTGATGAAGTGCCCGCTACTGGCAGGAAACGCGTTGCTTTTATGTGCTCAAAATAAACATCTATATGTATTGAAGACTCCATGAACTTTTATCCACTGCTGTCCATGCGCCTGCAAAGATCCATGTTTGCTATTTTTCATTGATGCTATTTGGACCGGTGAACCAGGATAGACCAGAGGATCGTGGCTGCTGACAACCTAACCTGATTAATACGCTGTATGGTGTTGTGCCCTTAGCGCAACACATTGTGGTAAGTGTGACCTTTATTGCACTTATTCACTGTCTATAAACGTATCACACTAGGGGCGCGTGTTCCCTCTTTTTTCCCTTTTGTCTTTGCCTGTACTGGGATACCACACTTACTCCATGTCATCCAGTGTAAATCCAGCCATCTAAAAGAAGCCACCTGTCCTTAAATCCTGGCTGCCTGATGTTGGGTCTCACTGTCACCCAAAGTGCACCCCAGAATGTGAAGGAGTACCCTAAGATCCTAAGGCCAAGTTCACATGTCAGAATTTTCGTGCCGAATTCCACATTGGAATCCGGCATGGAGATTCCACTGCAGCAGAGTCCCGGCATGAAAATTCCAATTTCTGTGTCCGCAGGAAAAACAAACACGTTCATTCTTTTTCGGACTCCGCAAAAAATGCATAGCCGTCTATGAGAGGACGTGCGGACATTCCGTCATGTGAATATAGCCTAACAAGGCAAGAGAGGAGACCTTGAAAAACACAAGGGCAAAGTAACTACCAACTCCAGAAAACAACAAGCTAAAGTAACTAGACTCTTACACCCACAGTCACATCCAAAATGATTGCTGCCAATGAGGGTGAACATAAGATTGTCGCGTCCTGGGTTTCCATTGCCCAGCCCTGTTTATTGGCCTCAGTTGCCATCCCAACTGAATAAATGTCTACTGTACCAATGAACCTCTGCACATCTCTCCACACCTCTTCAGCCATTTTACCAGACTCTTTATTTGTATCTGTTTGTATTTATTATAGTATCAGTTAAACTGTACATTGTTATGTATACATTACTTGTTATAATATATTTTTTTATGAAATAATGTGACACACCTAGCAACTGCATTTTCATTTTTTATTTATTACTGTTGTTAATAAAATGGGATGAGTATGAAATGCATTATCACTGCGACATCAGAACTCCGGTCAGGCCAAGACTTGCAAAATTGCATTTGTATTACGTTAGTGTGAAACTTGCATACTGTGCATTCACTCGTATATACATGAGGCCTGAAAATGACAGTATATATTTTTTATACATTTCAGAGATATATGTTGATGTGGTCAGTAAACATTATGTGAACAATCTTAGGCTTCTTTCACACTGCCATTGCTCCCCGTCAAGAACAGCCATCATACTCTCTCTTTTTTTTTTTTAGTTTGATGGCTGTCATTTTGACGGGGTGCAACAGGCAACAGCAGGTCCTGATGGACCCCATTATAGTTACTGAGGTCCGTCGGGTGCTGCTGTTTTTTTTACCAGGATTAGCGGGAGGAAAAGACAGCGCAAGCAGTATTTTTTCTCCCGCTATTCTCTCCGGTGGCCCCAATGGCTGTCACACTGTTGTATGGCAACAGTAGTGTGAAAGGGGCCTTAGTGTGAGCTTTCAGGGAAGAGTGGTTTTCCATACATAAACAGATCAGTTTCACATGAGGTGAAGAAATAAGCTTCATTAAAGAAGGCTGAAGGCTAGGTTTTCACCTGTGTTGACCATTAATGCCACATGACAGATCACTTTGACTATATTGTGGTCCATTAGGTTTCTGGCACAGTATATGGAATAACTGGACACAATATCCCAGTATGCTATTTTTGATGGAATCTGGGTTAGAGGTACCTAATGGTGCCTTCAATGCAGGTGTGAACCCAGTCTTACTCACCGACAGGAGTGTTTTTTAGAAGAGCAAAAAAAAAAAAAAAGGGGGGGGGGGAAATCTTTTGCTCAATGCCACCCTCTATATGTCAAAATGAGAAAAATGAGGGGCTCTTGCCTTAGTGGATCCCTTGTGTTTAGGTATTTTACATGGTCAGCTGTTTCAGTGAGATATTTCAGATGGTAATGCATCTTTAAATAATTTATTCATGACCATGTAGTTCTATGATTGGATACATAAAGACAGGGGTCACACCTAGAAATGTAACTAATGGATGGACCATCTTGCATCCTGGAGATTGTGACAAGTGATGCGTGCAATGTAATGCTTTAGGCTTGCTTGGTGTACAAACAAAAGCAATTTACATGGCTTGTATTGCTGTTATTTCTGTACCATATAACCATCATGCATTAATAGTGATTTGGCACATAAAAATACATGCTAAGTTTTGAGAAGAGAAATTCCCAACTTACACGATCTCTCTAACAATGGTAGACACATTTTTAGTATGACATAAGGGTCACTTAGCTTTTTAAGCTATATGCTTAACTATGAACAAAAGGCAAACAAAGTCCAGTACAGTCTCGATGTAATACATTTCTTTTTATTCAGCAATCAGCCAACATAGAGAACAGGTGACGCGTTTCGGCCTCAGTGTGTAGCCTTAGTTATAAACCAAACAGACATCTGTAAACTCTATTTATGGAGGAAAGGGTGGGGTCCCCACTTCAAGGGATCAACCCATGGTCGTTAACTCCATCATTTCCACCACTATAACAAAGATAAAGCTGCATGTATCAATACATATAGTGTGAACACAATACAATTAAAAAAATTAAATGATCCTTGTTTCATCCAACATATCCACGATGTCTTGTATTTTTCAGCATATGTGCGTTGCCATTCAAATCAAGATATATATTTTTTTTGTTTTCATTAAATAAACATACAATATATATTATGTAGTACTTTATTCATTCATTCATTCATGAAGGCAAAGTCCAAGTTGAATCATCCGGAGGGTCAAATATCGAACTGTGCCAAGCATTTTCTTTTTATTTTACTATATATAAATACATAACTAAATACACCCTGTGTAAAAAACGCCTTTTTTGTATATATGATATGAATTATTCCTTATTATTGATTCTATGTCTTTCATGTTACCGCACATGGCAAGATAACCAAAAAAGAAAACACAACAAACCCACAACAAAGTGCGACTGGACAGTTTTAATAGGACGCACTTTTTCTTCCCCAAAACTGGGTGCGTCTTATACGGCGAATACACCCCTATCGCGGCGGTCCCTGCGGCCATCAACGGCCAGGACCCGCGGCTAATACAGGACATCACCGATCGCGGTGATGCCCTGTATTAACCCTTCAGACGTGGCGATCAAAGCTGACCGCCGCATCTTAAGGGAAAGTGACACTAACCCGGCTGTTCAGTCGGGCTGTTCGGGACCGCCGCGATTTCACCGCGGCGGTCCCGAACAGCCCGACTGAATAGCCGGGTTAGTGATTACAGGACACCGGGAGGGACCTTACCTGCCTCCTTGGTGTCTTCTCCGTTCAGCGATCCCCTGTATGGCCGGCGCTCTCCTTCCTCGTCGTCACGTACGTGCGTCGGGGGGGCGTAACGACGTGATGGCGGCGACGGAGAGCGAGGATACCCGGCCGGCAGCAGAGACGTTCCGGAGTGACGGGGACACGGCGACAGCGATGGAGCGACATCCAGGGCAGCGGTGACGGGTCCGGAGTGGCGGGGACACGTGAGTATTACCTCCTATGCAGAGGTCTTCAATCTGCGGACCTCCAGATGTTGCAAAACTACAACTCCCAGCATGCCCGTTGCCCGTATGTTTTATAACATAGCATAGCATTTTTCATAACTCTGCAACATGTGCATTTCAAGTGTCCACACTTGTAGTTCCCCTTAACTTTAAGCCAGGTAGTTTTCTTATCACTCTTGGAACAGAAGAGGCAAGGGGAAATATACCGTCCTATAGTTTTAGCTTTTTTAGATACACATTTGTATCCATGTTCAAATGCTTTAATATATTGGTTATCATTCGCTACCATAGGAATATATTTTTCTATTATTCTACAAATATCTTTAAAGTTTTGGCTATAGGAGGTAGGGAATATCAAAGGTTTTATATTGTTATCCTTCTTATTTTTCTGGGTACTCACCATATATCACTTCTTCCCTGTTCCTATTTTTAGCTATATTTTTTGCTCTATCCAAAGACCATTTATGATAACTTCTTTGGGACAATCTCTTGGTTATGTCACCCGCCTCCATTTCAAATAATTCATCATTGGAGCAATTACAGCTCTTATCATTTCTGATGACATGGGGCGGGTCCCTGCTTGTAAGATAGCATTGGCCGACAATTCTTTTCGATATGTGGAGGTTGTTATTTTTGCTTGTTCTACATCCCCCCTTAGTCTCAAATCTAGAATATCCATCTCATGTGTATGACTTTGAACAGTAAACTTAAGATTACGAGGGTTGTGGTTCAGATATTTCTCAAATTGCTGCATGGTCGGCATAGACGACTCCCCCCCCCCCCCGATAAACAGGAGGTCGTCTATGTACCGACCATACCATACAATGTCCCCACTGTAAATATTATTGTGGGAAAATTGAAACTTCTTTTCTCACCAACTCATGTAGATGTTTGCTAGTGACGGTGAAAATTTCGCACCCATTGACGCTTCATCAGGAAAAACTCCCTATCAAACTTGTGTTGTAACAAATATTCCACCACCAAAATATATTCCTGCAGATCACCGGAGTATGGGGCATATGTAGAAATAAACCATCTAAGGGCTGTGGTTGCTTCTTTATGTGGAATTACCGAGTATAATGCAGTTACAGCCACTGTGATCCACCTCATGCCAGGTTCCCACTTGATGTTGTCCATAGCAACCAGAATATCTTTGGTATCTTGCAAAAAACCCGGCATAAGGGGGACCAAAGGCTGCAACCTGGAATCGACCCACTCACATAACCTTACATTTTGGGATCCTATTCCGGCCACTATCGGGCACATTTGGGGGGGGGGACGGGACTATATTTATGCACTTTCGGCAATTAATGAAAGATTGATATAATCGGGTGTGATATTTTAATGTATTCCGCTTCTTTAACTGTTAAAGGGGTACTCCGGTGGAAAACATTTTTTTTTAAATTAACTGGTGCCATAAAGTCAAACAGCTTTGTAAATGACTTCAATTAAAAAATATTTACCCTTCCAGTAAGTTTTAGCAGCTTTTTTTATTTCTTTTTTTGTTGTCCACAGTGCTCTCTGCTGACACCTGATGCCCATATCAGGAACTGTCCAGAGCAGGAGAAATTGCAAACCTATGCTGCTCTGGACAGTTCCTGACACGGACAGAGGAGTCAGCAGAGAGCACTGTGGACAAGACAAAAAAATTTGAAAAGAAAATAATTTCCTCTGTAGCATACAGCTGCTAAAAAGTACTGGAAGGGTAAAGATTTTTTTTAAGAAAAAGATTTTCAGAGGTAATTTACAAATCTGTTTAACTTTCTGGCACCAGTTGATTTAAAAAAAATGTTTTCCACCGGAGTACCCCTTTAAATTACCTTCCTTTACCCTGAGGTCCACCAGATCGGGAAAAATCCTTTTGAATTGTGGTGTTGGATTTACTGGCAATTTTTGATATGTATTTTGATAAGGACAGGATATCCCTATTTAATTTATAATATAACCATTCGTCCAACACCACAATCCCCCCCCCTTTATCCGCATTGTGAATCACCACTCCCTCATTCTCCATTAGTTCCTGTAAAGCACTTCTTTTATGATACTGCAAAATGTATTTTATTGGAGAAATACTTTGAGACAAGTTAAATAAATCCCGCTCCACCAATGTTTGAAATTGGTCCAGAACGGGGGTCCTAGACATGATTAGATAAAAATTCGGATTAGGGGTATGCTAAATTTTCACCATCACTAGCAAACATCTACATGAGTTGGTGAGAAAAGGAGTTTCAATTTTCCCACAATAATATTTACAGTGGGGGACATTGTATGGTATGGTCGGTACATAGACGACCTCCTGTTTATCAGGGAGTCGTCTATGCCGACCATGCAGCAATTTGAGAAATATCTGAACCATAACCCTTCTAATCTTAATTTTACTGTTCAAAGTCGTACACATGAGATTAATATTCTAGATTTGAGACTAAGGGGGGATGTAGAACAAGCCAAAATAACAACCTCCACATATCGAAAAGAATTGTCGGCCAATGCCATCTTACAAGCAGGGTCATGTCACCCACCCCATGTCATCAAAAATCTCCCGGTGGGAGAAATTCTAACAGCTAAACGTAAGTGTTCCACTGATGAATTATTTGAAATGGAGGCGGGTGACATAACCAAGAGATTGTCCCAAAGGGGTTATCATGAATGGTCTTTGGATAGAGCAAAAAATATAGCTAAAAATATGAACAGGGAAGAAGTGATATATGGGAGTATCTGGAAAAATAAGAAAGATAACAATATAAAACCATTGATATTATCTATCTCCTATAGCCAAAACTTTAAAGGGGTACTCTGGTGGAAACCCTTTCTTTTTTTTTTAAATCAACTGGGGCCAGAAAGTTAAACAGAGTTGTAAATTATACAATGCAAAGAGGTAGCGTGCACTCACCGCGGGTAAACAGCTGCAGGCCCAAGGTCCGGGATCACCACGGCATAGACAGAGACGGTAAGGGGCGCTCAGAGGCTACGCCAGCTGTTTCGGACGTAGGAACGTCCTTCTTCCGGCCTCCAGGAGGCCGGAAGAGGGACGTTCCTACGTCCGAAACAGCCGGCGTAGCCTCTGAGCGCCCCTTACCGTCTCTGTCTATGCCGTGGTGATCCCGGACCTCGGGCCTGCAGCTGTTTACCCGCGGTGAGTGCACGCTACCTCTTTGCATTGTATTGTTTGATACTTCATCTAGTGTGTGCACCCCGCAGGTGCTGCGTTGTTACTTATCGGGTCCGGAGACTGCCAGTGTACACCAGCGGTATCGTATATCTGCATGTTCAGCTGCATGGTGTGCTCTCTCCCCTTCTAGTGGCTTTAGAGTTGTAAATTACTTCTATTAAAAAATCTTAATCCTTCCAGTACTTATTAGCTGCTGAATACCACAGAGGAAATTCTTTTATTTTTGGAACACAGAGCTCTCTGCTGACATCATGTGCACAGTGCTCTCTGCTGACATCTTTGTCCATTTTAGGAACTGTCCAGAGCAGCATTTATTTGCTATGGGGACTTTCTCCTACTCAGGACATTTCTTAAAATGGACAGAGATGTCAGCAGAGAGCACTGTGCTTGTGATTCAGCAGAGAGCTCTGTGTTCCAAAAAGAAAATAATTTCCTCTGTAGTATTAAGCAGCTAATAAGTACTGGAAGGATTAATATTTTTTTAATAGAAGTAATTTACAAATCTGTTTAACTTTCTGGCACCAGTGGATTTAAAAAACAAAAAAAAAAAAAAAAAAACGTTTTCCACCGGAGTACCCCTTTAACCTGTTAAGGACCCAGGGTGTACCTATATGTCCTGAGTCTGCTCCCGTTCTATAACGGGGGGCCACGGCGTGGCCCCGCGTCATAGCGGGTCGGGCCCGGCCTCTTACAACGGCCCGGACCCGTGGCTAATAGCGCGCGGCATTGATCGCGGTGCCGCGCGCTATTAACCCTTTAGACGCGGCATTCAAAGTTGAACGCCGCATCTAAAATGAAAGTGAAACCATGCCGGTTAGCTCAGGGAGCTATTCAGGATCGCCACGGCGAAATAGCGCCATCCCGAACAGCTTACATGACAGCTGGAGGGTCCCTACCTGCCTCCTCGCTGTGTGATCGCCGAATGACTGCTCAGTGCCTGAGATCCAGGCATGAGCAGTCAAGTGGCAGAATCATCGATCAGTGGTTTCTTATGAGAAACCAGTGATCAACATGAGAGATCAGTGTGTGCAGTGTTATAGGTCCCTATGGGAGCTATAACACTGCAAAAAAAAAGGGAAAAAAAAAAGTGAATAAAGGACATTTAACCCTTCCCCTAATAAAAGTTTGAATCACCCCCCTTTTCCCATAAAAAAAACCCAGTGTCAATAAAAATAAACATGTGGTATCGCCACGTGCGGAAATGTCCGAATTATAAAAATATATCATTAAATTCCATTTCGCCGTACATTTTTTGGTAAAATTACAAAGTAGAATTGGTGGCGCAAAAAATAAGCCATCATATGGATTTTTTAGGTGAAAAATGTAAAGAGTTATGATTTTTTAAAGGTAAGGAGGAAAAAACGAAAATGCAAAAATGGAAAAACCCCGGGTCCTTAAGGGGTTAAAGATGTATGTAGAATAATAGAAAAATATATTTCTAGGGTAGCGAATGATAATCAATATATTAAAGCATTTGAACATGGATACAAATATGTATCTAAAAAAGCTAAAACTATAGGACGGTATATTTCCCCTTGCCTCTTCTGTTCCAAGAGTGATAAGAAAACTATCTGGCTTAAAGTTAAGGGGAACTACAAGTGTGGACACTTGAAATGCACATGTTGCAGAGTTATGAAAAATGCTAAAACATTTACTTCATCAGTGACGAAACAAGAATATGATATAAAACATTACATTAACTGCAATACTGTCAATGTAGTTTATCTCTTAACGTGTGAAGTATGCCAGGTACAATACGTAGGGTGCACATCCAATCCCCTGAAGGTTCGCATTAGGAAACGCTTGTCGGACATCCCACACTTTTTATCCAGATATGTGTCCATGGCCACCAGACACCGTGTGGAAGTCCATGGAGGGGATTTTTCCTCTTTGAACCTTCAGGGGATTGAAAAAATAGTAACCCCAATAAGAGGAGGTAGCCTTACAGAAACTGTTAGACAGAGAAATCTACTGGATAATAAAAATACAAACACGGTACCCGAAAGGGCTTAATGAAAGACAGGATCAAACACAGGTAATCCTCCACTATTAAAACTGTCCAATCAAACGTGCCTCTGGGGTTTGTTGTGGGTTTTTTATTTTTCTAAATTTTATCTTGCTATCTTGCCATGTGCGGTAACATGAAAGATATAGAATCAATAAAAAGGAATAATTCATATAATATATGGGTGTATTTATATACAGTAAAATAAAAGGAAAATGCTTGGCACAGTTCAATATTTGACCCTCTGGTTTATCATGATGTTTCAACTTGGACTTTGCCTTCATGAATCAAGTACTACATAATATATATTGTATGTTTATTGAAAACAAAATATATATCTTGATTTGAATGGCAACGCACATATGCCGAAAAATACAAGACATCATGGATACATTGGATGAAACAAGGATAATTTTATATGTTTTTAATTGTATTGTGTTCACACTATATGTTTTGAAACATGCAATTTTATCTTTGTTATAGTGATGGAAATGATGGAGTTAACGACCATGGGTTGATCCCTTGAAGTGGGGACCCCACCCTTTCCTCCATAAATAAAGTTCACAGCTGTCTGTTTGTTGTATGACTAAGGCTACACACTGTGGCCGAAACGCGTCACCTGTTCTCTATGTTGGCTGATTGCTGAATAGAAAGAAACGTATTGCATCGAGACTGTGCTGGACTTTGTTTGCCTTTTGTTCATATTTCATGAGACGTGGGTCCGGTCTCGTCCGAGTCGCAGTGGAGGCTAGTGGGTAAGCTGTACCTTAACACATTGCTGTATCATATGCTTAACTATTTACATGAGGGGCTTTTCTCGGGTCCTGAAATAACAGCTTACATGCCCCAAAGTGTGTATTCCCTCCCTCAAAAGAGATTATATACTTACACAGTTATTATGTAATATGTTTGATTTTATGCCAGAGCAAATATTACCACCTTATTTTAAGTGAATAGGTCACCTCTGTAATACTCATTGCATATTTGAAAATAAAAATTTATGGTGTAAAGTAGGAAGGATAAGAATCAACTATTAATAGTGGGATCTCACAAAGTTTTCCTACCTATGGCCCACCCTACAGACTGCTCCCCATGTCCCTTCTCATAGATTGCTTCTTATGACCTCTCCACACAAACTACTCTCCATGCTCCCCCCTTCTCCATGCTCCCCCTTGCTCCTCATGTCCATTTAACAGGCTGCTCACCCTGTATCACAGACTACTCTTTTTGCCCCTCTTAGAGACTGCTGTCATGCTTCTTTTGACAGACTGCTCTTTATGTCCCTCTCTCAGACTGCTCTCCTTCACTGGCTGGCCCATATCTCCTTAATTCCCCTCTCACAGACTGCTTGCCTCTTACAAATAGACAACATTATATACCCCCTCTCACAGACGACTGCACCTCCTTTATTTACAAAAAAATTCCTTAAGCCTCCTACAGACTATCGACCCCCTCACAGATGGCTCCTTATTCCCCCCCACATAGATTTCTCCCCACCTCAAACACAGACGGTTTCCCCCCTTCCTACAGACTGCTCCCCATAATCCACTACAGTCCACAACTTCAGGAAGAGCATAAAAAGAACTGTGCAGCTATGTACAGCAGGAAGAGGGATTTATCAGTTGTACCTTATACTTTCATCATTTAAAAAGGGTTGGGGGGTTATTTAGCTTCAGTGCATGATCTCTGCTCTGCCCGAGTTCTAATGGAGGTGCAAGGATCTGGCCAGTAACACAAAAAAAGTCTAGATTCATCAGATCCTTTCTTCTACCATTCTGTCAGTGTACCCCTGCATACAGAAGGAAAATTATTTGATCAGTAGTATAGATCTTTGACATTCAGGGAAGTTCATCTTCCCCCATTACGATTCCTGATTTACCAACAAGTCATCTTAAACCAAGAGTGTTTGTCATTGAAACAGATATTTACATTGTATAAATTCATGAGAATAACATAAACATGTAAATGGCGTTCATAACAGAGAAACAGCTGTGCCGTTTTATTCAGGAAAAAAAGGTTCTGTTGGCTTTTGATAACTTGTCCTTGTATAATTGAAAATTCATTTTTTTATCAAGATCTGCAGACTTCATATGAAACAATACTGTACTAGTCTGCTTTTCATGTGCCATTGTGTATTAAGATAGCACAAATACATCAGGTGCCTATTCATACTCAATCTGGTTCATATTCTCCACAAACTGAATATATTCCAGATCTGAATACATTTAGCCGAGCTCTACACTGTAAATTCTGTAGCATTATGGAAGGAACATGGCTATTAGAGGACATTGGAATAGGATACAAGCTGTCAAATAAATGATTGATGTCAAGGTTGGAATGTTATACATATAGTTAAAGGGGTACTTCACCCCTAGATATCTTGTCCCCGATCCTTTGAATAGGGGATAAGATGTCTGATTGCAGGGGTCTCACCGTTGGGGACCCCCGCGATCTCCCTGCTGCACCCGGCGTTCGTTTTAGAGCGTCGGGTGCAGCGCTGCAGGCTCCTGACGGCACGGCCACGCCCCACTCATGACATCACAACCATCACCCCTCAATGCAAGTCTATGGGAGGGGGCTTCACGCCCCCTCCCATAGACTTGCATTGAAGGGGCATGGCCTTGATGTCACGAGCAGGGCGTGACCGTGACATCACGAGCCTCTGCCCTGCATCGCCAGTTACCCATCACGTAGCAAAGTTCGCTCCGGGCACCGGATGTCTGGGGTGCCACAGCCAAGATTGCGGGGTCCCCAGCGGCGGGACCCCCATGATCAGACATCTTATCCCCTATCCTTTGGATAGGGGATAAGATGTCTAGGGGTGGGGTACCCCTTTAAGTAAGACTTAACAACAGACACCATCATCCACGAAGCCTAGCTTAGTGGTGCCATGGAGCTCATATACATAGAAATCTATAGATTATGAAATCTATAGATGTGCAGTATTGTAATCACACTCAAATGGTCTGTATCTATACAAGGCAGGAGATGCTTGAGATTAGAGCTTTTCACAATGAAGTTGCAGAATGGGTCTGAATCAGGACTTGAATTCTTCCTGGATAGAATAGGGCTATATAAAGTCTGACCTTCAGAAAGAAATGAAACCTAAAAAAAAAAAAAAAAAAAAAAAAAGAAGCCATGTGAACACAGTCCAAGGCTGCTGTTTTTCAGCAGTTCTCTGCTATGGCTAATACTATAGGTCCTATAAGTAAATTATGTTTCTGTCTGACAAAAAGTCATGCCAAAGTATTAAAAAATCTAAGATTGTTCACCACAATATGTTCATACTATTTTCAACCAAATAGTATAGAGATTAATTTATTAATGATATAGAGGATGGGATTAACAGCTCTGTTTCTATCTTTGCAGATGACACCAAGTTTTGTAGCACGGTACAGTCTATAGAGGATGTGTATAGGTTACAAGATGACTTGGATAAACAAAGTGTCTGGGCATCTATTTGGCAAATGAGGTTCAGTGTGGATAAATGTAAAGTTTTTGTAACACTCACATTTCACTAGACTGGAACACTGATGATAGGGGATCCACTGGACCTGTGTGGTAGATGACTCGGACTGTACCAGGGAGTGGAGTCTGAGGTGCTGTTGGTTTTTACCAGAGCCTGCCGCAAAGAGGGATGAACTTGCTGCAGCAGGCGGCACCCAGGTCGCTACCCTTGGCGCAGCTCGACCACATAGGCGACTGAGGCGACTGAAGAGATTTGAGGCACAGGTGGGATAAGGCAACTCGAGGTCTGGATAGCAAGATGTCAGGAAAGGCGGCACAGTAACATAGTCAGGAACGTAGCAAATGGTCAATAGGCAGGCGGCAAAGGAGCAAGGTCAGGCCATGGAGCAAGGGTATGATACACGGCACGGCAATACACAGGAATGCTTTCTCTAAGGCTATAGGGCAACAAAGATCCAGCAGGGAAGTGTGGGAGGTGGAGGAATGTATCAATGAGCCACAGGTGTTGCTTCCCTAATGGGCACACTGGCCCTTTAAAGGGGTACTCCGCCCCTAGACATCTTATCCCCTATCCAAAGGATAGGGGATAAGATGTCTGATCGCCGCGGTCCCGCTGCTGGGGAGCCCTGGGATCTCTCTGCACGTAATGACGGGCAATACAGGGGCCGGAGCATCGTTACATCACGGCTCCACCCCTCGTGACGTCACAGCCCGCCCCTTTTAATACAAGTCTATGGGAGGGGGCGTGGTGGTCGTCACGCCCCCTCCGATAGACTTGCATTAAGGGGACGGGCCGTGATGTCACGAGGGGCGGAGCCATGACGTCACGCTGCTCCGTCCCCCGTATCGCCCCTCATTACGCACAGAGCGAACTCGCTCTGTGCTGTAATGATAGCGGGGTGCCGCAGTGGGGATCCCAGGGCTCCCCAGCAGTGGGACCGCGGCGATCAGACATCTTATCCCCTATCCTTTGGATAGGGGATAAGATGTCTAGGGGCGGAGTACCCCTTTAAATCTTAAAGCTCCAGCGCGTGCCCTAGGAGACGGTGACACGTGCACTGGAGCAGAGAGGCAGAGGCAGGGACAGGAGAAGAATCAGGCGAGTCCCGCATGCAAATCCCAGCTCTGCCGGCAGCAGCAGGTAACGGGACCATGCGCTCACGGCCAGCGTGTGGGGCTGGAGCACATAATATAACAGTTATGCATCTGGGTACTAAAAATCTGCATGCATCCTATGTCTTGGGGGGGGGGGGGTTAAACTGGGAGAGTCACTGGTAGAGAAGGATCTGGGTGTACTTGTAGATCATAGACTACAGAATAGCATGCAATGACAGGCAGGCGCTTCTAAGGCTATAGGAAAGATTACAATAATTAAATTTGTTTAGTTTTGAGTAGAGATACCCCGCTCAAAGGACAAGGGGGCTCTCTCTCTCTCTGGAGAAGAAAAGGTTTAGTCGCAAGGGGCGACACGCCTTCTTTATCATAAGAACTGGTAATTTATGGAACAGTCTACCTCAGGAACTGGTCACAGCAGGAAAAGTTAAAAGCTTCAAAACAGGATTAGATACATTCCTAGAACAATTCAACATTAATGCTTATGCAGAAATATAAAATCACATCCCTTCCCCTTCATCCAACCATATCCCTCCCCTTTAATTCCTTGGTTGAACTTGATGGATGTATGTATTTTTCAACCATACTAACTATATAACAATGATTAAAACCAAGTTAAATTCCACTTTAGAATGTAGCATGTGAGGAGTATAACAGACCATGATTAGGAGCTGTATGTAGGCTTTAAACATTTAGGTTTGCTGCTTGCCATAAGCCCTGCTCCATACCCAATAGCCTTGGTTCTTCAGTAAGTCCCATTATTTGTAGATATAAATTAATTTCTTACCTAAACTGGATGTGGAATAAGTTTTTTAAAACAAAATGCAGGAAGTAAAGTGACACGGGCACTGAAAATGTTGACACCGAACAACTACTTTTTTATCCAAACATATTTAAAAGAAATATACTTGTTTACGTAGCTTTTGATTTTAATAGTTGCAGAGTAAGAGTAACACGATTAGGAAACATCTGGTTCCTAATAAACTTGCATATTCATACATTAATGAATATGTCTTTTATGGTAATCACAATGTCTTCTTTTTATTTCCTTATGGTACATAAAAACCTTGGACATATTTCTTAGACCTCTAAAATGAAATATGCTGGAATAATGACTCTGTCTCTCCTGTATAGAAGATTGAGTCATTCTGCTCATAAATGAAAAGTGCAATAGCATTTGCATCAATCAAAATCATAATATGTTTACCCCTAGTCAAATGTGATCTGAATATTTATATTAAGCAAAAAAGAATCTACAAGACTTGTCCATCCGCCACTCAATGCTATGTGTATTATAATATCCTACCTACAGTCACAAAGGATTGGTATTATTGCTTGGTGTCACATTGCCGGTTCTTATGACTCAGTGCAGCAATATCCATAAAAAGTTTTCTTGGACTAGACAAATTATCTCATATTCATTTAATACATATACGTTTTCTCCAATAACACAATACATATTACAGTGACCCCCCGACCTACGATGGCCCCGACATACGATCATTTCAACATACGATGGCCTCTCAGAGGCCATCGCATGTTGAAGACAGCATCAACATACGATGCTTTTGTATGTCGGGGCCATCACATAAATGGCTATCCGGCAGCGCAGACTGCTTCAGCTGCCACCGGATAGCCGTTTACGGTGCCCCGTGTTGTCCGCTGACGATCACTTACCTGTCCTCGGGGCTCCGGAGCGTCCTCATCGGGATCCCCTGCATCGTCAGCGCTCTCCATCATTGTCATCACGTTGCTGCAAATGCCGTCCTGTCATCCAATAGGAGCAGCATGCGTAGCGACGTGATGGCAACGACGGAGAGCGAGGATGCCGGGGAAGCAGAGGCCTTTCCCGGAGCGGCGGGGACACCCCGGGGACTCGGCGACAGCGATGGAAGGCGACATCCAGGGCAGCGGTGATGAGCGGTGACAGTCCGGAGCGGCGGGGACACGCGAGTATAACCTCCAATACCAGTGGTCTTCAACCTGCGGACCTCCAGATGTTGCAAAACTACAACTCCCAGGAGGTCTGCAGGTTGTAGACCACTGTCCTATACTTTACATTGCACGGATCCCTCAACATACGATGGTTTCAACAAACGATGGTCCATTTGGAACGGATTACCATCGTATGTTGAGGGACCACTGTATTCCTTAGCGCATTCTGCTAATATACTGTGAGACAGAGAGAGAAATGGCAGTCAGGAATCATTACATGTCTGCAAGTTCCTCCCCTTTGATTCTGAGACTAAAGAAAGTTCACATCTCTTCCATGGAAAGCTGGGGGGGATGTGTGCAATCCAAAGTACCTGGCTATCCTTAGCAAGACACAGCCTTCTTGGGACTTAGATAAGTCTTGTTTACGGGCTCTGATTTCATGGAATAATAGGCAGGTTGGTAGTGGGGCCTACCATTCCCTTCCTGGCTAGTCTAGGTTATTGGTTCTGCCTCAGAGATCCCAGGGGCTAGAGGCGGCTCAGGTGTGAACATTGTTCAAGTTGACACAGACAGGCAGTGTAAAGCCTAAGGAGCCAAGAGAAAGACAAGAATGATGAAGACTTTCTGGTATGTGACATATGTGATGTGTACTGCAATGAGTGCTACACTTATTGTACAGCTAGGGGCAGTGTAATGTATAGCATAGATGGAGCTCAGCGGTTTTGTACCATGTGAACATGTATTGCTAAAGTTTGTTTGCTATGGATGAAGAATAAAGCTGGTTGAGGTCAGTTTAGAACTAACATCCCTGGGTTGGATTGTAATTTCTGGTGTGTCAACCATCTCAGACCCTTGTACATGAGTGACCCCAATCACCCCCATCCCCGAATCCAATGGGAGTTTTCTGTTGGATTCATACAGAAAAAACAGATCGACAGAAGGCATCAAGTAAAAACATATATAGACTTTATTTATTTTTTTTGCACGAGAGCCTATAGGTAGCAGATGGCCAATGGGTGTCGAAAGGATGGCATCAGCCAAGGAGTCTGTCTGACAAATGCATTTTTTTCGATGTTGTTTAAAATTTTGTGCTGTATATCTCAAGATATGCTGGGTTTAGGGACAAGGTTAAAGGGGTATTCCACTGCCCCAGCGTCCGTAACATTTAGTTCTGAACACTGAGTGCGGGCTGCGGGGGTCGTGATGTCTTGGCCACGCCCCTCATGATGTCACGCCCCCTTAATGCAAGTCTATTGGAGGGGGTGTGATGTCCGGACGCTGGGGCAGTGGAATAGCCCTTTAAGGGGTTTTCCCACAAAACACACACTTATCTTCTACCAAGGAAGCTGTTCTCATGTGCAAAGTGCATGAATAAGACCTTTGGCACCTGAATTCCATAAAACAACTTTAAGAACTTTACTAGCCAGAAGAATAAATATTTGGTCACTGTCCCTTAAATAGTTTTTTTTAGAAGCTTTTTTTGAATTTGGCAATCTTTGAGGTGCTTTTAAGCACATGTATGTGTAATGTCTAATGCAGATGTAATATGTTGTCATATTATCAACTTCTCAGTCCAAAATTACAGAAACTACTGATGAGGGTCTCAACAGGTTGACATACTGTGGAGCAATATGTAAATTTTTCTTTACTCACACAACTCTGGCTTTGTGACACACTCTCCATAGGGACATATCGAGGGAAATCTTTCTTATAAGGAAGTCAAGGAGCACTAAATCCAACCTGAGACCAAAGAAGAAACTAATGTTTTGCAGAGAGGTCCTTGTTCAGCCTTCTCATCTCTGGCATACACAGTATTTTCTCTTTTGGAAATGTAGAATTTGTAGCACTTTCATCTTCTCAACTTGGACAGGAATAGGAGCAGGAACATTAAGTTAATAGTAGACAGAATTTTAGCTAGGTAGGAGACATGTGACATATTTGTAGGAATGCCTAGCAATAGCAGGGCTAAGAGATACTGCTCTGGCAAAGCCTGGCCTAAACTGGTTTTAACTGGTTTGGACCCGACCCTTCTGTTTGAAAAAGAGGTTGAACTAGGGATTTCTCCTTCAACCATTGGATGGGAGAATCATGTGACCAAAGTATCATTCATCTAGGTACAGTTTTGTTAACCCTTTACATTTTGTAAGACTTCAGTGTATGCAATAAAAGTAATGCACATAAATACATTTGCATTAACTTTTCAGTACCTGTTACACATTTTTGCATTATGAAAAACCTTTTCTCTCAGCCACATGAAAACTTTCTTTGGATAGTAACTGGGCCATTGGTAATGGAACACCACACATAGACACTATTGTAATATTCACTATATAGAGCACATTATATGTAGACAACATAAAATATAAGCAGGAATTACATTTCTATAAGCAGAATCTGAGGCGATAACATTGTCTCTGGGTATTATTTCTATATACAAAGAACATTGGCAGCAGAATCTCACCTTATGATAACCCCACATGTAATGACTTCACCTCCACACACTGCAGAGCAAACTGCAAATAGTCAATAATTCAGAATTTAGCAGGCCCTGGAGGGGACAGGACGGGTGTCCTGAGGGTGATGTCTGTAGCACATAGTAGACAGGTACATGTACACTACAATGGTCATTAGACTTGGCAGATGTGCTCAACTAATGGCTGACAGCAGAGATGGTTGCAAGGGGAATTAACGTGATGAGAATGTGGAGAATTAGGCACCGGGGTATCAATGTGGAAGGTTTTATGACTTTTCTATCCGACACACAATGTACGAACAAAGAAAGCAATCAGCCGAGTCAGCTAGATATTCCTATAAAAACATCAATATTCACATTCTTTAAATATACATTTGCAAGCAATACTTACATTTGACATTTAACTAAATTGGTAACCGTGTAGTAATATGTCTTCTATTGACTCCAAAGACCTCATGATGAAAGAGGAAATAACTAAAAAATATATATTTTTATTGTATGATTTTTTAAATATAATTTCATGTGTTGTGTTAATTCTCCCTTCTCACACTGGCTAGAAGAAGCGCTCACTAGCGCGAAACAACTTGTCCCGTTGTGCCCCTGCCTCCGCCTCCTATGCCTGTACTTCAGTGAATAAATCTGTGGATGGTGAGTGCACTCTCTCTTTGTCTTTCTTCTTTGTGGATTTTGCTACTTAACCTGAGCTGCACCACCGTTGTCCACACCTATGCCACACCTGCACTGATATCAGTCCGCGCTCCTGCACCATACCCTAGTCCTGCAGTGCCGGGTCCTCTACTCTATACTACAGTTCTTAATTCTCCCCGCGTTGGTAACAGTATATATCATGCAGACTCTTTTAGATTGTCTGGTTCAGAAATCCAAATACCCATCTGTTAGTCAGAGAGGTTAGTGGCTATTAAGACTATCTCCTGCTCTGGAGGACCCAACTCATCCATGCATTGAAGGAGATAAACAGTGGAGAAAAACATATTCTCTATCATCAGGATAGGGGATAAGTGTCTGATTGCCGGGAGTCTGACCACTGGAACATCCCCACCCGCGTGATCTCCCATACGGGGCCCCAGCTCTGCTTCTCTAATGCCCGCGACGTACCCAGCAGGTGGAAAAACTCCCACTCCATTCATCATAGAGAGAAACAAAGGGGCATGCTTCCACCAGCTTCTGTGTTGGGTGTGACACGTCATTACAGGGGCTGAGCCGGATCCCGAATGTGCGATCGGTTGGACTCCCCACAATTGGTTGGACTCCCGCGAGCAGACACTAAAGGATCTCCATTAAAGGGGTATTCCACCCTTAGACATCTTATCCCCTATCCAAAGGATATGGAATAAGATGTCTGATCTCTGTGCAGCACCCGGCATTCTGTGACTGTTTTCATGGTAACTGTCTAATACCCTATTTCCCCTGCAGGGGAATACATTTTTTTTTTGCATAGATTACAAATGAATATAAGGACATGCTTCTGATGTGTTAAGGTAACATGGACAGAGGTCCATCTCCATAGAAACTTTTCAGAAGAGAACACTGGTTGGGGGAGCCCTCTAAGGTTGATTGTGCCCACCAGAGGAAGTTATCCTGAGGCCTAACCTTCCATCAATATAGATAATATGCACGTCCATTTTTAATCACATCATAACATCATAAACTTTGTTGTTCTTATTGCACACACTGGACAAATCATCAATGGGATCTAATAGGTTATTTGGGGATAACCCCATAAGAAATGAATCTGAATGACAAGTTATTGGGGTTGTCTTCTGCTGGACCCTTGTGTCAGAATCTGGGCTCTCCTGGAGGATCCTCTAGTACCTTGATGGGCTACTTTGATCCTTGGACTATAGTTTTCTGGAATTAATTATAGACCTACAAAATCTAGCAGTTAAACCATTATGTCAGCCAAATAACAACATAAAACCTACAAAAACTGACACTTGATACAATAAAAGGCGGTGGGGTGCATCATTTCTCATACCAGCATATTCCATTCAGCTAATCAACCCTTTATGTCATTTATGCAGGATATTTTGTGCTTGATATGTAATTTATATACATGATGCTGGGGCTACAGTAGTGCTGTTATGTAGGTTGATGTTCCCCATTTTTTGGGGGGTTGTTTACGGGCAGGTATTTTTATATGGGTGGACTTCCCTTGTATGGCATTTTTCAATAAAGTTTTTTTGTATTTTGAGATATGGCTGTCAGTTTTTGAATTTCTTATTTTCTAGAATAAAGTTGCCTCATCCTTATATAAAATATCCAAACCCCTGCAGCAATGGTGCTGTATTGTACATCTACTAGAAGTCACCAAAGACATAAATGTAAATAAGAGAAATGCAGAGAATAAGAAAGTAAGTGTCTATAAAGGGATTCACAATCTCCAGTCAGCTTCCAACCACTATTCATTGCTATCATACTATCCCCCTTATGTTCCTATCCTTTGAGGCCTATGTATTACAAAAACCTCTCCTTTATTTCACATACATACTGTACATGCCAACCATGACAAAGGCTAGTAAGGCCTGAAACGTGTTGGTTGCTAGATTGTTTTTTCTCCTCTATGTTGACTTAATTGTCAGAAGATATTATGAAGAATATATTAGGTACATGGGATTTTAACCTAGATGTTGGATGGATTTAAAAAAGAAAAAGTCATCTCAGCCCATAGAATATAGTCCACAGGGATCAGCAATCAGTGTTCAGAGCACTTCGTATGCCAAGTTAAGCCGACTTGGCTTGTTGAGGTAGCAAAAGAGAATTCCCCAGCTCCAGATTTTAAAACTGGAGAATTAATAACCTAAATCTTCATTTTTTAACCTTTATTATTAAAACAGAAACTGTACAGACTATGTATAAAATGCTAATTCAATTACATTGCCTTGCTAGGTGGGACCAACTTTGCTCCTTCCCTCTACGTAATTTGGCAGACACACAGACGGCGGAGCTTAGTGGAGTGATATATATGTAATATATGTTATATGTAATTAGTATAAGCATTTGGATTCAATGTAAAGGAATACTCCGGAAAATAAGTATACGGGATAAGTGTCAGATTGAGGGGGTCTGACCGCTGGTAACCCCCTGCGATCTCCCACATGGCGCCCCAACATTCTGCATGAAAAGAGCCATGTTGACCACCACACGAAGCTGCGGCTGACATGCCCCCTTCATGAAGCTCAATGGGAGAGCTGGACATACCCGAGTGCAGTGCTGCGTTTCTCCCATGGAGATACATTGAAGGGGTCTGTCGGTCACCATTCAGGAGAGCTGGGGCGCTGTTTGGTAGTTAGGATAGGGGATACATTTGTTACGCCGAGCGCTCCGGGTCCCCGCTCCTCCCCGGAGCGCTCGCTACACTCTCCTCACTGCAGCGCTCCGGTCAGATCCACTGACCCGGGGCGCTGCGATACCGCCTCCAGCCGGGATGCGATTCGCGATGCGGGTAGCGCCCGCTCGCGATGCGCACCCCGGCTCCCGTACCTGACTCGCTCTCCGTCAGTCCTGTCCCGGCGCGCGCGGCCCCGCTCCCTAGGGCGCGCGCGCGCCGGGTCTTTGCGATTTAAAGGGCCACTGCGCCGCTGATTGGCGCAGTGGTTCCAATTAGTGTTATCACCTGTGCACTTCCCTATATCACCTCACTTCCCCTGCACTCCCTTGCCGGATCTTGTTGCCATCGTGCCAGTGAAAGCGTTTCCTTGTGTGTTCCTAGCCTGTGTTCCAGACCTCCTGCCGTTGCCCCTGACTACGATCCTTGCTGCCTGCCCCGACCTTCTGCTACGTCCGACCTTGCTTCTGTCTACTCCCTTGTACCGCGCCTATCTTCAGCAGCCAGAGAGGTTGAGCCGTTGCTAGTGGATACGACCTGGTCACTACCGCCGCAGCAAGACCATCCCGCTTTGCGGCGGGCTCTGGTGAAAACCAGTAGTGACTTAGAACCGATCCACTAGCACGGTCCACGCCAATCCCTCTCTGGCACAGAGGATCCACTACCTGCCAGCCGGCATCGTGACAGTAGATCCGGCCATGGATCCCGCTGAAGTTCCTCTGCCAGTTGTCGCTGACCTCACCACGGTGGTCGCCCAGCAGTCACAACAGATAGCGCAACAAGGCCAACAGCTGTCTCAACTGACCGTTATGCTACAGCAGTTACTACCACAGCTTCAGCAATCATCTCCTCCGCCAGCTCCTGCACCTCCTCCGCAGCGAGTGGCCGTTTCTGGACTACGACTATCCTTGCCGGATAAATTTGATGGGGACTCTAAGTTTTGCCGTGGCTTTCTTTCCCAATGTTCATTGCACTTGGAGATGATGTCGGACCAGTTTCCCACTGAAAGGTCTAAGGTGGCTTTCGTAGTCAGCCTTCTGTCTGGAAAAGCCCTGTCTTGGGCCACACCGCTCTGGGACCGCAATGACCCCGTCACTGCCTCTGTACACTCCTTCTTCTCGGAAATTCGAAGTGTCTTTGAGGAACCTGCCCGAGCCTCCTCTGCTGAGACTGCCCTGTTGAACCTGGTCCAGGGTAATTCTTCCGTTGGCGAGTATGCCGTACAATTCCGTACTCTTGCTTCAGAATTATCCTGGAATAATGAGGCCCTCTGCGCGACCTTTAAAAAAGGCCTATCCAGCAACATTAAAGATGTTCTGGCCGCACGAGAAATCCCTGCTAATCTACATGAACTCATTCACCTAGCCACTCGCATTGACATGCGTTTTTCCGAAAGGCGTCAGGAGCTCCGCCAGGATATGGACTCTGTTCGCACGAGGCGTTTCTTCTCCCCGGCTCCTCTCTCCTCTGGTCCCCTGCAATCTGTTCCTGTGCCTCCCGCCGTGGAGGCTATGCAGGTCGACCGGTCTCGCCTGACACCTCAAGAGAGGACACGACGCCGCATGGAGAATCTCTGCCTGTACTGTGCTAGTACCGAACACTTCCTGAAGGATTGTCCTATCCGTCCTCCCCGCCTGGAAAGACGTACGCTGACTCCGCACAAAGGTGAGACAGTCCTTGATGTCTACTCTGCTTCTCCACGTCTTACTGTGCCTGTGCGGATATCTGCCTCTGCCTTCTCCTTCTCTACTGTGGCCTTCTTGGACTCCGGATCTGCAGGAAATTTTATTTTGGCCTCTCTCGTCAACAGGTTCAACATCCCGGTGACCAGTCTCGCCAGACCCCTCTACATCAATTGTGTAAACAATGAAAGATTGGACTGTACCATACGTTTCCGCACGGAGCCCCTTCTAATGTGCATCGGATCTCATCACGAGAGGATTGAACTTTTGGTCCTCCCCAATTGCACTTCTGAAATTCTCCTTGGACTTCCCTGGCTTCAACTTCATTCCCCAACCCTGGATTGGTCCACTGGGGAGATCAAGAGTTGGGGGCCCTCTTGTTCCAAGGACTGCCTAAAACCGGTTCCCAGTAACCCTTGCCGTGACTCTGTGGTTCCTCCTGTAACCGGTCTCCCTAAGGCCTATATGGACTTTGCGGATGTTTTTTGCAAAAAACAAGCTGAGACTCTACCTCCCCACAGGCCTTATGATTGTCCTATCGACCTCCTCCCGGGCACTACTCCACCCCGGGGCAGAATCTATCCTCTGTCCGTCCCAGAGACTCTTGCCATGTCTGAATACGTCCAGGAAAATTTAAAAAAGGGCTTTATCCGTAAATCCTCCTCTCCTGCCGGAGCCGGATTTTTCTTTGTGTCCAAAAAAGATGGCTCTCTACGTCCTTGCATTGACTACCGCGGTCTTAATAAAATCACGGTTAAGAACCGCTACCCCCTACCCCTCATCTCTGAACTCTTTGATCGCCTCCAAGGTGCCCACATTTTTACCAAACTGGACTTAAGAGGTGCTTATAATCTCATCCGCATCAGAGAGGGGGATGAATGGAAAACGGCATTTAACACCAGAGATGGACACTTTGAGTATCTGGTCATGCCCTTTGGCCTGTGCAACGCCCCTGCCGTCTTCCAAGACTTTGTTAATGAAATTTTTCGTGATCTCCTATACTCCTGTGTTGTTGTATATCTGGACGATATCCTGATTTTTTCTGCCAATCTAGAAGAACACCGCCAGCATGTCCGTATGGTTCTTCAGAGACTTCGTGACAATCAACTCTATGCCAAAATAGAGAAATGTCTGTTTGAATGCCAATCTCTTCCTTTCCTAGGATACTTGGTCTCTGGCCAGGGACTACAAATGGATCCAGACAAACTCTCTGCCGTCCTAGATTGGCCACGCCCCTCCGGACTCCGTGCCATCCAACGTTTTTTGGGGTTCGCCAATTATTACAGGCAATTTATTCCACATTTTTCTACCGTTGTGGCTCCTATCGTGGCTTTAACCAAAAAAAATGCCGATCCCAAGTCTTGGCCTCCTCAAGCGGAAGACGCCTTTAAACGGCTCAAGTCTGCCTTTTCTTCGGCTCCCGTGCTCTCCAGACCTGACCCATCTAAACCCTTCCTATTGGAGGTTGATGCCTCCTCAGTGGGAGCTGGAGCTGTCCTTCTACAAAAAAATTCTTCCGGGCATGCTGTTACTTGTGGTTTTTTTTCTAGGACCTTCTCTCCAGCGGAGAGGAACTACTCCATCGGGGATCGAGAGCTTCTAGCCATTAAATTAGCACTTGAGGAATGGAGGCATCTGCTGGAGGGATCAAGATTTCCTGTTATTATTTACACCGATCACAAGAACCTCTCCTACCTCCAATCTGCCCAACGGCTGAATCCTCGCCAGGCCAGGTGGTCTCTGTTCTTTGCCCGATTTAATTTTGAAATTCACTTTCGGCCTGCCGACAAGAACATTAGGGCCGATGCTCTCTCTCGTTCCTCGGATGCCTCGGAAGTAGAGCTCTCTCCGCAACACATCATTCCTCCTGACTGCCTGATTTCCACTTCTCCAGCCTCCATCAGGCAAACTCCTCCAGGAAAGACCTTTGTTTCTCCACGCCAACGCCTCGGAATCCTCAAATGGGGTCACTCCTCCCATCTCGCAGGTCATGCGGGCATCAAGAAATCTGTGCAACTCATCTCTCGCTTCTATTGGTGGCCAACCCTAGAGACAGATGTGGTGGACTTTGTGCGAGCCTGCACTATCTGTGCCCGGGATAAGACTCCTCGCCAGAAGCCCGCTGGTTTTCTTCATCCTCTGCCTGTCCCCGAACAGCCTTGGTCTCTGATTGGTATGGATTTTATTACTGACTTACCCCCATCCCGTGGCAACACTGTTATTTGGGTGGTCGTTGATCGATTCTCCAAAATGGCACATTTCATCCCTCTTCCTGGTCTTCCTTCAGCGCCTCAGTTGGCTAAACAATTTTTTGTACACATTTTTCGTCTTCACGGGTTGCCTACGCAGATCGTCTCGGATAGAGGCGTCCAATTCGTGTCTAAATTCTGGAGGGCTCTCTGTAAACAACTCAAGATTAAATTAAATTTTTCTTCTGCATATCATCCTCAATCCAATGGACAAGTAGAAAGAATTAACCAGGTCTTGGGTGATTATTTACGACATTTTGTTTCCTCCCGCCAGGATGACTGGGCAGATCTTCTACCTTGGGCCGAATTCTCGTATAATTTCAGAGTCTCTGAATCTTCCTCCAAATCCCCATTTTTCGTGGTGTACGGCCGTCACCCTCTTCCCCCCCTCCCTACCCCCTTGCCCTCTGGTCTGCCCGCTGTGGATGAAATTTCTCGTGATCTTTCCATCATATGGAGAGAGACCCAAAATTCTCTCTTACAGGCTTCATCACGCATGAAGAAATTCGCGGATAAGAAAAGAAGAGCCCCTCCCATTTTTTCCCCTGGAGACAAGGTATGGCTCTCCGCTAAATATGTCCGCTTCCGTGTCCCTAGCTATAAGTTGGGACCACGCTACCTTGGTCCTTTCAAAATTTTGTGCCAGATTAATCCTGTCTCTTACAAACTTCTTCTTCCTCCTTCTCGTTTCTCTCCTTAAACCACTTATCATTAACCGTTTCTCTCCCAAATCTGTTCCTCCCACTCCTGTTTCCGGCTCCTCGGACATCTTCTCCGTCAAAGAGATTTTGGCATCCAAAAAGGTCAGAGGGAAAACCTTTTTTTTGGTGGATTGGGAGGGTTGTGGTCCAGAAGAGAGATCCTGGGAACCTGAGGACAATATCCTAGACAAAAGTCTGCTCCTCAGGTTCTCAGGCTCTAAGAAGAGGGGGAGACCCAAGGGGGGGGGGTACTGTTACGCCGAGCGCTCCGGGTCCCCGCTCCTCCCCGGAGCGCTCGCTACACTCTCCTCACTGCAGCGCTCCGGTCAGATCCACTGACCCGGGGCGCTGCGATACCGCCTCCAGCCGGGATGCGATTCGCGATGCGGGTAGCGCCCGCTCGCGATGCGCACCCCGGCTCCCGTACCTGACTCGCTCTCCGTCAGTCCTGTCCCGGCGCGCGCGGCCCCGCTCCCTAGGGCGCGCGCGCGCCGGGTCTTTGCGATTTAAAGGGCCACTGCGCCGCTGATTGGCGCAGTGGTTCCAATTAGTGTTATCACCTGTGCACTTCCCTATATCACCTCACTTCCCCTGCACTCCCTTGCCGGATCTTGTTGCCATCGTGCCAGTGAAAGCGTTTCCTTGTGTGTTCCTAGCCTGTGTTCCAGACCTCCTGCCGTTGCCCCTGACTACGATCCTTGCTGCCTGCCCCGACCTTCTGCTACGTCCGACCTTGCTTCTGTCTACTCCCTTGTACCGCGCCTATCTTCAGCAGCCAGAGAGGTTGAGCCGTTGCTAGTGGATACGACCTGGTCACTACCGCCGCAGCAAGACCATCCCGCTTTGCGGCGGGCTCTGGTGAAAACCAGTAGTGACTTAGAACCGATCCACTAGCACGGTCCACGCCAATCCCTCTCTGGCACAGAGGATCCACTACCTGCCAGCCGGCATCGTGACAACATTTTTATATCCCAGATTTCTTCTTTTACATATTCCATGAATAACAACTTCTGTTAGTTCAAAACGTGCTGTCGGCATTTCATTTGCATTTTTACATGGTCTGTACAGTTTTCTTAACCAGGAAAAAACAAAGGTTTGAGTTTTTTAATTCATCTGGTGCTGGGGAATGCTCTTTCTGTATTTCTACAGATCTGATGAATTTGCTATACCGAGGGGAACTTCTGCGGTGCTCAGGGGCGGATTTTCAACACTCTGGGCCCCCGGACCAAATAAAGCAAGGGCCCCTGTGAGACTCTAATTATTCAAATATATATATATATATATATATATATATATATATATATATCTATATATATATATCTATATATATATATATATATATATATATATATATATATATATATATACATATACATATATATATATATATATATATATATATATGACATGTTAACGTAGGTAAGATCATTTTCTATGGCCAATAATACCAATGTTAGGGAAAGCACACTGGCCATTCATTCTGGCCGTGAGTACCCCCCCTCCTGTCCCTGCTGTTCCTGGGTAGTGTTGAGCGGCATAGGCCATATTCGAATTCACGGTATTTCGCGAATATATGGACGAATATTCATCATATATTCGCTAAATTCGCATATTCGTAATATTCGCCATGATGTCTTCTTTCAGCCAAATCTTCGTTTCTTCAGCATCTGCGGGACAGACATGTTAGACTCTGCATTTTTCCAGTGCCCTTTATTGCCAATCCCCCCCTTCTATAACATTTCAATTCCCCCCTCTGATCCTCTCTGTGCCATTTCAATCCCCCCTTCTGATAAGGGGAGGGGATGAAATAGCACAGGAGATCATGGGGGGGGGGGGGGGGAGGGGGGGATTGGGAATTGAAATGGCACAGGGGGATCAGCTGGGGATTGGGAATTGAGGTGGCCCCTCTGATCCCCCTGTACTGTGCCATTTTAATTACTCCCCCATTCCCCCGTGCCATTTCATAAACTGCCCCCCATGTGCCAGTTCATTAACCTCCCCCTCCCCTCTGTGCCATTTCATTAACCGCTCTCCCATGTGCCAATTCATTAATCTCCCCTCCCCCTATGTGCCAATTCATTAAATGCCCCCCTCCCCCATGTGCCAATTCATTAATCTCCACTTCCCTCTCCTCCCTATGTGCCAATCCATTAATCCCACCCCTCCAGTCCCTTATGTGCCAATTCATTAACCTCCCCCCTCCCCTCTGTGCCATTTCATTAAAAAAGTCACTTATAGCTTCTGCATCTCAACAGGGTCTTCTGCCTGCTGAACGTTAGTGAAGGGCACGTGCACTGACTAGTGACGTCATCGCGTACGCCGACACTATGACCCTAATGTCCTGCGTGGGGTCTCGTCTTTCTCTTGACACATATAGGTACGGCTGTCATAAATTTCAGCTGTATGTGCAGAAAGTCGCGCATACAAATGAGAGATGTTCTGCAGCCCTGGGAACTGGGGCATCAGGTCCCCAGGGGGCCCCGCTGTGGATGGGGGCCCTGGGCAATTGCCTGCCTGGGGATCCGGGACAAGTGTAACAGCGACGGGCCCTTAACCTGACCAGGCCCTTGGACAACGTCCAATCGGACCGGCTGGTCAGTCCGCCCCTGGCGGTGCACTAAAGCGGCAACGGGTGAGCTGACGTTTTCTTCAACTCATGTTGTATTGCCAAAATCTCTACCCCTTCTTCATAGGTGATAATAATGGATATATTCGCTAAATTCGCATATTCGTAAAGTAAAATAAGCGAAAATTCACATATACGAAAATTACCGTATGCGAAAATTAGCATAAGCGAAAATTTGCATATGCGAAAATAAGCATACGCACATTTTCGCATATGCGGAAATTCGTACGCCAGTCTCACACAGTAGTATTAGAGCCTTCTTTACACCACACAAGCTGGAAGCAGAGAGGGAAGATCACTGTGATGTGTACTGTGAAAAAAACCCAAAAACGAATATTCGTAATTGTGAATGTAAATTTCTAAATAATATTTGCATGGCGAATATTCGCGAGCAACACTATTCCTGGGACTCGCGGTGCGGGACGCACCCGCACACGTGTCCTGGGCATTGCTAGGGGCAACGCTTTGGCCGTTCAGTCCGGCCGTGAGCGCTCCTCGTCTAGTGTCTGCGGCGGCTCCGGGACTTGCTATGCGGGACGCGCCCGCATGCGAATCCCAGGCATCTCCTTACCTCTCACTGCTCCCGGCTGTTCTTCTGTGCTTCGCCGATGCACGCATCCCCTTCCCCTTCTAGCATTGCTAGATTTTAAGGGCCAGTATGCCCATAATTGGTTCTTTGCTGGGCAGACTCTATATAAGTCCGGCACCTCCCTATTATGGTGCTGGATCTTCATGCCTTATTTCTAAGAGAAAGCGTTTCATAGTATGTTTGTCATATTAGTGTTCCTGACCTCCAGCCTGTGACCTGACCTTGCTCCTATTCTGCCAGCCTCCTGACCTTTTGCCTGTGACCTGACCTTGCTCCTTTGCCGCCTGCCTTCTGACTTTGTGCCTGTGACCCGACTACGCTCCTTTGCCACCTGCCTTCTGACCTGTGCCTTGTCCTGACTACGCTATACCATCTGTGCCAAGTTACATCTGGGTAACCTGTGTGGATGGATCGTGCCAGGGCTAGTGACCTAGGTACCGCCTGCCACTGCAAGTCCATCCCGCTTTGATGAAAACCAGATTCCTTAGACTCCGCTCCCTGGTACGGTTCAGCCATTGTTCACACAGGTTAGCGGATCTACTACTCAGCTGTTACGGTACAGTAAGATCCAGCCATGGATCCAGCCCAGGTTCCTCTGCCAAGTGTTGCCGACCTCTCTACAATTGTGGCTCGACAGTCTGCACAGATAGAACAGCAAGCGCAGCAGATGTCTCAGCTTTCACAAGAGCCTCAACCTCTTACGGCAGAACCCTCCGCTGCTCCTGCTCCTGTTGCTTCAGTTGGCTCCAAAATTCGTCTGTCTCTGCCTACTAAATATGATGGAGATCCGAAGTTGTGCAGGGGTTTCATAACTCAGTGTTCCATGCACCTAAAACTCCAAGTGGACCAGTTTCCTATTGAGCGTGCCAAAGTGGCATTTGTCATCAGCATTCTTTCTGGAAAAGCCTTGGCTTGGGCTACCCCGCTGTGGGCTACCATATAGATGTATGTGGTACGCCTCGGGGGGTGTAGGGTAGTTGTGGTGTTGCTGTAATATATGAGGGGTTAATTTAACCCTTGTCACTCGTGACGTCAGGGTGAGGGTCAAAACTCTGAGGTAATCCTGGGCCTATCGCCACCCTTCCCAAGAGCGATAGGTGAGTGTAGAATAACGGATTGTCCACAACCAGTGCTTAGCTGAAAACTTGTAGAAACTTTACTGAAGATTTTCTGTAACATGCAGCAGTAACAACAGTCCAGATAACAGAGTCTATGTACAGCTGAAGCAGTGATTGACAGGTGGTTGGGACCTTGTAAGTTCTCTTTAGTTTAGGAGGATTTTTGTAGCAAAGATCCGCTGGATTTAGGGGTAGGTTTAGGTCCAGTTATCTTGCGGAGATAGCGGGGAATGAGAAGAACTCACAGTCTTTAACGTAGGCCGAGGCCGCATGGCTTAGGCCTAGTAATTGTCTTTGGAAGTTGCGGAGGTCCTACCTCATCCAGAGTCAGCAACCCAAGAGAGCAATTAATGGCTGCAGCTCCCTTATATGGGCAGGGGCTGAGCGGTTTTGGATTGGTCCATACAGCTGTCACTCACCGTTACATTGCATTGTGGGTGAACACCTGACACAAGAACCACCAAAGGTCCTTTAGCAAACCATAGAGTTCTGTGAACCAAGTCACATGACCCGCAGGTCCTGCGTCGCTAACAAGGTAGGAATCTTAAATATACATATTTACACTTTTATTTATACGAATTTTAGCTAACTGAGGGGTGACAAGGGGTTAACTAAAGAAGAGGACCCCCACTGCTCCTAGGGACTCTGACTTTGGGGACCCCACCACAAGGTACGGTATGAAATACGGTACCGGGACACCACATGTATATACCAGATGTATACAGATCTGTATGCCATATAAGTGATTAAATACAGGACGATATAGAGGTATATACCAGCTGTACACAAATCCTGTATACCATATAAGTGATTATATACAGGACCATATAGAGGTAAATACCAGCTGTACACAGATCTGTATACCATATACGTGATTATATACAGGACTATATGATGTCTTCTTTCAGCCAAATCTTCGTTTCTTCAGCATCTGCGGGACAAACATGTTAGACTCTGCATTTTTCCAGTGCCCTTTATTGCCAATCCCCCCTTCTATAACATTTCAATTCCCCCCTCTGATCCTCTCTGTGCCATTTCAATCCCCCCCTTCTGATAGGGGGAGGGGATGAAATAGCACAGGAGATCATAGGGGAGGGGGGGGGGGGGGGAGGGGGTAATTGGGAATTGAAATGGCACAGGGGGATCAGCTGGGGATTGGGAATTGAGGTGGCCCCTCTGATCCCCCTGTACTGTGCCATTTTAATTACTCCCCCATTCCCCCGTGCCATTTCATAAACTGCCCCCCATGTGCCAGTTCATTAACCTCCCCCTCCCCTCTGTGCCATTTCATTAACCGCTCTCCCATGTGCCAATTCATTAATCTCCCCTCCCCCTATGTGCCAATTCATTAAATGCCCCCCTTCCCCATGTGCCAATTCATTAATCTCCACTTCCCTCTCCTCCCCATGTGCCAATCCATTAATCCCACCCCTCCAGTCCCTTATGTGCCAATTCATTAACCTCCCCCCTCCCCTCTGTGCCATTTCATTAAAAAAGTCACTTATAGCTTCTGCATCTCAGCAGGGTCTTCTGCCTGCTGAATGTTAGTGAAGGGCACATGCACTGACTAGTGACGTCATCGCGTACGCCAACACTATGACCCTAATGTCCTGCGTGGGGTCTCGCCTTTCTCTTGACACATATAGGTACGGCTGTCATAAATTTCAGCTGTATGTGCAGAAAGCCGCGCATACAGATGAGAGATGTTCTGCAGCCCCGGGAACTGGGGCATCAGGTCCAAACTCTTGTGCCTGCCTGGGGATCTGGGACAAGTGTAACAGCGACAGACCCTTAACCTGACCAGGCCTTTGGACAACGTCCAATCGGACCGGCTGGTCAGTCCGCCCCTGGCGGTGCACTAAAGTGGCAACGGGTGAGCTGACGTTTTATTCAACTTATGTTGTATTGCCAAAATCTCTACCCCTTCTTCATAGGTCCATAATAATGGAGAAAAATCCAAGTGGTCTTTTGACTTAGTAGGGCCCACATATTTGATATGGATGTTCAGATGAATGACAATGAGTAGAGGGCGCTGGGGTAAAGCAAAATTTGGTATGAAGAGGCCCAACCATATAGGCTGCAACGAGTCCATTAACTCTTTTTTTTCTGATAAATTCATGTTATTTTATTTATTTTACACCCCTGAGCAAAAGGCAGACTATGCACTTAATGGACATTACAAAGGCAAAGTGAAAGAGGACACGTTCTGCTTCCACACCCGCCGCAGCATTTAATTTATTGCATTGATTTCATTGTAACCTTTAACAATTTCAAATTAAGCATTTATATAACATTCCTTACTATTAAGCAGATCATATGCCATTAAATGCAATAATGTGCAGCCCTATGAATAAAACATGTTAAAATGCATAAATACTGTAAATGCGATAGAGAAGAAGAATAGTATGTATTCAGTAATGGAGGAAGAACGAGAACCATTCATACATGGCAGACCTTGAATTATAGCGACGCATAACACCTTATGGTAATGACCAAAGAAAATACATAATTTATGTGTTCGGAGGATTTAAATCAGCAACTCTTTTCTTAACCCTGCAAATAGATGCATTATCTCTGATGGTATCTATGGGTTATGTTGCTAAAGGTAGCTGGGAGGCAGCAATAAAGGGTTCAGTGGTGCAAGTAGAGGATTAGCAGGTTGTTACTGATGCATCTATAGTGCACACATCCCCATGCACAATGCGGACGGTTCTGGATTGTTGTCAATGATATCTCTTGCCATTATTCTGGATGATCTCTCTTTAGTGCTTTGCTGAATTAATAGACATTTTTTTTCCTCCCTTTGAAAGCTCAATCTTGTGTTAGGCTAAGCGGGATTTTTCTTTCAAATAAAAGTTGGCACCCAACACAGTCTTTCAGTCTTATATATTAAGTAACATATCATTTCAAATAAATGAAGCATAAAATATTTATAGAAATCTAGACAGTATTATTAAAGTAGAGATAAGGCTCGTTTTATATTATGTCTGTTTGTATTGCTTATGTATTGCCTGTGCATTAACATATATACCATGGGGAGGAATTTATTAAAGGGGTACTCCGCACCTAGACATCCAAAGGATAGGGAATAAGATGTCTGATCGCGGGGGTCCCCGGGGATCTCGGCTGCGGCCCCCCAGACATCCGGGGCACGGAGCGAACTTTGTTCCATACCAGATGACTGGCGATGCGGAGCAGAGGCTTGTGACATCACAGTCACACCCCGCTCGTGATGTCACAGCCACGCCCCCTCCCATAGACTTTCATTGAGGGGGTGTAGCCATGACGTCATGAGCCTCCCACACTGCACCTGATGCTCTAAACGAACGCTGGGTGCAGCAGGGTGATCGCGGGGGTCCCACCGCTGGGATAGGAGATAAGATGTCTAGGTGCGGAGTACCCCTTTAAAGGAGTACTCCGGACCTAGACATCTTATCCCCTATTCAAAAGATAGGGGATAAGATGTAAGATCGCCGGGGTCCCACTGCTGCGGACCTCCTGGATCTACCATGCAGCACCCACCTGTAGCGGCTTCCGGAACCACTGGAGGTCCTCAGGCTGAGTCCATCTTGACCGCCTGGACGGAAGATCGTGACGTCACGACTCCGCCCCCGTGTGATGTCACACCCCACCCCTCAATGCAAGTCTATGGGAGAGGGCGTGACATGATCTTCCGTCCCGGTGGTCGAGATGGACTCAGCCTGAGGACCTCCAGTGGTTCCGGAAGCCGCTACAGGTGGGTGATGCATGGTAGATCCAGGGGGTCCCCAGCAGCGGGACCCCGGCGATCTGACATCTTATCCCCTATCCTTTGGATAGGGGATAAGATGTCTAGGGGCAGAGTACCCCTTAAAGCTGTTTTTGCTTATCTTGGGTGTAAAAAGTGTTGAATTTTTATTGCACAGAATGTATTATGAGTTTTGTGCAAGTGCATGTCATCATTTTGCATGTTCACAATGTTTTACATTTTTCACCTCATGGAGGTATGGTTACTATCTAGCAAGTGTTTTAGTGTGATTTATGATTTGTGCATTTTAGTACATTTTGCACAACAAAGTGTTCAAAAACTACAAAAAAAATAGAAAAATTATACATTTCCCCCTATGGGGCCATACACTTATTGAGCAATATTTGGAATCTTTCTAAATAAATAATCAATTAAAAATACTATATATATGTGTGTGTAAGACATTTTTTTTTTTGTTTGTTTTACAATTGACGTCTTTGACTGACATACGGACATGTTGGCACAATAGCAGACTTATTGTTTTTTTTTTTAATATTGTTTATAGCACATTAACCCCTTAAGGACCAAGCCCATTTTGACCTTAACCCCTTAAGTTTTAGTTTAAGTTTTAGTTTTTTTTTACTCTTCTCCTTCAAAAAATCATGTAAGGCACAACCAAAAAAATACTATTTGTGTGGGGAAATTAAAAAGAAAACTGCAATTTTGCTAATTTTGGAAGGTTTCGTTTTCACGCCGTACAATTTATGGTAAAAATGACATGTGCACTTTATTCTTTGGGTCAATACGATTAAAATGATACCCATGATAACATACTTTTCTATTACTGTTGCGCTCAAAAAAAATCGCAAACTTTTTAACCAAATTAGTACGTTTAAAATTCCCCTATTTTGAAGACCTATAACTTTTACATTTTTCCGTATAAGCGGCGGTATGAGGGCTCATTTTTTGCGCCGAGATCTGTACTTTTTATTGATACCATATTTGCTTATATGAAACTTTTTATCCATTTTTTATAAATTTTTATTGGAATAAAATGTTATAAAAAAGCAGCGGTTTTGGAATTTTTTTTAACATTCACGCCGTTCACCGTACGGTATCATTAACATTTTATTTTAATATTTCAGATATTTACGCAGGTGGCGATACCAAATATGTATATAAAAATTTTTTAACATTTTTTCGGGATGAAATAGGGAAAATGAGACAATTTACGTTTTTATTGGGGATGGGGGTTTTTCCAATTTTTTATACTTTATTTTTTTACTTTTTTTTACCCTTTAATAGGCCCCATAGGGGACTATTTATAGCAATCATTTGAGAATGGTTTAAACCCCGATAATGGGATGTACAGGTACACCCTGGGTCCTGGACGGGTTAAACAAGAGGAAAAAATTATTCTTAGCAAGTAAGGCAAAAAAAAAGCAGAAGTCAGGTGATGGGTTTGTAAAGGCCTGATAGTCATGAAATGTAAGCAGTCAGATCAGCAAAAGTCAACTGAAGGCCCGATACTGTGTGCAGCAACAAGAGTGCAAACCAGAGACAGTAGTTTTTGTTGGCATGGCCTGGGAGTAGTAGTAGTTGAAAAAATATGTATCAATCTGGTGCTGATCACATTTCTTACATCAGTATTCCACTTTGTATGCAACTTTTTGTGCTACTTATTAACCTGTGCGAAAATGATACAAATTTTTAATAATGCTGTCTACAGTCAGTTTGTAAGCTCTTTTATTTTGTGGTGATTAGGGCCCTTTTTGGTGGGTTGCGCCAAAGTATACAACTTAAAAAAAAAAAAAAAAAAAAAGTTGCAAAAAGTCAACCTGCAAAAAGTCAACCAAAAACACGTCTACCACTGCAGCAATCCAAAACACAGGTATGTGAAAAGTCACAAAAAACACACTGCACCAAAAATTTACCCAAGAAAACCAGGGTAAAATGCTTCATAAATAGCCCTCTATGTGTAAAAGCTTTTTAGTGTCTTTGTCACCTCTAAAGGTTTTATTGTCCACCCAGCCAAACAGTCCCCCCACTGTGCATCAAAGTGAACTTAAATGGTCAAGCAGTTACTTGTGAAGTCATGAACTTGCCTCCAAAAAGGTTGGAAAAGAGCACATATCCACAGACAATGGTAAATGTCTGCCTGGGGGGCACCACAACAAAGACAAGAGTCTGTGGGATAAATAATAAGTACACATTTTATGACCTATGAGCAGAGATATGTATGTCCTATGAAGGGTCCTAAGGGGCATCTCCTTATACTTTGTGGAAGGAAGGGTTTTCAGTGAGTGTTCTAGAATATCAAACAAGTCTCGTTGTGTAGGTATATTTAAAAAGAGAGTGTAAGTATTAATAAGAGCACGTGGTGCATGTCATGAGGGAATAAAAAACGTGACAATCAGCAGGAGAAAGGGTGCAAACCTAGGAAATGACAAAACGCCTGTCCTAAAAACTAGCAAAAAAGGGAATGGTCATAGAGTTATGTTTGTCCCACTATGTTTGGAGAGGTAGTGGAGATTCAGTAGAAGGGCCCTGTTAGTGCAATGATGTACAAATACCCTTCACATGCCAATGTTGAAAAACCTGAACGGGACAGCCATTGTGCAAGTTGGGATTCCCTGCTAGGGTAACCAACAAATATTTGCATGGATCCAGTGATTTAAGGAAGCAAATTTAGGGAAGGCGCAGGCACCAAGGTCTGGTCCAGGTCTATATCAGTATGGATAGAGGTGTAATTAACCCAGTCTCAAATGATCTTGGATTGGGCAGCTATGTTTAGGAGGCAGCAACTGGGGAAGTATAGGCCACTATAAAGTTTTGTTTGTTGGAGGATGAGGAATGATAATCAAGGTTTTTTGTTGTTTCATATAAAGATGCAATATAGGAAGTAAATTCACCATTTGTCACTGGGCTGGAGATAGACCAGAAGTGACTGCAACAGATAAAGCAATTTGGAGATTTAATCCATTTTCAAAAGGTTGGCTCTACCCAAGAAAGAGAGATGGAATTGTCCCCAAGCCATCAGAGAGATATCTAATGATTTAATATAAGCTTGAAAATTTGTACAAGGCAACAGGGGATTTTGTTATCTCATCACAAGGTAACAGACAGACTTGGTGTTCCAATGTAATGGGATGGAAGTGGTCCAAAGAGGTTTGCTGGGCCCTCTTAGTAATAGAGCCTTACATTTGTCTAGATTTAAGGTGTAGATGGATAAGGGTCCCTTTCGTTGTAAGTCATGTTAAAAAGGCAGGAAGTGATTGTCAGGAATTGTAAATCATGAGGAGAATATCATCAGCAACGGCGACAATTTAAGAGTCTTTGGTGTCTATTTGGATGCCAGGGTACAGAGTGGAATCCTCAATGCATGTAAGCAAGAGATCATTGGATAAGTTGAAAAGGAAAGGGGATAAAGGACACCTTTGATGGGTGACCTTAAATAGTTCCAAGGGAGGGGTGTTTTTCCTATTGACTGTCAACACTACATGGGCTTGGTTATTCAAATATTCAAATGGCATACGTAGGAAGAGAATTGAGTGCCCAAACTCCTATCCAACAGAGTTATATACAGAAAATGCCAAGAGACTTTATCAAAAGCTTTTTCCATATCTAAACTAAGAAGCATGGATAGACACCTTGATTTGTCTAGTGCAGAGACCTTGGCTGCCACAGCTTTCCATATGTGAGTGGCTAGTCTGTATAAAACCCTACTGGGGGTCGGAGAGGACATTGGGCAAGATGCTATGGAGGCACAATGTCAATATTGTGGAGGGCAACTTGTAGTCATGTTAAGAAGGACTATCAGTCTATAAGATTGAGGAAGTAAGAGGATAGTGGGGGCTTCTGCAAAGGTCGAGACGGTCGAGGTCTTTGTATGAGGTATTTGTATGCTAGCTTGTAAAGAGTAGTAAGGCAGTTCCAGAGAGAGGAGTTTATAATATTTAGCAGTCAAGCCAACATAGAGCTCGACATGGCCATCAACTTTAATGGGCCAAACAGAATCTAACTGTGACCCTGTTTGGTCCATTTTCCAAATGTTGTCTGCGGGACTCAGAAATATGGCTGGCTATGGTTCTTATGCTGTATACACTCGGCTTGTATTTAAATGGGTACTGTCAGATACAAAAACTATCTATGTGTCGTATATCTTGGCAAAACATTAACCTTTCTAATGTACTTAAGAAAATTGTGTTTCCTTTTTATAGAAAGGCGTTCTCTCCTGTCTGATAGTACTCCTCTGTGCTCTCTCCTGTCTGTTAGTACTCCTCTGTGCTCTCCCCTGTCTGAAAGGACTCCTGTGCTCTCTCTCCTGTCTGATAGTACTCCTCTGTGCTCTCTCCTGTCTGATAGGACTCCTCTGTGCTCTCTCCTGTCTGATAGGACTCCTCTGTGCTCTCTCCTGTCTGATAGGACTCCTCTGTGCTCTCTCCTGTCTGATAGGACTCCTCTGTGCTCTCTCTCCTGTCTGATAATACTCCTCTGTGCTCTCTCTCCTGTCTGATAATTCTCCTCTGTGCTCTCTCCTGTCTGATAGCACTCCTCTGTGCTCTCTCCTGTCTGATAGGACTCCTCTGTGCTCTCTCCTGTCTGATAGGACTCCTCTGTGCTCTCTCCTGTCTGATAGCACTCCTCTGTGCTCTCTCTTCTGTCTGATAGTACTCCTCTGTGCTCTCTCTCCCCTGTCTTATAGCACTCCTCTGTGCTCTCTCCTGTCTGATAGTACTCCTCTGTGCTCTCTCCTGTCTGATAGAACTCCTCTATGCTCTCACCTGTCTGATAGTACTCCTCTGTTCTCTCTCCTGTCTGACAGTACTCCTCTGTGCTCTCTCCTGTCTGATAGGACTCCTCTGTCCTCTGATAGGACATTTACATGCTAGCAACAAAGGTTAATACACCCTGCATCACTGGAACGGTGGCACCATTCTGGGTAAGCTATACTGTACATCTTTTTAATCTGGTTCACCCCCACTATAAGCCTGTGTATTCGCTCTGTGTGTTTGCTCATAGCAGCGGATTTCTACAGTGGGAAATCTGCCATTACAAGCAGACACAAAGAGCTACCCGGTCACTGCTGGGCGCTCACTTTGCAATGCCTCTGAGACTGCCATTCGTGCATCGGCACTGTGAAATACACTGCGGCCCCATGTGACCCTGCCATAAAACAAATAACAGTATACTTACAGACAGACAAATAACGCAGAGTCAAATGGACCAGAGTCAAAAACCTCAGTCAAGAAGCACAGTACCACAACACTAGGCAAAGGGGGTAATCAAAGAACAAGCCAAAGGTCAGGAAAAACAGAAAGCAGTATAATAAATGTAGGTAAGTGCTAGGAGAAATCTCTCTATCACAGGCAACATATAGAGAACCACTGAAGGTATTTATATCCCAGCTCAGCATGGCTTATACGCTAAGACGGGATATCATTAGGTAGTAGTCTACGGCTCCTGATTGCGCTGGGCGTAATCATGGCAGTGAGCTGTGCCACAGCTGAAGACAGGAGCCGACGACAGGCAAAAACACCCATTACAACCATTAGAGTACCCCCTTTAACTCTGTTGAAGATTTATCTGAATGAGAGGTGTGGAATTTCATAATGAGGGTGGGCACATAAATAGAAGAGACTGGGACTCACAACTTCTCCTTCAGACTATAACCCCACCAATGTGTGAGATACTGAATGGAGTTTTGAACTTTACAACTATCCAAAATCTTAGATACTTTATACTCCAGTTTGCCATCAATTTTAACAGGAGGAGGGTCTTAAGAAGCAGAAACCAAGGACGAAGCATGTTTTTTGATCAATGACTGATGAAATGCATTATGAATTTTGAATGACCTGATTAGTTTCAGTTGTAACAAACTGGATTTATAACCTGAGACACTTCATAGGGCCCGATAAAGCATGAGGCCTGTTGCCCTGATGGTACCTTGATATGTAGATTTGTGCTTGAGAGCCAAAGCCAATGTATTTACAGCTGAACCCCATATTTCCAATAATGTCAGTATACAAGGAGGAATATCATCACCATACATATTGCCATCATGCTGTTACTAACCAAATCCTTTATACTGTGATCAATATTACCAATATGATCAGTATACAAGGAGGAATATTATGTTCATACATATTACCATTATACTTTTACTGACCAAATCCAGTATACTGAGAGTAATATTACCAATAATACCGGTATACAAGGAGGAATATTATCACCATACATACTACCATCAACTTAAACAAAAAAACGAATCTGTGGCACTGATACCTCAATATGCAGTGCTTTAAGATGGATAAATGTCCTCCAGGTAAAACAACCAGACGTTATACAGGAACGGAGGTGCTAGTACAGTAGAAGTAGCAATCAGTAATAGAAAACCAAAGAAAAAACAGACGTCCTGCACTCACCACTTAGGACCTGGTTATCCGGCTCCCATCTCGGGCTGTTACTCCGGCAGGGGTTGCAAGATGATGTGGGGTGCTCAGAGGCGACTGCCAGCGGTTTCACGCATATACATGCGCTTCTTCCGGCCTCGTTTAACATCATCGCGCTGTGCCATGAAATAGGGTCATGTGACCATCAGGTGAGCTCACACCGGAGCGGTGATTCCCAAAATATAAGCATAATCATTTCAGAGTCTCTTATATGGTAAGTATATCTATACTTTAACTACCTTACACGGAAACTTAGCACTACTTGCCATATTAAAGGAAGGGGGATAGATCCAGTCGGTCGTTTAACCCTACCGGGCCCTGTGCGTCTAAGTGCAAAATCCAACGGGTCTCGGCCTGCAGTAATGCACGTTGTCTACAACCTCCATTCGGAGCCCGAGGGGTTAATTCCAATCCTCCGAACTTAAGGCAAGAACAATCACCATTATGAACAATATGCATATGATTCACAAAACGTGGAGAGCCTCCACCTTTGTGGACTGTATACAGGTGCTCTCTTATTCTTATCCTCAGCTGTCTTTCTGTCTTGCCAATATAAAATAATTTACAACTGCATAGCATAAAATAGACCACAAATGTGCTCTGACAAGTGATAAGATTTTTGATCTCGTAATTAGATCCTCCTAGGTTTCCTGAGGCTATATTTATATTGAGGGGACACTGGGGACAAAAGCCGCATTTTTTATTTCCTCTCGGAGTCATAGATCGTAACCAGGTTTCATTGGGAGTATTCACACTATTCTTTTTTCTTTCCAAATAATCAGTGATGGTGCTGTTTTTCCTAAAGGTCACTATAGGTCTGTTCCTGGCAATAGTTGCAATATCGGGATCTGCCATCAATAAATGCCAGTTATTGGTAATAGCTGCTTTGATGTGTTATTCAAAGGGCTATTTTTAAAAGCAAACACAAATCTGCTAGATTCACAAGACTTCACAACAGAGATTGAAGTGCTGGCACTGCTCTCCCTCTATGTACTCTCCCTTAAACAGTCTGTGTGCGTACTCTAGCAGCGTATCTTCATGTGGTGGTGCTCATGTACTGCAATAGTGATAGGATGAATGCAACTCCAAATAATCAAGAAGAAAGTACAGGCAACTCACCACGTTGTAGTAACTTCGTGTTTATTGCTGGGACATGCAGGTAAAGTGGCTCCACGCCACACCAGGATGCCGAACACTAGTGCGTTAACCGATGACAGCTGTTTCTTTCCTTTCAGGAACTTCGTTAGTGCGTTTTTCACCCGATGCAACGAGAAAGACTTCTACCAATTTATGAGTGAAAAAACCCTCATGTTTAAAATTAACACACTGTCTGAGAAAGAAACAAGATTGTTTTGGACTATAAACAGCCTAAAATCATATAAAGCCTGTGACAGAGTGCCACGAGGTCTGAGAGGGTACAAGGAAGCCTCACAATTTACTGAAGATCAGAATTTTATGTCTGCATGGAAAGATCTGCACAAACGATACAGCCTGGAAATGCTGCAATTAGTACTAGAGAAAAATATCGAAGAATATGAAAAAGTTTCAAAAGAATTAAGTCAAGCAAAAAGTGAGCTGCGTCTAAGACAACCAGAAGAAAAATATAATGAATTCATGAAAAAAAACGAAAAAAAATTAATAACCCTACAAAAAACCATCAAAGAAATAAAAAGAGATAAATTCCTTCGAGATCGTATAGACTACGAGTCAGATAATGTATTTTTACACGGAAAAACAAATCCGAAGGGAAGAAAAACCTCTTATCAAAAAAAGAAAAGACAGACAAATAAAAACCAAGAAAAAAATAAAAATAAAAAAACCTCAGATTTTTGGACAACAGATGGAGACACCAGTTCATCAGAAGATAGTGTGAACAACAGTAATGAGCTGTCAAAAAACGAGAAGGAAAAAAACAAGAAAATAAGAAAAAAATCAGAAGAGGAAGAGGAGGAGGAAAGAAACCCCAAAAAACTAACGAAACGGAAGAGAGTAACTTGGCAGTCATAAATAAAGAGGAAAAAAAAGAAAACAAAGGAGAAGTTACACCAGCAGTAACAATGGACAGAGTAAATGAAGAAAGAAGATTAACACAAAGGGACATTGTTCCTATAAATAAAAATACACCTGCAGTAGTTAACTTGTCCAGTCTGATACTTAAAGAGGACACCATAAAACTCCTCTCAAGAGGACTGAATTTCTGCTTAGTTGAAGACTTTAATATGGAAGATTTTGAAATAGATCTTTTTAGAGCCATAAGAAAATTAAATTTAAAAATATTTTTTGCTAACAAAACAAATGGAGAAGAGGAAGGTAGTCAAAAAGAAGGAGAGATCCCAGTAACAGTAGGACCCCTAGGTTTCAACATTCTTAGAGATTCAGTAGGTAGCGAAAGGGAGTGTTTGTTTGCTTTAACAGAGTTGCTAGGGGAGAACACCGGGGAACCAGATAACACACCCACAGAGGTCGAAGTAAAGAATTTTAGAGGAGGGAATAGCTCCACGTTCTCTCCTCCCTTACAACCAGGGGGAAACCTGGAGCTATTCCAACAAAAAGTACTCGACGATTTGAGAGCACAAATATACCCTAAAGATACTGCTAATCTAACAATAGGAGAACAAAAAGCATTAACGTGGTTAAAAAAACAAAAGGATAACATAACGATAAAAAGGGCAGACAAGGGTGGAAACACTGTAATCATGAATACAGCAGATTACTTAAAGGAAGCACATCGCCAGTTAGATGACACAAGGACATATGAGAAATTAAAAGCTAGCCCCATGAAAAAACTTAAATCACAGCTACAAACTTTACTAAGAAAACAGGTAGAGAGAGGAATTCTGTCAAATAAAATGGCAGAGAAGCTATTTCCACTAAACCCCAAAAATGCAACATGGTACATTGTACCGAAAATACACAAGACTATGGACTCCCCTCCAGGGAGACCAATAGTCTCTGGGGTGGGTTCACTGACGGAATCCCTCTCTGCATATACCGATTGGTTGTTACGGCCATTACTGGCTGACGTACCATCCTTAGTGAAAGATACGGATGATTTCCTAGGTGCACTCGACGACATCCCCAGTGTGGAAGGCTACCTCTTAACGTCAATAGACGTGGAAAGCTTATACACTCGAATACCACAAGGGTTAGCCGTCGACTGCATTAGAGAAATCCTAATACGGACAGGAAAATCTGAAGATTTCGTAAATTTTGTCTGTGAATCAATAGAGTTTATTCTGAAAAATAATGTCTTCCAATTTGGGGAACAATGGTACGCCCAAAGGGGTGGGACCGCAATGGGGACCCCGGTCTCGTGCACACTAGCTAATCTGTACCTTGCGGTTTTTGAAGAAAAATATGTCTTTACAGTTGAAAATCCCTTCCTAGAGCATATAGGACACTATTCACGTTTTGTAGACGACGTGTTCATGCTCTGGAAGGGTTCTCCTAAAGACTTTGAGAGTTTCGTTGAATATCTAAACTCTAACCAAATGAATATGGCTTTTACCTCTAAATATAGTAATACAGAACTGGAATTTCTGGACGTTCTTATAAAAAAACAAAACAACACACTCGCTACAATAGGATACAGAAAACAAACCGCAAGCAATACCCTACTACATTATAAAAGCTACCATCCCTCCCACACAAAAGAAGCAATACCATATGGACAACTACTCAGATTGAGACGAATAAACAGCACAGAAGAGGCTTTTAATACTCAGGCCGATGAATTGATACAACGGTTAGAAGATAGGGGATATCCACCTCAAATGTTAAAAAACACACTAGAAAGAGTTAAAAAAATTGACAGAAGCACACTATTAAAAAATAGGAGACACAGAAAGCACACTAAAATAAAAGATGAGGACATAAAGAAAGAGAGGTTTACATTTACATTCAAGTATAGTCCCATGCATGAATTAATTAAAAGATCTATACACACAAACTGGCATTTAATTGAAAGAGACCAAATTCTTGGTAAAATAAAAATAGAAAAACCCATGATAGCGTTTAAACGAACAAAAAATTTAAAAGACGAATTAGTAAAAAGTAAAATAACCGAAAAAAGAACAACAGAAGAAAACTGGTTAAATAAATCAATAATCAGAGGAAATAAATGTTACGCCGAGCGCTCCGGGTCCCCGCTCCTCCCCGGAGCGCTCGCTTCACCTCCTCCGCTGCAGCGCCCCGGTCACGTCCTCTGACCCGGGGCGCTGCGATCCTGCTGCTAGCCGGGATGCGATTCGCGATGCGGGTAGCGCCCGCTCGCGATGCGCACCCCGGCTCTCCTACCTGACTCGCTCCCCGTCTGTTCTGTCCCGGCGCGCGCGGCCCCGCTCCCTAGGGCGCGCGCGCGCCGGGTCTCTGCGATTTAAAGGGCCACTGCGCCGCTGATTGGCGCAGTGGTTCCAATTAGAGTTATTACCTCACTTCCCTTGCACTCCCTTGCCGGATCTTGTTGCCTTAGTGCCAGTGAAAGCGTTCCTTGTGTGTCCCTTGCCAGTGTTTCCAGACCTTCTGCCGTTGCCCCTGACTACGATCCTTGCTGCCTGCCCCGACCTTCTGCTACGTCCGACCTTGCTTCTGCCTACTCCCTTGTACCGCGCCTATCTTCAGCAGCCAGAGAGGTGAGCCGTTGCTAGTGGATACGACCTGGTCACTACCGCCGCAGCAAGACCATCCCGCTTTGCGGCGGGCTCTGGTGAAAACCAGTAGTGGCTTAGAACCGGTCCACTAGCACGGTCCACGCCAATCCCTCTCTGGCACAGAGGGTCCACTACCTGCCAGCCGGCATCGTGACAGTAGATCCGGCCATGGATCCCGCTGAAGTTCCTCTGCCAGTTGTCGCTGACCTCACCACGGTGGTCGCCCAGCAGTCACAACAGATTGCGCAACAAGGCCAACAGCTGTCTCAACTGACCGTTATGCTACAACAGTTGCTACCACAGCTTCAGCAGTCATCTCCTCCGCCAGCTCCTGCACCTCCTCCGCAGCGAGTGGCCGCTCCTGGGATACGCTTATCCTTGCCGGATAAGTTTGATGGGGACTCTAAGTTTTGCCGTGGCTTCCTTTCCCAATGTTCCCTGCATCTGGAGATGATGTCGGACCTGTTTCCCACTGAAAGGTCTAAGGTGGCTTTCGTAGTCAGTCTTCTGTCCGGAAAAGCCCTGTCATGGGCCACACCGCTCTGGGACCGCAATGACCCCGTCACTGCCTCAGTACACTCCTTCTTCTCGGAAATCCGAAGTGTCTTTGAGGAACCTGCCCGAGCCTCTTCTGCTGAGACTGCCCTGTTGAACCTGGTCCAGGGTAATTCTTCCGTTGGCGAGTATGCCGTACAATTCCGTACACTTGCTTCAGAATTGTCCTGGAATAATGAGGCCCTCTGCGCGACCTTCAAAAAAGGCCTATCCAGCAACATTAAAGATGTTCTGGCCGCACGAGAAATTCCTGCTAATCTACATGAACTTATTCACCTAGCCACTCGCATTGACATGCGTTTTTCTGAAAGGCGTCAGGAACTCCGCCAAGATATGGACTCTGTTCGCACGAGGCGTTTCGTCTCCTCGGCTCCTCTCTCCTCTGGTCCCCTGCAATCTGTTCCTGTGCCTCCCGCCGTGGAGGCTATGCAGGTCGACCGGTCTCGCCTGACACCTCAAGAGAGGACACGACGCCGTATGGAGAACCTCTGCCTGTACTGTGCTAGTACCGAACACTTCCTGAGGGATTGTCCTATCCGTCCTCCCCGCCTGGAAAGACGTACGCTGACTCCGCACAAAGGTGAGACAGTCCTTGATGTCTACTCCGCTTCTCCACGTCTTACTGTGCCTGTGCGGATGTCTGCTTCTGCCTTCTCCTTCTCTACAGTGGCCTTCTTGGACTCTGGTTCTGCAGGAAATTTTATTTTGGCCTCTCTCGTCAACAGGTTCAACATCCCAGTGACCAGTCTCGCCAGACCCCTCTACATCAATTGTGTAAATAATGAAAGATTGGACTGTACCATACGTTTCCGCACGGAGCCCCTTCTTATGAGCATCGGATCTCATCATGAGAGGATTGAACTTTTGGTCCTCCCCAATTGCACCTCGGAGATTCTCCTTGGACTTCCCTGGCTTCAACTTCATTCCCCAACCCTGGATTGGTCCACTGGGGAGATCAAGAGTTGGGGGTCCTCTTGTTCCAAGAACTGTCTAAAACCGGTTCCCAGTAACCCTTGCCGTAACTCTGTGGTTCCTCCAGTAACCGGTCTCCCCAAGGCCTATATGGACTTCGCGGATGTTTTCTGCAAAAAACAAGCTGAGACTCTACCTCCTCACAGGCCTTATGATTGCCCTATCGACCTCCTCCCGGGTACTACTCCACCCCGGGGCAGAATTTATCCTCTCTCTGCCCCAGAGACTCTTGCCATGTCCGAATACGTCCAGGAGAATCTAAAAAGGGGCTTTATCCGTAAATCCTCCTCTCCTGCCGGAGCCGGATTTTTCTTTGTCTCCAAAAAAGATGGCTCCCTACGTCCTTGCATTGACTACCGCGGTCTTAATAAAATCACGGTTAAGAACCGCTACCCCTTACCCCTCATCTCTGAACTCTTTGATCGCCTCCAAGGTGCCCACATCTTCACTAAATTGGACTTAAGAGGCGCCTATAACCTCATCCGCATCAGAGAGGGGGACGAGTGGAAAACGGCATTTAACACCAGAGATGGACACTTTGAGTATCTGGTCATGCCCTTTGGACTGTGCAATGCCCCTGCCGTCTTCCAAGACTTTGTCAATGAAATTTTTCGTGATCTATTATACTCCTGTGTTGTGGTATATCTGGACGATATCCTAATTTTTTCTGCCAATCTAGAGGAACACCGCCGGCATGTCCGTATGGTTCTTCAGAGACTTCGTGACAACCAACTCTATGCCAAAATTGAGAAATGTCTGTTTGAATGCCAATCTCTTCCTTTTCTAGGATATTTGGTCTCTGGCCAGGGACTACAGATGGATCCAGACAAACTCTCTGCCGTCTTAAATTGGCCACGCCCCTCCGGACTCCGTGCTATCCAACGCTTTTTGGGGTTCGCCAATTATTACAGGCAATTTATTCCACATTTTTCTACCATTGTGGCTCCTATCGTGGCTTTAACCAAGAAAAATGCTGATCCCAAGTCCTGGCCTCCTCAAGCAGAAGACTCCTTTAAACAACTCAAGTCTGCCTTTTCTTCGGCTCCCGTGCTCTCCAGACCTGACCCTTCCAAACCCTTCCTATTGGAGGTTGATGCCTCCTCAGTAGGAGCTGGAGCTGTTCTTCTACAAAAAAATCCTTCCGGGCATGCTGTCACTTGTGGTTTTTTCTCTAGGACCTTCTCTCCAGCGGAGAGGAACTACTCCATCGGGGATCGAGAACTTCTAGCCATTAAATTAGCACTTGAGGAATGGAGGCATCTGCTGGAGGGATCAAGATTTCCTGTTATTATCTACACCGACCACAAGAACCTCTCCTACCTCCAGTCGGCCCAACGGCTGAATCCTCGCCAGGCCCGGTGGTCTCTGTTCTTTGCCCGATTTAATTTTGAGATTCACTTTCGTCCTGCCGATAAGAACATTAGAGCCGATGCTCTCTCTCGTTCCTCGGATGCCTCAGAAGTTGATCTCCCTCCGCAACACATCATTCCACCTGACTGCCTGATCTCCACTTCTCCTGCCTCCATCAGACAGACTCCTCCAGGAAAGACCTTTGTTTCTCCACGCCAACGCCTCGGAATCCTCAAATGGGGTCACTCCTCCCATCTCGCAGGTCATGCGGGCATCAAGAAATCTGTGCAACTCATCTCCCGCTTCTATTGGTGGCCAACTCTGGAGACGGATGTTGGGGACTTTGTGCGAGCCTGCACTATCTGTGCCCGGGATAAGACTCCTCGCCAGAAGCCCGCTGGTTTTCTTCATCCTCTGCCTGTCCCCGAACAGCCTTGGTCTCTGATTGGTATGGATTTTATTACTGATTTACCCCCTTCCCGTGGCAACACCGTTATTTGGGTGGTCGTTGATCGATTCTCCAAAATGGCACATTTCATTCCTCTTCCTGGTCTTCCTTCTGCGCCTCAGTTGGCTAAACAATTTTTTGTACACATTTTTCGTCTTCACGGGTTGCCTACGCAGATTGTCTCGGATAGAGGGGTCCAATTCGTGTCTAAATTCTGGAGAGCTCTCTGTAAACAACTCAAGATTAAATTAAATTTTTCCTCTGCATATCATCCCCAGTCCAATGGACAAGTAGAAAGAATTAACCAGATCCTGGGTGATTATTTGCGACATTTTGTTTCCTCCCGCCAGGATGACTGGGCAGATCTCCTTCCATGGGCCGAATTCTCGTATAACTTCAGGGTCTCTGAATCTTCCTCCAAATCCCCATTTTTCGTGGTGTACGGCCGTCACCCTCTTCCCCCCCTCCCTACCCCCTTGCCCTCTGGTCTGCCCGCTGTGGATGAAATTTCTCGTGACCTTTCCATTATATGGAGAGAGACCCAAAATTCTCTCTTACAGGCTTCTTCACGCATGAAGAGGTTCGCGGATAAGAAAAGAAGAGCTCCCCCCGTTTTTTCCCCTGGAGACAAGGTATGGCTCTCCGCTAAATATGTCCGCTTCCGTGTCCCTAGCTACAAGTTGGGACCACGCTATCTTGGTCCTTTCAAAATTCTGTGTCAAATTAATCCTGTCTCTTATAAACTTCTTCTTCCTCCTTCTCTTCGTATCCCTAATGCCTTTCACGTCTCTCTTCTCAAACCACTCATCCTCAACCGTTTTTCTCCCAAATCTGTTCCTCCCACTCCTGTTTCCGGCTCCTCGGACGTCTTCTCGGTCAAGGAGATTTTGGCTGCCAAAAAGGTCAGAGGAAAAAATTTTTTTTTAGTAGACTGGGAGGGTTGTGGTCCTGAAGAGAGATCCTGGGAACCTGAGGACAACATCCTTGACAAAAGTCTGCTCCTCAGGTTCTCAGGCTCCAAGAAGAGGGGGAGACCCAAGGGGGGGGGTACTGTTACGCCGAGCGCTCCGGGTCCCCGCTCCTCCCCGGAGCGCTCGCTTCACCTCCTCCGCTGCAGCGCCCCGGTCACGTCCTCTGACCCGGGGCGCTGCGATCCTGCTGCTAGCCGGGATGCGATTCGCGATGCGGGTAGCGCCCGCTCGCGATGCGCACCCCGGCTCTCCTACCTGACTCGCTCCCCGTCTGTTCTGTCCCGGCGCGCGCGGCCCCGCTCCCTAGGGCGCGCGCGCGCCGGGTCTCTGCGATTTAAAGGGCCACTGCGCCGCTGATTGGCGCAGTGGTTCCAATTAGAGTTATTACCTCACTTCCCTTGCACTCCCTTGCCGGATCTTGTTGCCTTAGTGCCAGTGAAAGCGTTCCTTGTGTGTCCCTTGCCAGTGTTTCCAGACCTTCTGCCGTTGCCCCTGACTACGATCCTTGCTGCCTGCCCCGACCTTCTGCTACGTCCGACCTTGCTTCTGCCTACTCCCTTGTACCGCGCCTATCTTCAGCAGCCAGAGAGGTGAGCCGTTGCTAGTGGATACGACCTGGTCACTACCGCCGCAGCAAGACCATCCCGCTTTGCGGCGGGCTCTGGTGAAAACCAGTAGTGGCTTAGAACCGGTCCACTAGCACGGTCCACGCCAATCCCTCTCTGGCACAGAGGGTCCACTACCTGCCAGCCGGCATCGTGACAATAAAAAATGTGGAAATTGCAACTGGTGTCACCACTTTATAACTGGCAACAGTATTAACATAGGTGGCATTACTAGAGAAATAACAGATTTTATGTGTTGCAGATCCAAAAACGTAATATATGCAATCATATGTGAATGTATGAGATTTTACATAGGCAGTACAATCAGACCCATGAATATCAGATTTAGAGAACACATGCACTCTATAGTAACAAAAAAAGGTTCACCGCGACTGATAGAACATGTGGTCTCTGAACATGCAGGAAACATCAAAAATATAAAATTCTTAGGCATAGAAAAAGTCAAAATAAAACCAGATCAAGACAATGTGAAAAAATTAAGAGAAATAGAAGCCCGTTGGATATTGAGGACGGGAGCTCAAGACATGAGGGGGTTAAATGATAGAATAGATAGAATAGGAGTCTTTCTCTGAACATCGGTTTAGTTACAAATGGTTCTGTTTTTACTAGCCCGGTTTTAAACAGTTTTTTACCACAGCAGTAATGCTAATTTCACTTATACACAATTATGTTATGGTTTATAAGTAATTTTTCTATGAATTTAATATTGGTAAATCTATTTGTAAGATTGAAGCTCCGCTCACCTCGGCACGACGTCACAAGTAAAGGAGGAGATATATAGTCACGTGCACAGGTGAATGGAGACGATCTGTTGAAGTTCCTGAAAGGAAAGAAACAGCTGTCATCGGTTAACGCACTAGTGTTCGGCATCCCGGTGTGGCGTGGAGCCGCTTTACCTGCATGTCCCAGCAATAAACACGAAGTTACTACAACGTGGTGAGTTGCCTGTACTTTCTTCTTGATTATTTGGAGTTGCACAAATCTGCTAGAGTTGCTGTCGTCCCTAGTAACCGATTCTTTCTTGTTATATAGGAGACTCTCCCTGTTTTTAGCAGATGCTCTCGAATAGGCTTTAGATAGAACCTGTTTCGGATATTGTCGTTGTGTAAAACGTTCCATGAGTTCATCTGCTTGCTTAACATAATCGGATTCCTTTGAATAATTTCTCAGAAGAAACTGACTATATGGCATTCTTGATATTCACAGGGTGTGAACTCCCATAGTGTAGAAGTGCATTCTTAGCCACTGCCATTCTAAACCCCTGGGCTTTTAACTGGTTGTTCTCCACAAAAAGATATAAATCTGGGAATTCTAGACTGTCTCCTCCAAAGACACTGGTGAAAGCCATATTCATACTGTTAATATTGAGTTATGACACAATCTTATTGAAACTCTCTTGGGACCCATTCCACACAATCAGTATATCATCCATGTACCTCCAAAATTCTCGGATGGAGCTCACGAACGGATTTGAGGTACTGAACACGTATGTATTCCTGTTCGAAAACCGCAAGGTAAAGATTAGCGTAAGAGCAGGAGGTGGGGCTCCCCATTGCTGTCCCTTCGCATTGGCGAAACCATTGCTTGTTAAATTTCAAGGTTTTATTATCCAGGATGAATGTTACGCCGAGTGCTCCGGGTCCCTGCTTCTCCCCGAAGCGCTTGCGGCGTTTCTCTCCCTGCAGCGCCCCGGTCAGACCCGCTGACCGGGAGCGCTGCACTGACATTGCCGGCGGGGATGCGATTCGCATAGCGGGACGCGCCCGCCCGCGAATCGCATCCAAAGTCACTCACCTGTCCCGGTCCCCGGCTGTCATGTTCTGGCGCGCGCGGCTCCGCTCTCTAGGGCGCGCGCGCGCCAGCTCTCTGAGATTTAAAGGGCCAGTGCACCAATGATTGGTGCCTGGCCCAATCAGCCTAATTAGCTTCCACCTGCTCCCTGGCTATATTACCTCACTTCCCCTGCACTTCCTTGCCGAATCTTGTTGCCATTGTGCCAGTGAAAGCGTTTCCTTGTGTGTTCCTAGCCTGTGTTCCAGACCTCCTGCCGTTGCCCCTGACTACGATCCTTGCTGCCTGCCCTGACCTTCTGCTACGTCCGACCTTGCTCTTGTCTACTCCCTTGTACCGCGCTTATCTCAGCAGTCAGAGAGGTTGAGCCGTTGCCGGTGGATACGACCTGGTTGCTACCGCCGCTGCAAGAGCATCCCGCTTTGCGGCGGGCTCTGGTGAATACCAGTAGCAACTTAGAACCGGTCCACCGACACGGTCCACGCCAATCCCTCTCTGGCACAGAGGATCCACCTCCAGCCAGCCGAATCGTGACAGTAGATCCGGCCATGGATCCTGCTGACGTGCCGCTGCCAAGTATCGCTGACATATCCACGCTGGTCGCCCAGCAATCCCGACAGATCGCCCAACAAGATCACCAGCTGTCGTACTTGACCACCATGACACAGCAACTTCAGTCACAGCTACAGCAACTTCAGCCACAGCTACAGCAACTTCAGTCACAGCTACAGCAGCTGCAACAGCAACAATCATCTCCTCCGCCGGCTCCTGCACCTCCTCCGCAGCGAGCGGCCGCTCCTAACCTCCGCTTGTCCCTACCGGACAAATTTGATGGGGATTCTAGACTCTGCCGTGGTTTCCTGTCACAATGTTCCCTACATTTGGAGATGTTGTCGGACCAATTTCCTACAGAACGGTCGAAGGTGGCTTTCGTGGTTAGTCTCCTGTCTGGGAAGGCTTTGTCTTGGGCCACACCACCCTGGGACTGCGATGATCCTGTCACCGCCACTGTACAGTCCTTCTTCTCTGAGGTTCGCAGTGTCTTTGAGGAACCAGCCCGAGCCTCTTCTACCGAAACTGCCTTGTTAAACCTGGTCCAGGGTAGTTCTTCTGTAGGCGAATACGCCATCCAATTTCGTACCCTCGCCTCTGAATTATCCTGGAATAACGAGGCTCTCTGCGCGACCTTTAAAAAAGGCCTATCCAGTAACATCAAGGATGTGCTGGCCGCACGAGAAATTCCTGCCAACCTGCATGAACTTATCCATTTGGCCACCCGCATTGACATGCGTTTTTCTGAGAGACACCAGGAGCTCCGCCAGGAAAAAGACCTTAATCCCTGGGCACCTCTCTCACAGTATCCTTTGCAATCTACCCCTGTGCCTCCCGCCGAGAAGGCTATGCAAGTGGATCGGTCTCGCCTGACCCTTGAAGAGAGGTCTCGCCGTAGGGATAAAAATCTATGTCTGTACTGCGCTAGTACCGAACATTTCTTGGTGGATTGCCCTATCCGTCCTCCACGTCTGGAAAACGCACGCTCGCACCCTGCTCACGTGGGTCTGGCGTCTCTTGGTACGAACTCTGCTTCTCCATGTCTCACTGTGCCCGTGCGGATTTCTCCTTCTGCCAACTCCTCTTTCTCAGCCGTGGCCGTCGTGGACTCTGGTTCTTCTGGAAATTTTATTCTGGCCTCTTTGCTTGATAGGTACTGCATCCCGGTGACCCGTCTCGTCAAGCCGCTTTACATTTCTTCGGTCAACGGAGTGAAGTTGCACTGCACTGTGCGTTACCGCACAGAGCCCCTCCTTATGAACATTGGACTGCATCACGAGAAAATTGAATTTTTGGTCCTGCCCAACTGCACCTCTGAAGTCCTCCTCGGTCTGCCATGGCTCCAGCTTCATTCTCCCACCCTGGACTGGACCACCGGGGAGATCAAGAATTGGGGTCCTGCTTGCCGCAAGAAATGCCTCACGTCTGCTCCCAGCCCCGTCTGTCGGGCCTCAGTGTCTCCTCCTGTGCCTGGTCTCCCCAAGGCTTATCAGGACTGTGCCGTGCCTCCTCATAGCCCCCGTCCTGGTAACACTCTGCCCCATGCCAAGCCTCACCCTCTGCCCCCCCTCCCCATTCCCACTCCTTCTGACCTGTCTGCCGTTCAAGGGCATACCCAGGACTTCACTGTCCCCCAGAAGGAGACTCTACAATCGCTCCCAATGTCCTCGTCCCATGTGGAGCGACATCCCGACAAAAAGAGGGGGAGACCTAAGGGGGGGGGGGGGGGTACTGTTACGCCGAGCGCTCCGGGTCCCTGCTCCTCCCAGAAGCGCTTGCGGCGTTTCTCTCCCTGCAGCACCCCGGTCAGACCCGCTGACCGGGAGCGCTGCACTGACATTGCCGGCGGGGATGCGATTCGCATAGCGGGACGCGCCCGCCCGCGAATCGCATCCAAAGTCACTCACCTGTCCCGGTCCCCGGCTGTCATGTTCTGGCGCGCGCGGCTCCGCTCTCTAGGGCGCGCGCGCCAGCTCTCTGAGATTTAAAGGGCCAGTGCACCAATGATTGGTGCCTGGCCCAATCAGCCTAATTAGCTTCCACCTGCTCCCTGGCTATATTACCTCACTTCCCCTGCACTTCCTTGACGGATCTTGTTGCCATTGTGCCAGTGAAAGCGTTTCCTTGTGTGTTCCTAGCCTGTGTTCCAGACCTCCTGCCGTTGCCCCTGACTACGATCCTTGCTGCCTGCCCTGACCTTCTGCTACGTCCGACCTTGCTCTTGTCTACTCCCTTGTACCGCGCTTATCTCAGCAGTCAGAGAGATTGAGCCGTTGCCGGTGGATACGACCTGGTTGCTACCGCCGCTGCAAGACCATCCTGCTTTGCGGCGGGCTCTGGTGAATACCAGTAGCAACTTAGAACCGGTCCACCGACACGGTCCACGCCAATCCCTCTCTGGCACAGAGGATCCACCTCCAGCCAGCCGAATCGTGACAATGAAGTGTAGTGCTTCACACACAAATTCGATATAACTCGAAGACTTATCTGTCATTGACAGCACTTTGCGGATAGCCTGTACACCCGCATCATGCGGGATGCAGGTGTACAGAGCCTCCACATCAATGGAGGCCAAGAAAATGAATCTTCCCACTGAAATTCCTCCACGAATCTGAGAACATCACCCGTTTCTTTTAAATATGTCGGGATAGACACTAGCAGCGGGATAGACACTAGCCTACATATTACCATCATACTGTAACTGACCAATTCCTGTATACTAACACCAAAATTACCAATATTATCAGAATACAAGGAGGAATATCATCTCCATACATATTTCCATCATTTTGTTACTGACCAAATCCTGTATGCTGAGACCAATATTACCAATAATACCAGCATTCAAGGAGGAATATTAACACCATACATATTGCCGTAATACTGTTACTGACCAAATCCTGTATACCAGTAATGCCATGTAATGAATATTACCACTACATTGCTACTGAATGAAATTTACTATACACAGACCAATATTCCCTCCATACAGTGACCAGATGTACACAGGCTCTGCAGACCATATAAGTGATTACAGTTACAAGTGAATTACAGGAGGCAAGTGGCTCACAGGTGATGTCTTCTTTGTTTGGTTCTGTGAACTTTTCCTTTTCTTGCCCATTCAGCCTGGGGCATCTTGAAGACTTTTTGTTGCCACAACTCGCCTCCACACTCTCTCCACATCTCTATACAGATTCCCCAGGTCTATTGCCCCATAGTATATACCAGAGAAAAAGTTAACTGCATATAGTGCACACCCAAAACACGTATGAATTATAAATAGGCTTTATTATGGAAACCAGGTATACACAAGGGAGACACATACATCTACAGGCATTTAAAAAGGCTCAATCATGAGCCTAACACAACCACTAGGAGAGGGGCTGTGAACCCCCATTACCCCAACCCTGCCCTAAGTACAATACAGTAATGAAGCTATTGCTCCAGAGATGTGAAAAAATGAACCACATACATCAATGATAATATTAGTCAGTGGAAAAGTGTGCCATTCAAATAATACAATGTAAATACAAATAATAAAGTAGACAAGCAAACCACAGACGGAGGAGCAATGATAAAGATAACAAGAGGGCAGGGAGACCGGAACCCCACACGTTCCATCACTCTAAGGTGACTTCCACAGGGGTGATGTGCAAAAGATTCCAAGTCTCCCTTTATATATACAGTGTATTCTGCAATAATACCTGACAGGTGTGATGTCCATGCCTGTGCACGCTTGGCGCCGGGCGCACGCCACCTCGCGGCGTGTACTTCCGCCTCTGTGTGTGGACACTTCCGCTCAGCCCATAGGAGATGTGCGCATGCCCTGGCAATGCTAAAAGCATCAGGCCCAGTGCACAAACACATCCATACCTGACTATTAAATCCAACGCGCATGCGCTGGTGGCGCGGCTGCGTAAAATCCAGCAGAGTCACGTGGGTCATCATGTGATCACGTAAATGCCGCGCACGCGCAAATGATGCAGGCCTAGAGGATATATGATGCTATGGCCACATAGAAACAAATGATGAGATAGCCGTATAGATATGAATGGTATGAAAGACCTAGCACCCAGCAAATTTAACAGGGACCATCAGGACTATGACCGACAGGATGTATATCGGTGGAAACACAGAGGTAACCGCAGATATTGGAACAGGGCCAACATCAGGAATAATAACAGATCTGAAGAACAGGGCGAGAGGAATAGGGAAGCAAGTAGTAGTGATTTTTATCTACACACGCAAGCGACACAGACGGAGGACCAGACGGGGCAAACGCCAACCCCAAAAAAAGAGGTCCCAGACATCGGGAACCGGCCCCCACATATCACAAAAAACACAAATGGAAACCACAGACAATAATGGGAGTAGTGGCTCTTCCTGTCCTCAAATGCCACAGGAGCAAGAAGACTCACTACAAATCAACCTTTCACAGCATATACATACAGATACAGAGAAGTTAGTGCTGAGCAGGGGTCTTACGTTTTCACCAAATAGGACTCTTGACAAATTCGAACTGACTAAAGATACTTTCCTCTTTTGCAGAAAAGTCATCCTGAAGCTCCTACATGAACAGCCATCCATTTTCACTGATCAAGAACGGATTGATCAAAATCCCATCAGGGATCTTCTGGCATTACTGGAGGAAAATTTATCAGGTACATCATCCCAGAATTGGTGTCCCTGTAGAGTACCTTCAACAATGGCTCCTCCTCTCTTTCTGTTCCCTACAGTACAAGCCATTTTCCAGACTGTTATGTGGGATATTTGTGAATTACCTTCCAATTCCATTTCAGGACAAAATCTCACTAATGCAGAGACTAAAGCAATTAGAGATTTGAAAAAGAAGCGGACAAAGGAGGAAACGTCGTCCTATGGCCTACAGAGCATTGAGGCAACTGAACAACTACAGATGTTACCAAAAACTACCATCAGACCCAACAGAATATTTCCAATGAAAACTTTCACAAATTCTAGACACCGCTCTGGAGTTTGGCATCATCTCCAAAAAGGAAAAAGAGTGCTTGCAGGTAAAGGACCCTCGCACTGCCACATTTTATATGCTCCAAAAGGTCCATAAAGATAGGTTGGACCCACGGGGATGACCGATAATTTCGGGAATTGGAAGTCTTTGTGAAAGAGCTAGTACATACATAGATTTCTCTTTATAGCCTATCGTAACTACATTGCCGTCATATGTACGATACTCCATGTACCTGATGAGAGAAACACAGGATATGGCAATACCAGAGGGCACCCTTCTTGTCACATGTGACGTGGAGTCACTTTACTCAAATATTGGTCATCTAGATGGAATATGGGCTACCTCATTCTTTTTGGAGAAACAGGTAAACAGCGACCCAAATTTTGATTCATTTCTCATTAAACTTCTGGATTTTTTCCTACATCATAACTCTTTCATTTTTGATTACCAATTTTATTTACAGGTCTCTAGTACGGCGATGGGTGCACATTGCGCCCCCTCCTATGCCAACCTCTTTTCGGGGTGGTGGGAGGTGGCGCACGTGTATCCATCGCCGTATTTCAAGAAGGTTTTAAAATGGTACAGATACATAGATGACATTTAGTTTTTTTGGCAGGGCAGAGAAGAAGAATGTTTGCACTTCATCTCCTTTCTCAATCAGAATTAGATAAACATCAGACTGACACATCACATTTCCTCCTTTCTCAGTTGACTTTTTGGACCTTCACTTGGAGGCTAAGGATGGTCATCTGGAAACAAATTTATTTCAGAAGGCTACGGCAACGAATAGCCTATTACAATACTCCTCTTTGCATCCAAAACATACCTTAAAGGGGATTCCTACTGGTCAATGTTTACGAGTCAGGAGAAATTGCAGTAAACCATAAAGCTTCAAGGAACAAGCCAGGGATCTCAAAAACAGATTCAAAGAGAAAGGATATCCCAAAAGAATCATCACTAAGGCTTATTAAAGAGCTTACAACTCGAACAGAAGAACCCTACTGGAAGGGGCTCAACAGAAACAAAAAGATGATACGATTAGATTTGTGTGCACCTACAACAATCAATGGAACAGAGTACAAAGAATAATAGAAGAAAATTGGAAAATTCTATTATCTGATGCGCGGGTGCGGACAGCCATGCCCCAGAGACCTGCCTTAGTTTCTCGTAGAGCCCCCAACCTGGGTGATTTGTTAACCAGGAGCCATTTCCAAAGGCCTACCAAGTCAATCTGAACAGGATGGAACTATCATGGATCTTATCCATGTGGAGAATGTACGGTGTGCCAGTTTATGATGCCCACACAATATTTTACGAATCCACATAATGAAAAACAGTTCCGTTTGAGAAACGACATCAATTGCAAGACTACACAAGTTATTTATTTCATTATTTGTCCCTGTGGCAAATGCTATGTTAAACAAAAAGGGGGACAATTGCGCAAAAGGATTCAAAAACATGTATCCACCATTGCCCTGGCTAGGAGGGACAGAGATAAAAATAGAACCCTCACTACGGTTGCAAACCCCTTTTTGAAGTACCATGGAGGTCGCACAAGTGAACTACGAGTGATTGGTCTGGAAAGGGTTACCAATGACTTGAGAGGGGGGACCGATTACCAGAAGACTATTGCAGACCGAATTCAGGTGGATTTTTGAGCTAGGAGCAGTATCACCGACAGGATTAAATGAGGATCTGCTTTTCACAGGTTTCTTAGGTGAGTAAGTCATGGGCCTTTTTTTTACAGGAAGGGTTCATCTTTAGGTATTACTTCTCCTTTTTAGGGCTTCTTTTCCTCCCAATGTCTATTTTAGTTTTTTCCTTCATCTACTTATTTTTGTTTAGATGTGTGACATTTGGCACCATGGTGGATATCGTCCATATGCTCTATGAGATAAACTTGTCATGAAGATTGAATCCTGTACAGGTGAGTACATTCAGTATGGGTCAGGGTTGAGTGGTGGGAGTGTCTGTCTTTTTTTGGGTGGGGATATTTGGCATTATCACATACATATTCACATTCATATTCACTTAGTTCTGCACAGCACTACCTACACATTACTTATTTTCACATATCTTATTTGCACATACCTACAGACAGAATCACATGTCACTTACACACACACTCACACTTTTTTCACATGACATTCTATACACTTTTACTTATTTCACTTTAGTATACTCATCACATGTTAAACACAAACACACACGTAATTTTTTCACGGCATGAGAGTGGGGACACTGGGTATATGGGGTGTCACTATACTTATGTTACGCCGAGCGCTCCGGGTCCCCGCTCCTCCCCGGAGCGCTCGCAACATCCTCGCTACGGCAGCGCCCCGGTCAGATCCACTGACCGGGTGCGCTGCGATACCGCCTCCAGCCGGGATGCGATTCGTGATGCGGGTGGCGCCCGCTCGCGATGCGCACCCCGGCTTCCGTACCTGACTCGCTCTCCCTCGGTCCTGTCCCGGCGCGCGCGGCCCCGCTCCCTAGGGCGCGCGCGCGCCGGGTCTCTGCGATTTAAAGGGCCACTGCGCCACTGATTGGCGCAGTGGTTCCAATTAGTGTCTTCACCTGTGCACTCCCTATGTATACCTCACTTCCCCTGCACTCCCTCGCCGGATCTTGTTGCCCTGTGCCTAGTGAAAGCGTTCCCTTGTGTGTTCCTAGCCTGTGTTCCAGACCTCCTGCCGTTGCCCCTGACTACGATCCTTGCTGCCTGCCCCGACCTTCTGCTACGTCCGACCTTGCTTTTGTCTACTCCCTTGTACCGCGCCTATCTTCAGCCGTCAGAGAGGTTGAGCCGTTGCTAGTGGATACGACCTGGTTACTACCGCCGCAGCAAGACCATCCCGCTTTGCGGCGGGCTCTGGTGAACACCAGTAGTAACTTAGAACCGGTCCACTAGCACGGTCCACGCCAATCCCTCTCTGGCACAGAGGATCCACCTCCTGCCAGCCGGCATCGTGACAGTAGATCCGGCCATGGATCCCGCTGAAGTACCTCTGCCAGTTGTCGCCGACCTCACCACGGTGGTCGCCCAGCAGTCACAACAGATAGCGCAACAAGGCCACCAGCTGTCTCAACTGACCGTGATGCTACAGCAGCTACTACCACAGCTTCAGCAATCATCTCCTCCGCCAGCTCCTGCACCTCCTCCGCAGCGAGTGGCCGCTTCAGGCCTACGACTATCCTTGCCGGATAAATTTGATGGGGACTCTAAGTTTTGCCGTGGCTTTCTTTCACAATGTTCCCTGCACTTGGAGATGATGTCGGACCAGTTTCCTACTGAAAGGTCTAAGGTGGCTTTCGTAGTCAGCCTTCTGTCTGGAAAAGCTCTGTCATGTGCCACACCGCTCTGGGACCGCAATGACCCCGTCACTGCCTCTGTACACTCCTTCTTCTCGGAAATTCGTAGTGTCTTTGAGGAACCTGCCCGAGCCTCTTCTGCTGAGACTGCCCTGCTGAACCTGGTCCAGGGTAATTCTTCCGTTGGCGAGTACGCCATACAATTCCGTACTCTTGCTTCTGAACTATCCTGGAATAATGAGGCCCTCTGCGCGACCTTTAAAAAAGGCCTATCCAGCAACATTAAAGATGTTCTGGCCGCACGAGAAATTCCTGCTAATCTACATGAACTCATTCATCTTGCCACTCGCATTGACATGCGTTTTTCCGAAAGGCGTCAGGAGCTCCGCCAGGATATGGACTTTGTTCGCACGAGGCGTTTTTTCTCCCCGGCTCCTCTCTCCTCTGGTCCTCTGCAATCCGTTCCTGTGCCTTCCGCCGTGGAGGCTATGCAAGTTGACCGGTCTCGCCTGACACCTCAAGAGAGGACATGACTCCGCATGGAGAATCTCTGCCTGTACTGTGCCGGTACCGAACACTTCCTGAAGGATTGTCCTATCCGTCCTCCCCGCCTGGAAAGACGCACGCTGACTCCGCACAAAGGTGAGACAGTCCTTGATGTCAACTCTGCTTCTCCACGTCTTACTGTGCCTGTGCGGATATCTGCATCTACCTTCACCTTCTCTACTATGGCCTTCTTGGATTCCGGATCTGCAGGAAACTTTATTTTGGCCTCTCTCATCAACAGGTTCAACATCCCGGTAACCAGTCTCGCCAGACCCCTCTACATCAATTGTGTTAACAATAAAAGATTGGACTGTACCATACGTTACCGCACGGAGCCCCTCCTAATGTGCATCGGACCTCATCATGAAAAAATTGAGTTTTTGGTCCTCCCCAATTGCACTTCCGAAATTCTCCTTGGACTACCGTGGCTTCAACGCCATTCCCCAACCCTGGATTGGTCCACAGGGGAGATCAAGAGCTGGGGTACCTCTTGTTTCAAGGACTGCCTTAAACCGGTTCCCAGTACTCCCTGCCGTGACCCTGTGGTTCCCCCTGTAACCGGTCTCCCTAAGGCCTATATGGACTATGCTGACGTATTTTGCAAGAAACAAGCTGAGACTCTACTTCCTCACAGGCCTTATGACTGTCCTATTGACCTCCTCCCGGGCACTACTCCACCCCGGGGCAGAATTTATCCTCTGTCCGCCCCAGAGACTCTTGCTATGTCCGAGTACATCCAGGAAAATTAAAAAAAGGGGTTTATCCGCAAATCCTCCTCTCCTGCCGGAGCTGGATTTTTCTTTGTGTCCAAAAAAGATGGCTCCCTACGTCCTTGCATTGACTACCGTGGACTTAATAAAATCACGGTAAAGAACCGCTACCCTCTACCTCTTATCTCTGAACTCTTTGATCGCCTCCAAGGTGCCCACATCTTTACCAAACGGGACTTAAGAGGTGCTTATAATCTCATCCGCATCAGGGAGGGGGACGAATGGAAAACGGCATTTAACACTAGAGATGGACACTTTGAGTATCTGGTCATGCCCTTTGGCCTGTGCAACGCCCCTGCCGTCTTCCAAGACTTTGTTAATGAAATTTTTCGTGATCTCTTATATTCCTGTGTTGTTGTGTATCTGGACGATATTCTGATTTTTTCTGCCAACCTAGAAGAACACCGCCAGCATGTCCGCATGGTTCTTCAGAGACTTCGAGACAATCAACTTTATGCCAAAATGGAGAAATGTCTGTTTGAATGTCAATCTCTTCCTTTCCTAGGATACTTGGTCTCTGGCCAGGGACTACAAATGGACCCAGACAAACTCTCTGCCGTCTTAGATTGGCCACGCCCCTCCGGACTCCGTGCTATCCAACGTTTTTTGGGGTTCGCCAATTATTACAGACAATTTATTCCACATGTTTCCACCATTGTGGCTCCTATCGTGGCTTTAACCAAGAAGAATGCCAATCCTAAGTCATGGCCTCCTCAAGCGGAAGACGCCTTTAAACGGCTCAAGTCTGCCTTTTCTTCTGCTCCCGTGCTCTCCAGACCTGACCCATCTAAACCCTTCCTATTGGAGGTTGATGCCTCCTCAGTAGGAGCTGGAGCGGTTCTTCTACAAAAAAATTCTTCTGGGCATGCTGTTACTTGTGGTTTTTTTTCTAGGACCTTCTCTCCGGCGGAGAGGAACTACTCCATCGGGGATCGAGAGCTACTGGCCATTAAATTAGCACTTGAGGAATGGAGGCATCTGCTGGAGGGATCAAAATTTCCAGTTATTATTTACACCGATCACAAGAATCTCTCCTATCTCCAGTCTGCCCAACGGCTGAACCCTCGCCAGGCCAGGTGGTCTCTGTTCTTTGCCCGGTTTAATTTTGAAATTCACTTTCGCCCTGCCGATAAGAACATTAGGGCCGATGCTCTCTCTCGTTCCTCGGATGCCTCGGAAGTAGAGCTCTCTCCGCAACACATCATCCCTCCTGACTGCCTGATCTCCACTTCTCCAGCCTCCATCAGGCAAACTCCTCCAGGGAAGACCTTCGTCTCTCCACGCCAACGCCTCGGAATCCTCAAATGGGGTCACTCCTCCCATCTCGCAGGCCATGCGGGCATCAAGAAATCCTTGCAACTCATCTCTCGTTTCTATTGGTGGCCGACTCTGGAAACGGATGTTGTTGATTTTGTGCGGGCCTTCACTGTCTGTGCCCGGGATAAGACTCCTCGCCAGAAGCCTGCTGGTCTTCTTCATCCTCTGCCTGTCCCCGAACAGCCTTGGTCTCTGATTGGTATGGACTTTATTACAGACTTACCCCCATCCCGTGGCAACACTGTTGTTTGGGTGGTCGTTGATCGATTTTCCAAGATGGCACATTTTATTCCTCTTCCTGGTCTTCCTTCAGCGCCTCAGTTGGCAAAACAATTTTTTGTACACATTTTTCGTCTTCACGGGTTGCCCACGCAGATCGTCTCGGATAGAGGCGTCCAATTCGTGTCAAAATTCTGGAGGGCTCTCTGTAAACAACTCAAGATTAAATTAAACTTTTCTTCTGCTTATCATCCTCAATCCAATGGGCAAGTAGAAAGAATTAACCAGGTCCTGGGTGATTATTTACGGCATTTTGTTTCCTCCCGCCAGGATGACTGGGCAGATCTTCTTCCATGGGCCGAATTCTCGTACAACTTCAGAGTCTCTGAATCTTCTTCCAAATCCTCATTTTTCGTGGTGTACGGCCGTCACCCTCTTCCCCCCCTCCCTACTCCCTTGCCCTCTGGTTTGCCCGCTGTGGATGAAATAACTCGTGATCTTTCCACCATATGGAAAGAGACCCAAAATTCTCTCTTACAAGCTTCATCACGCATGAAGAAGTTTGCTGATAAGAAAAGAAGAGCTCCCCCCATTTTTTCTCCCGGAGACAAGGTATGGCTCTCCGCTAAATATGTCCGCTTCCGTGTTCCCAGCTACAAATTGGGACCACGCTATCTTGGTCCTTTCAAAATCTTGTGCCAAATTAATCCTGTCTCTTACAAACTTCTTCTTCCTCCTTCTCTTCGTATTCCTAATGCCTTTCATGTCTCTCTTCTTAAACCACTCATCATCAACCGTTTCTCTCCCAAACTTATTTCTCCTACTCCTGTCTCCGGTTCTTCAGACATCTTCACCGTAAAGGAGATACTGGCCTCCAAAAGTCAGAGGAAAAACTTTTTTCTTAGTGGACTGGGAGGGCTGTGGTCCTGAAGAGAGATCCTGGGAACCTGAGGACAATATCCTAGATAAAAGTCTGGTCCTCAGGTTCTCAGGCTCTAAGAAGAGGGGGAGACCCAAGGGGGGGGTTCTGTTACGCCGAGCGCTCCGGGTCCCCGCTCCTCCCCGGAGCGCTCGCAACATCCTCGCTACGGCAGCGCCCCGGTCAGATCCACTGACCGGGTGCGCTGCGATACCGCCTCCAGCCGGGATGCGATTCGCGATGCGGGTGGCGCCCGCTCGCGATGCGCACCCCGGCTTCCGTACCTGACTCGCTCTCCCTCGGTCCTGTCCCGGCGCGCGCGGCCCCGCTCCCTAGGGCGCGCGCGCGCCGGGTCTCTGCGATTTAAAGGGCCACTGCGCCACTGATTGGCGCAGTGGTTCCAATTAGTGTCTTCACCTGTGCACTCCCTATGTATACCTCACTTCCCCTGCACTCCCTCGCCGGATCTTGTTGCCCTGTGCCTAGTGAAAGCGTTCCCTTGTGTGTTCCTAGCCTGTGTTCCAGACCTCCTGCTGTTGCCCCTGACTACGATCCTTGCTGCCTGCCCCGACCTTCTGCTACGTCCGACCTTGCTTTTGTCTACTCCCTTGTACCGCGCCTATCTTCAGCCGTCAGAGAGGTTGAGCCGTTGCTAGTGGATACGACCTGGTTACTACCGCCGCAGCAAGACCATCCCGCTTTGCGGCGGGCTCTGGTGAACACCAGTAGTAACTTAGAACCGGTCCACTAGCACGGTCCACGCCAATCCCTCTCTGGCACAGAGGATCCACCTCCTGCCAGCCGGCATCGTGACAACTTACACATTACACCATGTCATTATTTCATTTCTTTCATGTTAGTAGCATCACTTTACGTATCAGTTTTGTTTTATGGATTACATATATATACAGACACTATACATATTCACATTACTATGTGTGGATTACTATATCCGCAGTGCACATGCATGACTGTTTATATATATTATTTTCATAACTATGGTTTTATACAATTTACCACATGTTACTACACACATGGTCCAATACCCCACATTGTTCGTAGAAACTATTAAGTCGTACTCTTAATATGCATATTTTATGTTGTGGAGGTGTACATATACTAATTTAATTTAACACCAGATTATATTATTTTACTGTTTTCACTGATATTCGTTTTTCTTTCTATGTGTTCTAAATATGATTTTTTATATAATCTCTAGGATGGTATATACATAAGTGATTTGACATGCTACCTTTGGAGACTATGTGGCTCTGTACGTTTATCTGAGACAGCATTTTATCCCGGATATCTGGGAAAGATGTACCAGGTCCTTCGAATAGTGGAGCTTCATCTAAAAAAGAAAAGCAAAGGAGAGTTATTGTTAGGATCCGGATACTGTGAGGATACTGGTGGTGGATCCTCTGTGTCAGTGAGGGATTGGCGTGGACCGTACCAGTGGACCGATTCTAAGTTGCTACTGGTATTCACCAGAGCCCGCCGCAAAGCGGGATGGTCTTGCTGCGGCGGTAGCAACCAGGTCGTGTCCACCGGTAGCGGCTCAACCTCACTGACTGCTGAGACTGGCGTGGTACAGAAGGACAAGGCAAGAGCAAGGTCGGACGTTTCAGAAGGTCAGGGCAGGCAGCAAGGGTCGTAGTCAGGGGCAACAGCAGAAGGTCTGGAACACAGGCTTGGGACATACACAAAAAGCTTTCGCTGGCACAAGGCAACAAGATCCGGCCATGCTGGGAAGGGGAAGTGAGGTAATATAGGCGTGGAGCAGGTGGAGCTAATCACACTGATTGGGCCAGGCACCAATTAGCTGTGCACTGGCCCTTTAAATCTTAGAGAGCTGGCGCGCGCGCACCCTAGAGAGCGGAGCCGCGCTCGCCAGGACGTGACAGCCGGGGAACGGGACAGGTGAGTAGATTGGGATGCGACCCACAAGCGGGCGCGTCCCGCTATGCGGATCGCATCCCCGCCGGCAGTGTCAGTGCAGCGCTCCCGGTCAGCGGGTCTGACCGGGGCGCTGCAGAGAGGAGAACGCCGCGAGCGCTCCAGGGAGGAGCAGGGACCCGGAGCGCTCGGCGTAACAGTACCCCCCCCTTTGGTCTCCCCCTCTTTTTATCTCCTTGTCCCTTCATACGAGACAAGGCCATTGGGAGCGACTCTTGAGTCTCCTTCCAGATAACGGAGTCCTGGGTTAGTTCATCTAGGGCAGGAACTCCAGAAGAAGTGGGAATGGGGAGGGGGGGCAGATGGTGAAGCTTGCCACGGGGCAGAGTGTTACCAGGAAGGGGGCTATGAGGAGGCAAGATCTCTGCTTGCTTTTTACCGAAAAAATCTGAAAAATCCTGGTAAGCCTTGGGAGGGACCGGTAAGGGTGGAACCTCAGGAGTTAGAAAAATGGGAGCAGATGTGAGGTATCGTTTGCGACAAGAAGGACCCCAATTTTTGATCTCCCTGGTGGTCCAGTCAGGGTGGGAGAATGACATTGGAGCCATGGCAGACCGAGGAGGACTTCAGAGGTGCAGTTGGGCAGAACAAAAAATTTAATTTTTTCGTGATGCAGTCCAATGCTCATAAGCAGGGGTTCTGTGCGGAAACGCACAGTGCAGTCCAATTTTTCTCCGTTGACAGAAGAAATGTAGAGCGGCTTGACGAGACGGGTTACTGGGATGCTGAACCTATTAATAAAAGAGGCCAAAATAAAATTTCCTGCAGAACCAGAGTCCAAGAAGGCCACAGCTGAGAAGAAGGAGTTGGCAGAAGGAGAAATCCGCACAGGCACAGTGAGACGTGGAGAAGCAGAATTCACACCAAGGGATGCCACTCCCAAGTGAACAGGGTGCGTGCGTGCATTTCCCAGACATGGAGGACGAATAGGGCAGTCCACTAGGAAATGTTCGGTACTAGCGCAGTACAGGCATAAGTTTTTATCTCTGCGACGAGACCTCTCTTCATGGGTCAGGCGAGACCGATCCACTTGCATAGCCTCCTCGGTGGGAGGCACAGGGGTAGATTGCAAAGGATACTGGGAGAGAGGTGCCCAGAGATCAAGGTCCTTTTCCTGGCGGAGCTCCTGGTGTCTTTCAGAAAAACGCATGTCGATGCCAAATGGATAAGTTCAGACAGGTTAGCAGGAATTTCTCGTGCGGCCAGTACATCTTTGATGTTGCTGGATAAGCCTTTCTTGAAGGTCGCGCAGAGGGCCTCATTGCTCCAGGCTAGCTCTGAGGCGAGGGTACGAAACTGGATGGCGTATTCGCCTACGGAAGAACTTCCTTGAACTAGGTTCAGCAAAGCAGTCTCGGCAGAGGAGGCACGGGCTGGCTCCTCGAAGACACTACGGACTTCAGCGAAGAAGGACTGGACAGTGGCTGTGGCAGGATCATTGCGGTCCCAGAGCGGTGTAGCCCATGACAAGGCCTTTTCAGACAGAAGACTAAATACGAAAGCCACCTTAGACCGTTCTGTAGGAAATTGGTCCGACAAAATCTCCAAGTGTAGGGAACATTGAGACAGGAAACCATGGCAGAGTTTAGAGTCCCCATCAAATTTGCCCGGCAGGGATAAGCGGAGGCTAGGAGCGGCCACTCGCTGTGGAGGAGGTGCAGGAGCTGGCGGAGGAGATGGTTGCTGTAGCTGTGGCAGAAGTTGCTGTAGCATGGCGGTCAACTGCGACAGCTGCTGTCCTTGTTGGGCGATCTGTTGGGATTGCTGGGCGACCACCGTGGATAGGTCAGTGAGACTTGGCAGCGGCACCTCAGCGGGATCCATGGCCGGATCTACTGCCAGGATCCGGATACTGTGAGGATACTGGTGGTGGATCCTCTGTGTAAGTGAGGGATTGGCGTGGACCGTACCGGTGGACCGGTTCTAAGTTGCTACTGGTATTCACCAGAGCCCGCCGCAAAGCGGGATGGTCTTGCTGCAGCGGTAGCAACCAGGTCGTGTTCACCGGTAGCGGCTCAACCTCATTGACTGCTGAGACTGGCGTGGTACAGAAGGACAAGGCAAGAGCAAGGTCGGACGTAGCAGAAGGTCAGGGCAGGCAGCAAGGGTCGTAGTCAGGGGCAACAGCAGAAGGTCTGGAACACAGGCTTGGGACATACACAAAAAGCTTTCACTGGCACAAGGCAACAAGATCCGGCCATGCTGGGAAGGGGAAGTGAGGTAATATAGGCATGGAGCAGATGGGAGCTAATCACACTGAGTGGGCCAGGCACCAATTAGTGGTGCACTGGCCCTTTAAATCTTAGAGAGCTGACGTGCGCGCGCCCTTGAGAGCGGAGCCGCGAGCGCCAGGACGTGACAGCCGGGGAACGGGACAGGTGTGTAGATTGGGATGCAACCCGCGAGCGGGCGCGTCCCACTATGCGGATCGCATCCCCGCCGGCAGTGTCAGTGCAGCGCTCCCCGTCAGCGGGTCTGACCGGGGCGCTGCAGAGAGGAAAACGCCGCGAGCGCTCCGGGGAGGAGCAGGGACCAGGAGCGCTTGGCGTAACAGTTATGGAGCATGGATATACTGTCATTTTGCCTTCCTGGGATCTCCTAGGACTCTTCTACCTGGACTATGGCCTACATTCTGATTAGTATCAGTACAAAAAAGAGCACTCCATGTTTGAGAGCCCTTTTGGATTTCCCTTTCTACATGTTTAGTGGATATCCTACTTTCCACGGGCATTTTGATACCCATTTTTTCACAAGATAAGGAAGTCCTAATACACATTTCTTCTAGATTTTTCCACAATTTTGACTGTAGACGCTCATCTTATATCAGGACTTTATGGGAGACATGTTCTAAAAGGTACTCCATACAAGCCATACAATATGCACCACAGACCACCACCTCATCAGGAGCATGCCCAGGCGTTGTAGGGAGGTCATACGGGCACGTGGAGGCCACACACACTACTGAGCCTCATTTTGACTTGTTTTAAGGACATTACATCAAGGTTGGATCAGCCTGTAGTGTGGTTTTCCACTTTGATTTTGAGTGTGACTCCATATCCAGACCTCCATGGGTTGATAAATTTGATTTCCATTGATAATTTTTGTGTGATTTTGTTGTCAGCACATTCAACTATGTAAAGACGAAAGTATTTCACACAATTAGTTCATTCATTCAGATCTAGGATGTGTTATCTTAGTGTTCCCTTTACTTTTTTTTGAGCAGCGTATATATCACGTACAATAAAATCTATACAAATAATAATAATAAAAAATATAATAGTAACATAATAAATGGTATATAAAAAGGTATTAGAGATGAGCGAGCAGAATCCAGCAATCCCAGATTCGACCTGAACTTTAGAACTTTTCCGACTTGGCAAATACTCGAGCTTTTACCGGTTTGGCTGGCACGAGCCGGTAATTAGCACGAAAGACTGTGAAAGCATATTTTTTTGGTGTGATTTGCTGCTTATTGTGTCAATCAGCACAAAGTCCATAGGACCACGCAAGGGGGAAGACAATTTTACACATTTATCAATTGGCGCACGGACTTTGATAAATGCCCTCTGAACTGCTCTGGTTAAATGTCGCAGAGCAGTGGCGGGCCGTGCAACAATTATTAAAAGTCGCACAGACCTTAATACAATTGTTGCATGGAGTGATGTAGGGCCAGGTTGAATTGCCCTGTGATTTCTTCTAAATCTGGTCCGTGCGACTTATTTGCGACTTTTTGCTGAAAAGTCGCACATGATTAATTAGTGACCACTGCACAGAGTGATCTAAATCATATCACTTCATGGTCATAAAAAAAGGCCTACACATACACAACCCATCATCCCCAAAAAAGGAATAATTTTTTCGGCTTTTCACGCAAGAGCTGTTTTTCTTCAGTCTTCACTATTTTAGAATACCAATTCTGTTGCTACTCCCTAAAAAGGGATAATTGTTGGAACGCTTGTGTAATGTCCTTTTAACTGTATTTTCAGTTTTCTGCTTTGAATCCTGTTCAGACATTAGGTTTGTGTCTGAACAATTTCTGTGTCCATTCTCCCTGGGATGGGAAGAGTTAACCTTCCTGACTTCAGAACTGTGAGGATATTTGTTTTAGTACCTTTGTCGAGTTTTAGTATTCTGGTATGGTTCGGACTAAAAACCTGTAGTTACTCCCAAAAAAGGGATACCGTATATACTCGAGTATAGGCCGACCCGAGTATAAGCCGAGACCCCTAATTTCAACCCAAAATCCCAGGAAAAGTTATTGACTCGAGTATAAGCCTAGGGTGGGAAATACATCATCCCCCCCTGTCATCATCCAGACCCGTCATTAACATCTTCATCATCATCACCGCCTGTCATCATCCAGACCCTCATCATCATCACCTGTCATCATCCCCTTGTCATCATCCCACACATCCCCCCTTCATCATCCCCTTGTCCTCATCCCCACCCCCCTTCATCATCCCCTTGTCATCATCCCACACACCCCCCTTCATCATCCCCCCCCCTTCATCATCCCCTTGTCATCATCCCACACCCCCCCTTCATCATCCTCTTCTCATCATCCGCCCTCAGTGGTCTTCAACCTGCGGACCTCCAGAGGTTTCAAAACTACAACTCCCAGCAAGCCCGGGCAGCCATCGGCTGTCCGGGCTTGCTGGGAGTTGTAGTTTTGAAACCTCCGGAGGTCCGCAGGTTGAAGACCACTGCGGCCTTCAACATCATCCAGACCCCTCTCACCCCCTTTAGTTCTGAGTACTCACCTCCGCTCGGCGCTGGTCCGGTCCTGCAGGACTGTCCGGTGAGGAGGTGGTCCGGTGGGATAGTGGTTCCGGGCTGCTATCTTCCCCGGGGGAGCCTCTTCTCCGCGCTTCCGGCCCGGAATAGAGGCGTTGCCTTGACAACGACGCAGAAGTACGTTGGCAATGAACACACCTCTGCGTCGTTGTCAAGGCAACGTGACTATTCTGAGGCCGGGCCCGAAGCGCTTAGAAGAGGCCTCCCCGGTGAAGATAGCAGCCCGGAACCAGTATCCAACCGGACCACCTCCTCACCGGACAGTCCTGCAGGACCGGACCAGCGCCGAGCGGAGGTGAGTACTCAGAACTAAAGGGGGGTGAGAGGGGGCTGGATGATGTTGAAGGCCGCAGTGGTCTTCAACCTGCGGACCTCCGGAGGTTTCAAAACTACAACTCCCAGCAAGCCCGGACAGCCGATGGCTGCCCGGGCTTGCTGGTAGTTGTAGTTTTGAAACCTCTGGAGGTCCGCAGGTTGAAGACCACTGCGGGTGGAGAGTTCACTCGAGTATAAGCCGAGGGGGGTGTTTTCAGCACGAAAAATCGTGCTGAAAAACTCGGCTTATACTCGAGTATATACGGTAATTTTTGGGATAAAGCCTCTGTGTCTTCCCATGCATCTGTGTGCATTTTAACACTGGCAGGAATCTACCGACAACCAAGGATACTTTATTCCGCTTTATTTTGGTGTGAATAAGCTTAAAAAATGGGCGAGCTGTAATAGTTACCATGGGTTACCGCAATTCGTCATAACTAAGCCTTAAAAACACTTTAAAACTACTTGAATACACTCCTAACAGTGTTAGACAGGGGTTTAAAGCTGTTAGGCAGTGTTATAAACAGCAAAGAAAAAATGGATAATCCAGCTTCAAGTCAAACAAAAAAGTGCAGGATGAAAGCCAAATGAAACACCGACGCATTTCGGTTTACATGACAACCTTATTCATAGCGTTATAAAGTGTTTGGGGGCTTATTTCATTGGCTGTACGAGTCGAACTGAGCTGAACCGAACTCGCGATATCCGAAAAAGACTGCGAGTTCGGCAAACTGAACTTTTCAAAAGTTCGCTCAAGTCTAAAAAGTATATTTCCATTGACACATAACATTATTACCTACAATTTTCTATTGCTTTGTTCAGGCCGTGAGGAAATAAGAGTGCTGAATTAGTATATCCAAAATGACTCTTTATCAATTAATCTCCGATACCTATTAGTGCACATTACTGGGATGGTTTCAATAATGATTAAACGCAATGACTCTGTGTTGCCCATGTAAACAGTGGAAAAGGGTCTAGAAACACTGTCTAATAAAAAAAAAAATGTATGTTTATTCATATTCATACTATATATTATGCTGCTATAATATTTTTATTGTTATTATTACTATTTCCATAGATTTTATACAGATGATATATATATATATATATATATATATATATATATATATATAAAATACAGGAATGTAGGTGCACTACTGTGGTAGATGTAAACAATGACATTGGCTAACCCTCAACACTGATGTTAAAATTGAGACATTAGCCAACACTAACCTACCTGTGCATAATAAGCAAAACCAGGGGCCAGTGGGCAATTACAGCAGCATTAAGTAGACTACAAGCCCCACCTAAGTTGGCTGATATGTTGCCGGCCTCACAGATGGACCTTAATGCTGCCTAGAAAGTGTTAAATATGGAGTTTACACACCTCCAAGTATAAAATGTAAACAATAACAAAGACATGGTCTCAAATGGCTGGAGGTGCTCAACCCCAAATGCAGTTGTGCATTTTTGCTGGGGGAGCAGATCCTGCCCTTGTGGTCTGTTGCTAGGGGAAATCCCCAGCATAAAAATGCATACAATGGAGGATGCCTGCAGCGGACTACAAGTGCCAAAATAAGATCCTACACCAGATAGACGGTGGGGATGTGTAACAATTAGAATAATACAGGAATTTAGGTGCACTACTAATATTACAGTCCATTATTGAGTGAAAGGTGTATTTTTATTTTGTATAATGTATATTGTTGCTTTTTTATGTTTTCTTGCTATGTAAGGGTTAATGTTTAATCTATTTAATGTTGATCATTTCACCACCTGTTATGCCTGAGGAAGCAGCGTTTGTGCTGTGAAATGCGTTGCACGCTGGTCTAATAAACTACTTTTGTTACCTACTTTGTGTTAGTGTCTGTAAATCCTACGTTTTCTTCCTTGAAGCTTGTCCACGATTCATCTATTTTACCTGGGCAGGAGGGGGGCTGCAGAAGGATCATCCTTTTCCCAATACTCTTTTCCATTGTTGCGTATGGACTGCACAACATGCTGGGGTAAGTGCAAACCATACTATGTGATTCCCATTGCCTTGCTGGTTTACACTGTGGTGCGCTTTCTCCTTGTGGCAGGAATTGGATAATGACTTAGGCTACAATTCCTAAAGTGTTTTTTTTTTTTTTTCTTAATGTGAGATATATTTTATTTTGGTGTACTAAGTTGGAATGAGATAAGTACTCTTTAATTGATTTATGTGATGTACTATGTGTACAGATACTATTTGGAAGATCAGTCTTGGTATCTTAAGGGCAGTTTATTCTGAGACAGGTGCTAGCGATTGGTGACGGTAATGCTACTCTCGGAGGAGCCAGGAGAGTCACCTTTTAGTAACTACTAAAACACCTTCTAAATGTTCCTAGTGTATGTACATGTGTACAAGAATTATTTACATTTTACATTTTGTGTACACATGCATTTAAGCATACATTTTTCTGTGTACAACACCCATTTACATTTTTATGTAAACCGACACAAGGCAGAATTTTTTTTTTCTGTGTACAACAACTACTTACATTTTCTTATACTAGCAGAAATATTTATCAAACACTCCAATAGGGTTCACCTGATAAGTGCAATTTTTGGCAAGAAATTCTTACGTTACTATGGAGGTATAAGGCATATACACGAAACTGGCGTGTAAGGATCAGCAGTCCACCTACACTAGGAGTCTTTTTAAACACTGCCTTACCACAATCAGCCATGCACAAATCTTACGAATCTCCTGCAGGCTAGGAGTCTCTTGACCTAAGGGTCAGGCACAAGCTTAATGGCTACGTTGAAGAACTTGGAACAGTCTTAGCATAGTCCTGCTAGGCACATTTTCTTGAACTTTGTAGTTGCTGAAGAAATTAGCAGGAAAAAACAAGGGTTAGCAAATATCAGTCCCTTAGAAGACATTCCTCCAAATTCTTCCTACTCCTCTTTTGGACCCCCTAGCTCTTCCAACATCAGGAGCTGGCTGGTAGTTGATATAACTCTCCCACACCACATTGGTGAGAGTAGAGTGAGACACTGAGGGATTCAAAGTGACCAGGGGACTACTGGTCACTGTGGTAGCTGGTATCATGGTTGGTGCTGGTTGATTAAGCCCCCTCTCCATATCAGGAGCGGGTCGCAGCACTTTAGTTGATACCTGAGAAGAAAGCCAAATCTCCTCGCCGGGTGAGGGCCTAGGTACTGTCTTTGGTGCCCGCAGTTTAGTCTTCATCTCTTTGTCGTGAGCAGGCCTGGGCACTTCGCTGTACTCAGAAAGAAGTGGCTGCTGCTGTAGTAGATCACTCTCTGCAGACTCTTCAGCGTAGGCAGGAGGAGCAGGCCATGTTGATCTCAGCTTGAAGGGATCGGACTCCCAATCAGTTGAAGGGAAGTACTTGAAGGGTATTTGAGTAGGAGCTGCTGGTCTGGTTACTGCCGCAGCCCATTCTCCACGAAGACCCCGGACAGGGGTATATTCCACAATCTCACCCACCTCCAGTGAGTGAAATCTCTTTTTGATGTATGGCCTCTGTACAGCTCGCCGGTTTACGAGGAGGGTTTGCCCTGTGTGGCAATCCATAAGTGTCCCGTACCCTCTGACCTTGTTAAACTTTGTTACAGTGGCTCTGCATCTTTCCAAAGGTTTCTCCCCTTCTCGGGGATAGTCCCACATTCTGATATAATGCGCCTCCATTTCTTTTGTATTTTGTTGATAGCGCACTTGCTCTTCATATGGCAGATGAACATGTTTAGGTGCATACAGTTCCCTGTGTCTGGCCTTTAGTTGTGCCATCAACTCAGCTATTTAAGCCTCCTGATGGGCCCTTTCTCTTTTTCTTTTAGCAGTGGGAACCGGAGGGAGTCGCTTCCGAGGTGTAGGTTGGAGTACAGCATGCATGTACTCGATTAACTCCGGCACATCTCCAAAAAGGTAATTTCGGGGAGCGCTGTCGTGCACTCTGCAAACTGGATAGAGGTACCTCAGGTTCAGGGCTGGAGGAGGAAGAAAAGGCCGCCTCTGGCGGGGTGCTCACTGATGACTCCTCCGACGGGATCTCGGCCCATGAGCCCCAGGTCCTATGGTCAGGGGACAATCTCACCGGTGATGCTACTCCAGGTGTCCCAGCGCCTTTTCCTGGAGGTGTGTCCGGCCAGTCATCATCGTCGTCGGGCAGTGGGGGAAGATTGCAGGCCCCCTCTTCATCCAATGAAAGCCGCTGCAGACAGTCGGCGAGGTTCTGGAACAGTTGGGCTGCGACCGCCACAACTTTCCACTGTTCCGGTGCAATCATAATGCTTTCACCCCGAGGAACACTGCTCTCCTCCATGTCTGTACTCTCCAGATCTTTGTGCAGACTGAAGAGGTTGCTTTGCAGGGTTTATTTTGTTCTGGGCTTCCCCAAAATGGCTGCCGGCAGGAAGAACGGCATCGGTGCAGCCCCGACTTCCGGTCCTCCCTGGAACAATGTCTGTGCATTTAAGTTCCCTTTTGGCTGCGATACATTGACTTGGTCTTGCTAGCATAAGCGGGGAAGTTGTAAGAACTCACTGTTTTGTTTCAGGCCGAGGCTGGCAGGCTTTGGCCTAGTAGCAGTCGTTGTAAGTTGCGGAGGTCTGTCCTCATGAAGTGTCAGCAACCCAAGAGAGCGTCTATTGGCTGAAGCTCCCTAATATGGGCAGGGGCTGGCCGTTTTAGGATTGGTCCACACCATCTGTCAATCAGCTTTACAAGGTATTGTGGGTATCACATGACCCAGAACCTCCAAAGGTCCTTTTACCTACCATAGAGACTAAATCAAATTCACATGACCTGCAGGCCCTGCGACGCTATGCAAGGTAAGTATACACTTTCTATACAGAATTTACATTTATTTTAGCAATATATTAACTACATGAGGGGGGACTAGGGGATGACTAAAGAAGCAGAACCCCAAAGTTACTAGGAACTCTGACTTTGGGGACCCCTAACCAAGGTAAGGTATGCAATACGGTACCGGGACACCACAAATGCATCTCACAGTTAGTGCTCCCTCAGTGTTACAGATGAAGTCTCCACAACAGGGTCATAAAGTTGATACTTCCCAAAGTTTCCAACAGTAAACAGCGTAAGGCAGATTATGCCCCCACGAAATAGCCCTGTATACATAGTGCCCACAAAATACCTTACAATAAATAGTGCCATTGAGCCCTCAAAATGCCCCATAATAAATAACATAAACAGATAGTAACCTTGTGTCCAATAATAATAATAATGCTGCAATAAAAAAAGTGTCCCATAGTAAATATAAATTTAGCTAAATACATAGTACCATAATAACTCATGCTTTAAGTAAGGGTTAACTTAATCACACAAAAAAAGTTAACACAATTTGTGGGAGGGGCCTTGCCTTTATCACGGCAGTGACCCACATCAGGCAAGCAGTCCGGGTTCCGGTCAGCATCCTGAGTCCTCTGACTTCCGGTCTCCCACCTGGCGTTCTGATCTCTTGTGGTCTTGGTAAGTGCGGTCTGGCGTTCGTTGGTAAGTTCATGGCACCTGCGCTCTGCCTAAATTTTGTTCCAGCTTCAGCGCTCCAGCCCACAGAGGGACTCTTACAGGTGCCGCAAGCTCCGGTACTCTCGCCGAGGGGTCCTCATGTCGCTGGTCTGCTTATGTATCATGAGGGGTGGGGGGGATGTGGTGTCAGGGAATGGGAGGGGGGTCTGTTTAATCGAGCTGGGGGTCTGTTCAGTTAATGTGGTATGTTAGTAGTACTATATATATGTATTGGGATATGCGAGCTCCGCAGTAGTAGCAGCCTGGTTGGTAGGGGTGGGACTTGCAAATGGACATTCAATCCTATAGGCTGATCAAAGTACAGTTTTGTTATATTTTTTATTAAGTTGATTATGCCAGGTTGCGGGTATTCTGTGGTCTACAGTTTCATATTATATTGTATATATCTTTTCTATTTTTATGTCTGATTTTGCAGTTATACTTCTCTGTTCCTTCTTTTTATGTGTGTTTCAAGGCTGCAGTATGCAGATAGCATTACCTCAGAGTATCTCCAGAGTCTGTGATTGGTATGTATATACACGTAAGAGGTTTTCGCTGAGTACTATTTGTCTTGCTTGATGTTATGCTGTTTGCTATTTTCGTCCTGACTATTTCTCTGATAAAAAAAAAGAGGGGTACGTTATTTCTTCAAAGTGATATCTCGTCTCAGTTATTGTCCTTTAGAACTTGTCTTGCTTCTCCAGGGCGCAGTAAGTACAGCTTCATTAATTCCACATCATTAGTGGTCGTTTTCACTACGGTTATCACAGATTAGGGTTGAGGTTAAGTTATAATTTTTTTTTCCTAGGTACGTTGTGTCTGCCATTAAGTATACTGTTTTTTCGTTCCGTCAGGTGGATTGCCACGTCATTCCCGATGCCTCATGTGGATTAGAGGTGGGGGGTTGTTATATTTTTGTATTAAGTTAGAGGGGTCGGTGTGCCAGTTGAGGTTGATTGCCCTCGTCAATCCACGCACCTCAGAAGATGGCTAGTAACACATGTTTTGTCTGAATCCACCATTGAGGCAGATTGCTAGTGAATCCACGTGCCTCACGTTGTCATTTGTCTTTATTTTATATTGGTCGCTATGCAGGCAGTGGGTTTGTTATCGTTCCATTTGTCTTCTAGGAAGATGTCTCACGTCTCGGACAGTAATGAAGGGGCCTTGGTTCCACCTATGCCTGCTAGGTCCTCCTTGCATGGGAGTGTGCAGTCTTTGAGATCTTGGACAGTGCCCAAGATCACATCAGAGCTCTGCCAGCGTCATATCCCATTTCCATCGTCGGCTAGGAAGTCTGTTCTCTTTAGCATGGGGTCCCAGAATCCCAGGAGAAGACTAGCAGACAATCTGATGTTTCTTTGATACAGATACATGCTTTACTTAATAGTCTATCCATCTCAGTGCATGACATACAGGACAGGCTGGCAGCTGTTGAAGCTCGCCCAGCTGCAGTCACAGTTCAGGCTAGCACTGAACCTGCCAGTGTGACACCTCCAGCTGAGGCCTCCTCAGGTACGTCCCTTATGGCAAGTGAGCTTATCCCAGCTCACTTTATCCAGGAGACCATCAGGAAGGATATCCTGGAAGGGAAGGATGTTAAAGGGTTACTCCGCTCCCCAACGTCCGCAAAATTCCACCTCACACCGGAACATTGAGTTCCTGGACGCTGTGTTTGGGCTTCCGTGTTCAGGCCCGCCCCCTTGTGACATCACAGCCTGCCCCATCAATGAAAGTCTACGGGAAGGGGGCACGACGGCCGTCACGCCCCCTCCCATAGACTTGAATTGAGGGGGCGGGATGTGACATCACATGATGGGGTGTGACATAACCAGGGGGTGGGCATGAACACGGAAGCCCACACACAGCGTTCAGGAACTCAATGTTCCGGACGCTGGGGAGCGGAGTAACCCTTTAATCTTATGTCCCCCCTGGTGGCCTCCCAGGATATCCTGGATAATAAAACTTTTGCTTGTGGGGATGTTTCAGTAGTTGTGAAAGCCAGAGATCCGAGACTCAATAAAAAACTTAAAATCCCCAAGTTCGTCCTGGCTTTTAATTTATTCCGCGATGGAGGGTGGAGCTAGACCAATACTTGTACAAACTAGTGGATCTAGGGTACAAGTATGGCGGCTTCTCCTTTTACGATTACCATCATTCATTTTCTGCTAAGGCAGCTGCCACTTTGTCACAGTTTCGTCAAGTCACCAATTGGGTTAGCCTGGGCACAGAGTTATTCTGCAGGCATTTTGCCGATTTCAGAGCTCCCTTTTGTACAGTCTGCCAGTCATCTACCCACGCTACCAATGAATGCCCAAACTTGTTACAGGTGGCAGTTCCCAGTACGTCTAGTATTCCAGAAGGGCCGTCTGGTGATAAGCTGCAAGCAGCTGCGGTGTTGGATAAATTGGGTAGGCCCGAACATTTTCTGGGCAATGCACAGATTTGCAACAACTTCAATTTATCCTACTGCCGATTTAGCCCGTGTCGACTATTGCACATTTGCAGCATTTGCCACAGGGCCCATCCTAGGTCTCAGTGCCCTAAGAAACTCAATCCTGAGTCATGACTAGGCAGGGTTGATACGGCCATACTTCGAAGCTGCCTGTATAATCATCCAGCCCTGGGTTTTGTTGATTTTCTTTGCTCAGGGTTTGATCAGGGGTTTGATACAGGGTTGATTTAGCTTCTCCAAGATACCTTCGAGTGTAACAACTTGCAATCTGCAGCCAAAAACCCTGTTGCCGTCTCTGACCTTCTCGAAAAGTAGGTTTCTAAGGGTTTCATTATAGGCCCCTTCCAAGCTCCCCCGTTTACGACATGTTGAGTGAGTCCTATCAAAGTAGCACGTGGCAAATTTTCTAATAAATATCGTCTTATTTATGACCTGTCTGCTCCCCATTCTTCTCACATACCGAGCATAAATTCTCTCATCCTGTCCGAGGAATTTACACTTAAATACGCTTCAGTGGACTAGGCCATCCAACAGATCCTGGCGTTCTGAGGAGATACCTGGCTTTCCAAAGCCAACATTTCTGACGCCTTCAAGATTCTTCTGAGTCGCCCGGATCTTTGGAGACGGCATGGTATTAAATGGGAAGGGGAATACTATTTTGCCACATGTCTCACCTTCGGGTCGAAAAGCAGCCCGTGGCTGTTCGACAAATTTGCTACTGCCCTGGAGTGGATTCTTCTGAATCACTGTCAGTGGTCATACGTTCTTCACTACCTTGATGATTTATTGCTACTGGAGCGCCCTGCGGTTGATCCTGGGGACTTAGACTCACTCATGTACATCTTTCGCTGTCTCAATGTTCCAGTAGCGCAAAATAAGGGGGAAGGTCCCTCTACCTCTCTTACTTTTCTGGGTGTAGTACTAGACTCTGTTAACATGGTTGCTATGTTACCCGAGGACAAACTGGTTCACATCAGATCCACAATCCATAGCATGGTTTTATCTACAGTATCTACCAGGCAACAGCTCCAGAGTTTTCTAGGGATGCAGAATTTTTGCCATGAGGGTTATCCCTCAGGGCAGGGCCTTCCTCTCTAGGCTCTTGGCATTACTACCTTCTGCCCTGGAGGAAGATTCCCAAGTTACTCTGGATCAAGCTGCTTTGGCAGATCTCATCATGTGAGACGACTATTTAGCACATTGGAATGTGGTCTCCATGTCCATCCCCAAGGCATCAGTTTCTTCCCCCATAATTCATACGGATGCTGCTGCTACGGTAGGGTATGCAGAGATATTTTCCCCCACTGACTGGCACAGGCTTGGCAAGTCGAGGCTTCGGTTCTTCCGGGGTTCTCCAAGACATCTGCTCTGTTTGAAATCGTTCCAGTCGTAGCTATAGCAACCACTTGGGGTCATTTGTGGCAGGGTCAGACAGTGGTTTTCTTTACGGATAACATGGTAGTGAAAGACATCATTCGTAAAAGCAGATCCAAATCACTGGTTATTATGTATTTTCTCAGGAGGTTAAGTCATATAGCCTTATCTTGTAAGTTTCATATCGAATGCATATTCATTGGGGGGAAAAAGAAAGTCGCGGCTGACGCCCTGTCAGGCAATACCAGAGGCAGATCAGGAGGCCACTCTGGCACCACCGTTTGCTTCTCTGATGCTAGACTAAACTAGCATTTCTCCAGGGCTATTGATCTTATTAATGGGTTGCTAGCTAATAACACTGCTAGGGACTACAAATTGGCGTGGGACTCTTTTCTCAAATTTCAGGAGGACCACGCAGGTCACCATCCCATAGACACAAGATTCATTCTAGCGTACATTTCCTGTTTTCACTCTTCACTCAAATTGGCCCATAGCACTAAACGGTTTTACTTGGCGGGCATTCAGCGCTATTTGTCACTTAGTCACCCTGGTTCACCATCGCTGTTCAGCTCATATCCTGTTAAAGCGGCACTTAAAGGCATCCTTAAGGCAGAAGTACCTAGACTACCTTCTAGAGTCTCGATATATGCTATTACCTTCCAGAAGTTCAGCTAGGCTTGGATTCCCATCTTTTCAGGGCTGTGGCTAGTTTAGTTTTAAAAGCGGCCATATATTTAGGGTATTATGGATTCCTTAGGCCCGAGGAATTTACTCAGACCACTTATTGTTCTTAGGTTCTTCTCCTTAACTTATATGTAATATTGTTATCAATAAACTTATTTTCCTTAAACAGTTGAGTTTTGCCCCCTTCTTTAGGTAAGGGTTAATTTAATCACGTTAACCCAATTTGTGGGAGGGGCCTTGCCTTTATAATGGCAGTGACCCACATCAGGGTCACTGCCTGCAGTATCGTTCCCCCCCCCCCTTTTAAGGTTATTCCAACAGTGGGTATCCCTCTTCTTTAGGATAACCCTATACAACCGGGCAGGCACACCTCAGGCTGATTAGGCTTAGGGTACACTTACTTATACTCACGTTCTTATTAACCCGACTACAATTGTAATTGAGCCATTTACCTGTCAAAAACATTATTGGTATACATTTTGGAATGTTTTGGGGGCATAAATGTCAAAAAAAGGTCAGCTTAGCAAATAGTCTATTAGCTTTTGCAGTAGCCCAACAAAGTTAAAGTCTGAAAAGAATAATTTTAAAAAGCTAAAAAAAAAACAAAAAAACAATTCTAAATGACATAAAACATCTGAAAGTTTGAGAAAGTTTTTTTTTGCCTGTACAGACTAAAAGTTAAAAACAGTGCAAAAACACTGGCATTGGCACTAGCAGTGTGTGACAGCACATCAAAATACTTTGAAGAGAAAGCTTCTTTAAATATTTGAAGGGGTTTTCCCTACAAAGCAAAGTTGGTAAAATCAGATGTGCACCACATACATATATGTAACATACATGTGCTGTTTTTTTTTTTTGTTTCTTTTTCACTTTTCACTACATCCCTGTAGTGTTCTTCTCCCTTTTGGATCTGATCTCTTCCTGGTTTCCTTTCTGAACTGTATCCCTGATGTTACCAGCAACAGAGCGGACACTTTCCCACAATCCCCTTTTTTACAGTATAGACTAATGAGCAATATACAGGCCATCTGAGCATGCTCGACCATCTCAGTGATGCCCTAACAGTGGTCGTAACCAAGGGCAACAGGGCAAAACAAAGAGGGCACATGGGAGATTGGTAAGTATATACTTCTCTCAAACCATAGGCGTGCGCAGCCTATTGCATTAGGGTGTGCACCCTAAAGCACAAACTCAAGCTGCGCACGCTTGTGTGTGTTTATGTGTGTATATATATACACACACACACACACACACTCTTGCTTGCATGCACACATACATAAACAGACCTACACTCATATAAATATCAATACAAACAAAATGAAAAACTTTATTAAAACTTTTTTTGATTGGAGGCTTTTTTTTTGGATTGGAGGCTTCATTATACATACACTGTACAGCAATCATACATCCATTATACATACACTGTACAGCAATCATACATACATTATACATACACTGTGACTGTACAGCAATCATACATCCAATCCATTAATAATGGATTGGATGTATGATTGCTGTACAGTCACAGACACAGTGTATGTATAATGGAGGTATGATTGTTGTACAGTGTATGTATAATGGAGGTATGATTGTTGTACAGTGTATGTATAATGGATGTATGATTGCTGTACAGTCACAGACACAGTGTATGTATAATGGAGGTATGATTGTTGTACAGTGTATGTATAATGGATGTATGATTGCTGTACAGTGTATGTATAATGGATGTATGATTGCTGTACAGTGTATGTATAATGGATGTATGATTGCTGTACAGTGTATGTATAATGGATGTATGATTGCTGTACAGTGTATGTATAATGGATGTATGATTGCTGTACAGTATGTATAATGGATGTATGATTGCTGTACAGTGTATGTATGATTGCTGTACAGTGTATGTATAATGGATGTATGATTGCTGTACAGTGTATGTATCATGGATGTATGATTGCTGTACAGTATGCATAATGGACAGGGCCGTATTTAATTTTGATTGGACCCTGGGCAAGCAATTTTTTTTGGGCCCCCCGGTGCCCCACCCCCATCCCACACACACTCGGGATCAGTACAGGATCAGTAATGTAATGTATGTACACAGTCACCTCACCAGCAGAATAGTGAGTACAGCTCTGGAGTATAATACAGGATATAACTCAGGATCAGTACAGGATAAGTAATGTAATGTATGTACACAGTCACCTCACCAGCAGAATAGTGAGTACAGCTCTGGAGTATAATACAGGATATATCTCAGGATCACTAAAGGATAAGTAATGTAATGTATGTACACAGTGACCTCACCAGCAGAATAGTGAGTACAGCTCTGGAGTATAATACAGGATATAACTCAGGATCAGTACAGGATAAGTAATGTAATGTATGTTCACAGTGACCTCACCAGCAGAATAGTGAGTGCAGCTCTGGAGTTTAATACAGGATATAACTCAGGATCAGTTCAGGATACGTACAGGGGGAGGGGATTATCAGATTATACATGTGAGGGGAGGATATTGATTATTATAATCCTCTCCTCACATATATGTAACATCTCTCCCTCACATGTATAATCTGATAACCCCCTCCTCACATTGATTATCCCCTCACATATAATCTGATTATGATATTATATATGTGAGGGGATAATCAATGTGAGGAGGGGGTTATCAGATTATACATGTGAGGGGATTATCAGATTATACATGTGAGGGAGAGATGTTACATATATGTGAGGGGAGGATTATAATAATCAATGTCCTCCCCTCACATGTATAATTTCCTCCTTTCTCACATTATATAATAAATCCCTCCTCACATTATATAATAAATTCCCCCTCACACTATATAATAAATCCCCCCCACCCCCCCCACGCACACTATATAATAAATCCCCCCCCCCCACACACACACACTATATAATAAATACCCCCCCCCCACACACTATATAATAAATACCCCCATACACATACACACACACACACACACATTATACATACTCACATATCCGGCGGTGGGTCCCCTGCTGCGGCCTGGATCCTGGAAGCGGCCGTGTGGGGACTGAGAAGAGCGGGAGACTCTCTCTGCTCCGCTCCTCTCTATGATGCCGCCCGTGACGTCGCACGTCACGTCACATGACCATCTCCCAGACAGCCATTGCGGTACTGGCTGCCTGGGTATGAGTGACGGGGGCGGCGGCGAACATAAAAAGGTAGCGTGCGGCGCAAAACCGGGCCCCCTCCCACTAACATTTTGTCCGGGCCCCTGACGCCTGGCCCGCCAGCCTTTATCAGCTTTATCAGGGCCCATGGGGCAAAAGGGGCGAGCTGCTTTTGGGCCCCCAGGAATTACAGGGCCCGGGGCAGCTGCCCCTTTTGCTCCGCGGCCGCGGTGATTAGGGTGTGCCTGGGCACACCCGGCACACCCTGTGTTCACGCCTATGTCTCAAACAGGACATTTTCAGACATGCCAATACATTTTAAATAAGTTTAGTTTTCACATAATGCATCAGTGTAGACATATCTTGGTTAAACCCAAATAAGGCTGCATACACACCACGTTTTTGCAATACAGTTCCGGTATACGTTTTCTATGTGAAAACTGTACGGAACCGTATTGGAAAACGTATGCATTGACTCTCCATTGAAAACCGTATGCCAAAAGATGCATCAGGTTGTGTCCGTTTTGCATCCTGTACGGTTTTGTCAGTTTTTTTTCCTGTACCCAAAACCGTAGCCTACCACGGTTTTAGGTCCGGTTGAAAAACAGTATTAAACCGTATACGTTTTTTTTAACATGGGAGTCAATGGGAACCGTACAGAACTGTATGTGCATACAGTTCCATCCGGTTTTCACCATACGGCTTTTGACTTTGCACAGTTTTTTTTCTTGGAATTTCAATCAAACAAGTAAAACTTTATTCAAAATGGAGTGAAAAGTTAAAAACGTATAAGTTTTTTCTTAAAAAACGGATGCAACCGGATGTCAGTTTTAAAACTGTATACGGTTTTTAACTGTATATGGGTTAAAATTTGTACACACGTTTTGATACAGTTTGGTCAGGTTTTGAGGAATCCGTTTTTCCTCAAAAACCTGATGCGGGAACTGTAAAAACGTGGTGTGAATGCACCCTAAAATATATTTTGGCTGTAGAGAATTGTATAGGGCCTTTAAATGTTATAGGATAGGGAATACAGATCACTCTTCATCCACCCCTTTTATTCAAATTGCATTTATTAATTTGAATTATTTTTAAAAGATGTCAGATTGGGATGTCCAGATCATCAGACGCCAAGTTTAAAGGGAATCTGTCATCAGTATCACCCGCACTAACCTGTAGTGTAATCTTTGCTCTGTGCCTCTGTTCTCCAGTAATCCCCAATCTTCTGAATATGCTTTAGAATCATGGACCCATGTCCCCCTGGTTAAATGAAGTAGTGGTTGGACATGTTAGACAGTTCTGCTTCTTTATTCAACTCGACATAGATAGTACAGTGCTTGGCTACAGTCATCAAGCTCATAGAGTTGAATAGAGTGAAGGCACCCATGTCCAACCAACACTCCATTCAACCATTGAGTCATGGGACCCCTGTTCTCATGATTGATGGTGGTCCCAGGGTTTGTGCCTAAACCGATAAGACACTCATCACTTAATAAAGAGTTTTGTTGGTGGGAAAACTCCTTCAAGGAAGTTTTCTCGGTTATACTATGTGACAGTCCAACCTCTGGAAGCCCTATAGATGATCCTTTACCACTGCAAGAATCTGTGTCGTGTAAAGGTGGCATCTGTTTCCTCTTCCTGCATGCTTGGCTGATCCATACAACATCACGATTGTAAAGTCTATATAAGCGAATGATGAAAAAGTAAGAGTGGGCACATTTAGAATTTCAGAAAGAGGGTTAATAATTTTTAGAGGTTATTAAAAAATTTTAGCACCTAAGTGAAAGATTGTGTGCAGAAATACAGAAGATACATGATTTATCGCTCCCCTCACAAATAAAATTTATTCATTGCATCCACCAGCCATCACACAGATGGTCAGAAAATTGGCTTTGTGTAGGGATGTGGATTCAGGCATGAATATTAATACGAGACAGATGTAAAAGCATATTAATATGCATTTCCTTTGCAGGGACTAACATTACAATATTTTCCTGCATTTTAACTGTTCTACGGCCAGAAAGTCCCAAGACTCAACACATTGCACATGCATAAAGTGAACATTTTCTGCAACAGAGATTAAGTAGTAAAACATCATTAGAATTATCAACGTATTGCGTGCCTGTAAGTAAACTATTACATTTCACTGTATAGGTTTAATATACTATATTACTCTGCTAAGGATGAAGTCACCCGCTCTTAGTGAACTCTAGAGTTCTCCTTAATGTTAATTCTGTCCATCTAATAGTTGTATCCATTATAGTAAACTTTAAAGGGAATCTGTCAGCTATATATCGTGCTCGTAGCTCGAGCGTCATAGAGGTGGTGCTGGAATGCCAAATTTAAATCTTCCTCCCAACCCCCTTTGCCTTAGCTGATTGACGTACATAGTTCAGTGCTAGAACACGATCTCTGTACATCAATCAGTGCAGGAAGGGGTGTGGGGGAGTGAGACATAAATACTGTGGCTTAACATCTTCTCTCAGTAAGTGGAGAAACAAAATAAAAAAGAGCTATATTACACAAGTTTTTTGTGACGAGTAGAAAATACCACTTACTTTGCAGTGTTGCATTGAGGATACAACTTTTGGTGAGTCAGCAGAATTATAGGATCAGCCAGGCATTTGGCCAATGCTTGAAGAGCTTGGCGGTGTAGCAAACAATCCAAGTGGACCCTGGGTGTCACACGTACAGCAAAATGGACGTCTGTGTTAGGCACTCCTATTTCTAATGAATGGATTTAACCGAAGTAATGGACTGGACATTCTATTCTAATGGACTACATGTTTCGAGAGCTGACCGTTCCCTTTGTCAGGTCCAGACCTGACAAAGAGAGTGGTCAGCAACTTCACATCCATTGAGTGGTGTGAAGTTGCACAAAAATGTAGCAATTTTCTTTTAGAATGTAATATATAATAAATGTGTCCAAGAAGCCAGAAGACCTGAACCAAACCCCTTTTAGGCCCCCCCAAAAAAATACGATCAAAAATGCTGCACATCCTCTGGATAAAAATGTTTTTTTGTAATCAAATGGTACCAGAAAGTTGAACAGATTTGTAAATTACTTCTATTAAAAAATCTTAACCCTTCCAGTATACTCCAGAGGAATTTCTTTTCTTTTTAAATTTCCTTTCTGTCTGACCACAGTGCTCTCTGCTGACACCTCTGCCCATTTTAGGAACAGTCCAGAGTAGGAGCAAATCCTGATAGCAAACCTATCCTGCTCTGGACAGTTTCTAAAATGGACAGAGGCATAAGCAGAGAGCATCTGGTCAAGCAGAAAGGAAATTCAAAAAGAAAGGAACTTCCTCTGTAGCATACAAAAGCTAATAAGTACTGGAAGGATTAAGATTTTTTAATAGTTACATAGTTAGTACGGTCAAAAAAAAGACATATGTCCATCAAGTTCAACCAGGGAATTAAGGGGTAGGGGTGTGGCGCGATATTGGGGAATAGAAGTAATTTAAAAATCTGTTTAACTTTCTGGCACCAGTTGATTTAAAAGATAATGTTTGCCAGTGGAGTACCCCTTTAACAAAGTTTTCTAAAAAATCAAAGATAGAAAGCATGATGCAAAAGACAATATAAAATAAACATGCGAGGCATGTCCAGCATCTGCACGTGCGAACCAGATCTGCCTCAGGTGAGATGAAACTTGCAACTGGAGCAGGACTTGTGATTGCTTCAAGCACACTTTAACCTGAACAGGATGCAGGACAGGATAAGCCTGAACTTAAAGGGGTACTCCTTTGGAAAACTTTTTTTTTTTTTTATCAACTGGTGCCAGAAAGTTAAACAGATTTGTAAATTACTTCTATAAAAAAATCTTAATCTTTCCAGTACTTTTTAGGGTCTGTATACTACAGAGGAAATGGTTTTCTTTTTGGAACACAGAGCTCTCTGCTGACATCATGACCATAGTGCTCTCTGCTGACATCTTGGTCCATTTTAGGAACTGTCCAGAGCAGCATATGTTTGTATGGGGATTTTCTCCTACTCTGGACACTTCTTAAAATGGACAGAGATGTAAGCAGAGAGCACTGTGGTCATGATGTCAGCAGAGAGCTCTGTGTTCCAAAAACATAACCATTTCCTCTCTAGTTTTCAGCAGCTAATAAGAAATGGAAGGATTAAGCTTTTTTAATAGAAGTAATTTACAAATCTGTTTAACTTTCTGGCACCAGTTGATTAAAAAAAAAAAAAAAAAAAAGTTTAACCTGATACATTTTATAATCCTCCCAGTTCACTGCCCCCATCATGATAAACAACCCCTGCCTTCATTTTTTAAAATCATTTTTTAGTTTTCTACCTTGATATTGCTCTGTATTTTCTGCTTAGCCTCTGGTTCAGGTTCACAGACTGAAAAGGGCCATTCCCCAGCAGTCTGTGACATAATCTGAAGCCATGCAGGGGAGAACTTCCTCCCTCACTCTGCTACCAACTGCCAGTGTGCAGTTTAGTGTGAGAGGAGCCATGATTGGATAAAGCTGGACATACCCCCTCAGCACTCTAGGCTGCATTTCCTGTGTTTGGACTTCTGCTAGGCCAGCAGGAGTCCAAAGTCTGTTGAAAATGTGTTCTGGACAAGTAGGGAGACACCTAGAGGCAGCTTTTTTAAACACAAATAAAACATAGAAAACTTCATTTTTATAAAACAAAGTACATTAGAAAGATTTTTTATTTACCATAAGGAGTGCAATAGCAAAAATTTGTTTTAATGAGAGTTACCATTTAACTGGACATTGGAAAAACACCCTAGACTAAGTGTATGTCTGCCTAGCAGGAGCAGAGCTAGGAGAGATGTTGCCTGGGTCTTAGCCAGACTAGAGTAACTATATTTATCTACCCAGCAGGAGCAGAGCTGGGAGATCTCCTCATACTACTGGCAAAAACCAGACTAAGGCTGGGTTCACATTACGTTTTGAAGATACAGGAACCGGATGCGGCTGGGGGGGGGGTGTGTGTGAGAAAACCGAGCGCTCCCCTATCCCAGCCAGACTCGGCCCGTATTTCATTCATTTCAATGAGTTAACTGGCATCATATAGTGAATCTGGTCGGCTCATTTTTGCCTCGTATCCGGTTTTCTGACTGGACCTGAAAGCATGGTATGCCGCGGTTTTAGGTCCAGTCACATAACCGTATTCCCGTATCTTCAAAACGTGGTGTGAATGCACCCTAAACTTGGTTTAGGTCCAGCCCTCTGGGGAGAGGAGATTGGACCAGGAACTCTTACTACAGCCTTTCTGCATAGAAACAAGCTGCTATTATGGTAATGTATTACAGGAAAAAAGGATTGTAAGTACACCACAGTACCCCCATAAACAGAGTTAGGCTTTTAAGAAAGGCTTTTCTAAGCCAAACACACAACTTCACATATATTTTTGCCGGGACTTGGGTAACAGGACACTGCAGCAGGACTTCATTGTAAAGGAACCTCATGGGTAGGCAGTACTTACCGAACATGTCTTACTGCCAGTGAAGTGGTAGCCTATGATAGAATACAGAGATGAAATACCAAGGAGGGTTGGAAAGGGTCAAGAAAACAAGGGTTCAAACCATAAGAATCAACCCATGTATCATTTGTGCTGTTGACAGACAATCAAGGGTATAGAAAGGGATACTGCGCGCTTAGGAGGGGGTGCTAGAAGCCCCTCTACCTTGTTCAGAGTATTTTGAGATTGGGCTAAGGCAGAAAACTGAATGTATGCCCCTATTGAAGCTAGCTGTGACAATGTAGTCAGTGCAGGTTACTTGTTCCAGCCTTGAACCCACACTGTAATGTTTAAGCATTACACACCCATGCATTACACGCCCACACACATTACACACACATATATACATATATATCTATATATATATCTATATATATGTGTGTGTATATACATATATATATATTTATATTATACATGTATAAATATTTGTATTTTACATGCATATAAGTGGATATATGCTTAGACACACAATCCTACACTTATATATGCAATTTGTTTCCGTCAGCTTGGTTTTTCAAGTGACTTTTCAAATCCATTTTTTCTTGCTCTTATTTCCAGCTTTATCATGGTGTGAAACCTTCAGCAAGCGAGTAGGCGCAGTTGGACGCTGCAGTTTCCTGTAAGTATATAAATTTACCTGTGCGTCCATATCTAATAATATAGTGGCAACGCTTTCATTAAACCATAATAATATAAAATTGTACCGATTGAAGTTAAGAGTTCAGCTGCAGAATTGGCTACTGCGGAGTTGTTACAAGTTGTCTATCCATTTACCTCGAGTCAGTTTTTTTACGGCTTCTCAACAAAAGGTTAACCAGAGTAAAACCTTTTAAGTACCGGAGAATTTGTGAAAATAGCAGTGCAAGGTGCCGTCAAATCAAGTAGCCCAGCTGCCCAAATGTACAGGCTTTTTCTAAGTACCTTTTACGCAGTAGGCACCAAGGCAGTATGAGAGCGTTAAATAAAGATTTAGGGAGTAATGAATCTCCTTAACTTCAGTATAAATCAAAAATTACTTTATTCTCCCAACTCCATGGTATAGCAATTTGAAAAGTCAAGAGTCTTTATAAAACTCTTCTCCTGCTGGCACAGCTATTACTGAGAGTAGAACCTGTTTGTCATGATGAAATACTTAAGGGCCAGGTTGTAGTTTGGCTTTTGATCCTTTGCGCTTTGCATCTACTGGGTGATACTGCTGGTTTTGCTCACTTGTGAGGTGATAATTACATAAAAACACACAAATTGCGGGCGGATAAGGACGGCTCGACCCAATTATTCCCCATCATTATTTACTCCCTGTGATTACATACACAACATTCACTATTATTACTACAAGAAGTCACTTGAAAATCCTGTTATATCTTCACCTCACGGTTCTTACAGACTGTAAGCCCTTGAAAAATATTTTTGCATGTTGATTTAACAGTTATGAGTTTGCAGAATATTATTATAGATTTTGATTTATGGCGCTGCACATTTTACTGAGATGCAGGTGCAGTTGTCTGACTGGTCTACAAAGTTATCCAAGGATCTTCCGGGAGGACCCAGGCTCTGACATAATAACAGGCTCCTTATATAACAAATCAGAAAGGTCCAGCAATTATTAATTGTATCTCTTACTGCTAATGACTTTTAGAGCCATCCGACCGTCCGTGGCTGATGAGACCTTCTTTGCTGCAACTTCTGGATTTGACCATTGGCTTGTATACTGGACTCTGTTATGGTTTAAAGGGGTACATTTTGTTCCACGGCGGGGGTCGTGACGTCACAGCCATGCCCCACGCGGGCGCCCCCTCCCATAGACCTGCATTGAGGGGGGGTTGCGTGACGGCAAAAGGGGGCTTGGCCATGATGTCACGACCCCCGACGCCCGCACCTAGTGTTTTAAATGAACGCCTAGTGCTGCATAGAGATCGCAGGGATCCCAGCAGCGGGACCCCCACAATCAGACATCTTATCCCCTATCCTTTGGATAGGAAATAAGATGTCTAGGGGCGGAGTACCCCTTCAAAGGGGTGCTCCGGCAAAGATAATAAAAATAAAAATGCCCCAAAGCCACCACAATACCTGTTCTGTGTCCCCCGTAATTCTGCATGTGATTTTTGCCAGCTCCTGTGGCCCCTGTTGTCTCCTGAATATTATTTTTTCTTGCTAGCAGCCAAGACTACAACTCCCAGAAGTCAGTGCAGCTCTGTGTAATGGCTGCCAGCCAATTGCTTTTGCTATTTGTGTGCATGCTATGTTGTTGTAAAATGTCTTTTCTTTCAAACTATCCTTCCCCCCCAGCAATAAATCATGATGTTCTCTGAATGGCAGCAGTCAGTGATGAGATCTACAGCAGGCAAAGAGCAACATTATGTGCTGAGGAGACTGAGGAGACTTGTCTTCTCTGCCGGCAAAATCCTCTCACAGGGAGGGGGAGGAGTGATATGGCTGTGAAGCCAGAAATCACATGGTGTTTGTCTTCCAGGATGGTGGGGCTAGGTCTCATTGAGGGGTTTGCACAAAGACAAGGAGGATCTGAATATGATGTCTTTCTCTCACTCCCTGCATGTGAATGACAGCTGAAAAAGGGAAACTGCTCTAGATAGCTAATGAATGATATTTAGACAAATATATAGGTTGGTGAGATGGAAAGGATGGGCTATGGGTTTAGTTCCCCGGAGTACCCCTTTAAGTCCTGTTTTGTCTCTGGACTCTTTACTTCCTCATACTACCATTGCACTACTTCTGCAGTGTTCTTGTTGTGTGTATTAAATGGTTTGCTGCAGAGTAAAGTGTGTATTTCAGGTGCTAAAGGCCTAGGTTACTGTAAAAATGTTTCTGCTTTCTACATTGCATTTGCCTTTGAACCTACTTGAAGGAAAACTGTCAATAAACTCCTCCCCGCACTAACTAGAGGTGCTGGCTGGCTGATCAATATGCTGCCTACCATGTCCGAATCCAACACACCCTTCGCTCATTATATTCATTCTTCTGGATATTCAAATGAGCTGCTAACTGGCACGGACGGGCTTGCAAGGCTCATTCTGGCACTCTGACGTCAGTGCCACTCGTTTGCAGCGCCACCCGGCTTATAAATATTCATCCCCTCCCTCCTCAGTGGAGTCCACTACAGAGTGGGGAGGGGAGGAACAGTTGGAGAGAGGGGAAGAATATTCATAAGACGGGCGGGTTCTGCGGACGAGCGGTGCTGACGTCAGAGTGCCAGAAGGAACATTGTAACCCCGCCCATGCCAGTTAGCAGCTCATTTGCATATCCAGAAGAATGAAGATAACGGGCGAACGGCGGGGCGGATCAGGGCTTGGCAGGCAGCGTATTGATCAGCGTCCCCTGCACTACCATCCAGTACCTTGGGTTAGTGCGGGGGGAGTTTACTGACAGTTTTACTTTAACACCTTGAGCACCAAGCCCATTTTGGCCTTATAGGGGTACTCAGGTGGAACACAATTCTTCTATTTAAAAATCGTAATCCTTCCAGTGCTTATTAGCTGCTGTATGCTCCAGAGAAAGTTCTTTTCTTTTTTAATTTCTTTTCTGTCTGACCACAGTGCTCTCTGCTGACACCTCTGTCCATATCAGGAACTGTCCAGAGCAGGAGCAAATCCCCATAGCTCCAGACATGGACAGAGGTGTCAGCAGAGAGAGCACTGTGGTCAGACAGAAAAAAAAATCAAAAAGAAAAGAACTTCCTCTGGAGCATAAAGCAGGGGATAAGAACTGGAAGGATTAATATTTTTGAATAGATGTAATTGACAAATCTGTTTAACTTTCTGGCACCAGTTGATAAAAAAATATTAATAATTTTCCCCGCACTTTCATTTTTTCCTTCTTCCCTTCTAAAAATCATAATGCTTTTAATTACGCACCTACAGACCCATATAAGGGCTTGTTTTTTCATCACCAATTGTACTTTGTAATGACATCAATCATTTCATTACAAAATCTACGTCAAAACAAAAAAAAATATTCATGGGTGAAATTGAAAAAAACAACAACAACCCACCATTTTGTAAATTTTGGGGGCTTCCATTTCTACGCAGTGCACTTTTCGGTAAAAAGGACACCTTTCCTTTATTCTGTAGGTCCATACGGTTACAAGGATGCCCAATTTATGTAGGTTCTATTTTATTTTACTACTTTAAATAAATTATAACTACATGCACCAAAATTAGTATGCTTAAAATTGTCCTTCTCTGACCCCTATAACTTTTTTATTTTTTTGCCTACGAGGCTATATGAGGCAAAAAAAATTGCACCGTGATCTGTAGTTTTTATCGGTACCATTTTTGTTTTGATGGGCCTTTTTGATAGCTTTTTATAAATTTTTAATTGTATATGAAGTGACCAAAAATGCACAGTTTTTTTTACGTGTACACCATCGTCCGTGAGGTTTAACTAACCTTATTTTTTATTAGTTCGGACATTTACACACGTGACGGTAACACATATGATAATTTTATTTTGATTACATTATTTTTTTTTAAAAATGGTAAAAGGGGGGTGATTCAAACTTTTATTATGGAAGGGGTTAATTCACTTTTATAAACTTTTTTTTTTTCACACTTTTAACTTTTTTTTTTTTCTCCAGTCCTCATAGGGGGCTATAACATGCACTCTTTTGATTGCATACAGTGTTCAATGCTGAGCTTTGGCTAACCAAGCTGATAAAGGGTCCTCCTGAAGGGCGTCAGTGTTTTCTACTACGATTTTTTTTACCTCTCTCTTTTTGTATATGTTTTTAAAGAGATGAAAATAAAGCTTTCAATTTTTATCATATTTCGACTGGAGATCGGAGTGCTGGTTCCTTCGCTATTTGAGTTTCCTAGAGCTTCACTGTGAACACGGGTATCACGCGCCGTGCCCCTGGCCAGTCTGGACTATTGGAATCCATCATGGAAGGGTGAGTGGATTACAAATTTTTTCTTTTTTGTATATTGTAAGGGGAACATTCACTATATGGTGCTGGCAGTTCTCCACTGCCAGCCCCATGTAGGCATAAGAAATATAGCATTTTGTTAATTTATTATAAAGGTGGAGGCGCACTTTAAATACTCTAAACTGCGTGCGTCCTACGTGCTTTGTCTGTAACATATAAACATACCCGCTATAATGCCAGGTTAGCTCAGCACAAAAGCTATTCTGCTATTATTAAGTGAAAAACAACTATATTCATCGCCAGGGCAGGAATTAAGCATCCTTTCAGAAAACAGGTCATTAATTACATAAAATACAAACAAATATGTTCTGAGAAGAATAGATGATTTTGGCATAATAAAGAACTTTATAAAAAAAATGCACTTTCCATTGTAAGCCCTCGTTCTAGCTAATCTACTGATCTCATAGGCATCTATTATTCGTGCCATTAGGTGATTGACCATTTGGAACTTATGGTCTAGAATCATTAAATCATTCCTGGGCACAGGCCAAAAATAGGAGCCATTTGAAAAGACCACCGCTGGGAACCATCAATGTACCACAGTTTAATGTTAGCTAAACTAATAGTTCTGCTGGAGTACCATAGATGCAGACTGAAATTATTTTAAGTGAATGTTTTAGTGCTGTTCTTCTAACTTAGAAGTTCTGATAAAGAAATAAAACAACAAAGAACTCAATAATATCAAAGTAGGCTTGAAGACTAGGGAGAATGTCATGAAGGAAATAATGAAAGACTTTTCCCACCATACTAAGGGTTGCCAGAACGCAAGATTGTCACAGCTATCTGATTGGTAGGCCTTTGGCCAGTGCCAATCCCTCTAACAATTTTGAATCTACTTCCATTAGATTTTATTTCAAGATTTTGAAAATGTCACAAAATAAAAATTACAATATACAAGGAAAGAACAATGGGGGATATTTATTATTTCAAATATGCTAGATTTCTGGTGCAAAAAACCACTTTGTAGATTCTTTTCTATCTTGCTCACCAAGGGAAATAGTGGAGGAGAGTAAGTCTACAGAAGGTCTAAACTTAGACAAGACTACCCCAGATTTACCAAACAGCAGGAGCCATTGTAATAAATCTGGTGTATTTATAGACTGTCCTGTCAAGTCTAAGGGCCCTATGTCACGGCCCAATACTCTATGTAAATGAGCTCCGAGGTGTTCTTTCACAAGAGCCTCCTACAGCTCCAACATTGGTGGAGAGAGCTGCACGATTAAAAAGGGAACAACTGCAGTCAATGATTTTTTGATGCGTCAAAATGACCCAATTAGGTGACTAATGAGTGTTTGGGCATTGCAGGTCCTGTTACAGCCTATTTGTTCGATAATCATCTTGTGTTACAGGGTCCTATGTTCACACTGTCAAGGGTCCTATGTTCACACTGGCTGTCACGCCCCCTCCCATAGACTTGCATTGAGGGGGCAGGGCGTGACATCATGAGGGGGTGGGGCTATGATGTCACAGACTCCCGGCACCAGCTCCAGCATTCGGAACAGTTTGTTCCAAACACTGAGCAGCGGGGTACCCCTTTAAATGGTCTGCAATTGATTTTCCCTTTCTGTGAATGAAGCATGGACATTGTTGGAAAATTTTACCATATTTTTCATCGGCCATTAAGATCTTCCAATATTTATTAATGGTTCTTTTAATTAATCCTGCATGTCCATCATACACAGAATAGAAAGATAATCCATTACTCTTTTTCTGTTTATTATTTTTTCTTTCAGTGTGTTTCTTTCTCTGTATTCTATCTATACCAAAGATAGAAGGAGCATGTCCACTATTTCTGTGTAGACGATTGTTTCTATCAGTCTTTTTAACAAAGAGGGTAGTGTCCAAACCTCCCTTTTCATTTTTCTTTACCAAAACATCCAAATAATGAATCTCATTGGAATTACTCTCACAAGTAAACTTGATTACACGTCACGCCCCCTCCCATAGACTTGAATTAAGGGGGCGGGCCAATATGTCACGAGGGGGCGGAGCCATGATGTCACGATGCTCCGGCCCCTGTATTGCCGGTCATTACGCACAGAGCGAGTTTGCTCTGTGCCGTAATGATAGTGGGGTGCTGCAGCAGAGATCCCGGGGGTCCCCAGCAGCGGGACCGTGGCGATCTGACATTTTATCCCCTATCCTTTGGATAGAGGATAAGGTGCTAGGGGCGGAGTACCCCTTTAAAGAAGTGTATATATTCCTCTAGCTGGGACTGTGTGCCCGTCCAGAGGACGAACACATCGGCCACATAATGGACCCATAGTCCAAGCTTATCACTAAATTGATGTTTCAATATAAATTCTGACTCATATTTACTCATAAAGATGTTAGCCAGACTTGGGGCCACAGGGGACCCCATCGAAGTCCCCTGTTTCTGTACAAAATACTCTTCTCCAAACCTGAAATAATTCCTGTACAGTACCATTTCAAGCAAATTCATTAAAAATGCAATCATAGCATTACTTAAAGATACATCTTTACAGAGGGGGGCATAAGCTCCTGAAACGTTGTCGTTGCTCACACATTGAGCTCATTCTCTGGTGTGAACGTGGAGAGGAGTGAAGCGGCAGGTAAGTAAGCTAAAGGCTCCTGATGGAGTGAAAATTGTCTCACAGCTTATCCACAAATGGACTGTGATCTATGCACTTTGGGTGAATATATATGCCATTGAAGTTTGTACTACTTTCTACATATAAAGCAAGTTAAAAAGAATCTTGTGATCCGAGTTTGTCTATTGTTGCAAATTCCTGACATATACATCACCCACTAGTTTATTTAATTTGCACCAACATTCTGCACATTTTGGCACAGTTTGGCTACATTATCGCACTTCAAGCCATGCCTGATTTGTGATAAGCCATGTCCCTTTACCACTAAGCCCCTGCCCCCTGTCAGATTTGGTGTAAAAAGCTTCTAAAACACAAATTACGCCAGACTCCTGGCATATTTGCAATAGCAAGTTTGTCCCAATGTGTTTGTCTGGATACTTTCCATGGGGTAAGCTAGGTCTTATAGTCATAGCAGACTGTGTAGGTCATCCTACTTGGTCCATGCACAACCAAACTTGCTCGAACTTTGACTAATGGAAGCAAATTGCTTTTTTATTAAAACATTTTAAATCAACAATATTTTAAAAAAAAAACAATAGATCAAAATGTATTCCATGTGATGTATTAGGTTTCTGTCCACCTATAGGTTTTACTCTTTTGGCTTTTTCCAGGACATACTTGGCACATTGCCCTCTTTTTGGGGCGATAATAAATAATTTTAAAATTGACAGCATCCGACTCTCACAGTGATGTTTTCTACAACAATAATAAGATGTACATCCTTTTGTGGTAGCCCAGTACGAGATGGTGTGCCCCCCACACTTCTTCATGTCCCCAGGGCCCCCTTTATGTGTTATCCCCTATGTACATAAGTTGTATAATAAAATGTACTGTTTCTTTAATAGCTGTTACCATGTGATTATTACCGAGGAGGCACTAGTGACCAGGTGGCCACCCAAGTTATCTATGGGCTCCTTACACAGCCCCCATATAAAACAAGGGATGGGGCTGCAATCTCTCTCTTAGCTCATTGCTATTCCTGCTGAGGTCCAGTGCAGTCGTCTCAGAGTGTGTCCAGAACATTGGAGGCCTCAAGCCTAAAGTCTGCAACCAAAGGTCAGCTCAAGTAAGCTCAAAGTCATCTTCATTCAATTGTCAGTCAGTCAAGTCAAGTCTTCTGTAAAGTCCCCGTGACCTGCACTAAAGTATCTCTACAAGCCTGCAAGGTCCCCCTGGCCACTGGTCATCTCCTTGAGCCCTGGCTGTACTGCACAGACTATCACCTGTCTACCCTCAGTAAAGCCACCATTGTCCGTAACTTGGCGACGGTGTCTTCATTGCCCCCCCGTACCTAGCCCAGAACCAGCAGTAATATCTTTGGGTGGTTAAGGCTAAACCACGCCCTGGCGTCACGACAAGAAGGGCTTAATAACATCTGCCCCTATGGTTATAACAGCTACCCTGCATTGCACTCTGCTGTCACCACACTTTCATAACAATGGATTGATATCTGGTGTAAGAGGATGCCCAAATCCATGTGTAACTTTCCCTTAACCTGAAATAAAAAGTATAGCACGCCAATTATGTCCTGGAGTTTGGTTGTGGATGGACATAGTGAAAAGAATAAAGGGTCAAGTAGCACTATAGGATCCAACCTAACCACCAAGGAGTCTCAAAGTATGACTACTTTCACATCATGTTTTTTTACATACGATTTTGTATTAGATTTCCCCCCCCAAAACTGAAAACAAAAAAATGAGAAAACTGTATGCAATTGTATATAAAAACTCTATACAGTTTTCATAAATTACAAAAATCCATTCCACAGCTGCCCAGAAAAAAACGCATACAACCGTACACGTACAAAAACTTACACTTACACATACATGTAGTTGTGTAAGTTGGGAGGTCATTAAATACTGTTTGCTATACGATTGTATATGGTTTTCAAATAGAAAACCGTATACCTCAAGCTTTTAGCAAAAACGTTATGTGAATGCACCCTAACCTTGTTTTTGGTGTTTGTTGCACTATTATTTTGTATCTTTATTTTTATCTGATCTGAGTAATGAACTGCATTTTGCAAAAATGTCAATATTTAGGCCCTTGCTTTAAATGGGCACTGTCAGATACAAAAACTTTTCATGTATTGTAAAGCATGTATAACCAATAGATTTAGCAATTGCTTTCATTAGACAATTTTCAGTATTTCATACCGAAAAAGCCAGTCAAACAACTGCCCCCCCCCTGCCTGCTTGGACACATACTAGTCATGCTGTGTCCATGCATCATCACATATGTCATGGACACACTTCCTTGATTGACAGCTGTGAGCGCAGGGCTCAGAGCTGGAGGAAAAATCCTCCCACTGTCAGCTTGTGTCCCGCTACTGTCAGTGAGGACAAGCTGGGAGTTGTAGTTTTGCTAATGCTAGGGGAGATGTGAGCAGACAGCATACTGAGGGAGGGGGCGGAGACCTGCACAGTGAGGCCACACCCCTTCCTTTTGAGAGGAATTCAGACTAGTGAGATAAATTAAAAGTGTAATAAAAAAAAAATAAAGGTGCTAGACACATAAAAAATAGATGTACATGGTCAGCATTAGGTACTGAGTAGAGATGAGCGAACTTACAGTAAATTCGATTAGTCACGAACTTCTCGGCTCGGCAGTTGATGACTTATCCTGCATAAATTAGTTCAGCTTTCAGGTGCTCCCGTGGGCTGGAAAAGGTGGATACAGTCCTAGGAGACTCTTTCCTAGAACTGTATCCACCTTTTCCAGCCCACCGGAGCACCTGAAAGCTGAACTCATTTATGCAGGATAAGTCATCAACTGCTGAGCCGAGAAGTTCGTGACAAATCGAATTTACTGTAAGTTTGCTCATCTCTAGTACTGAGTAATATAAAAAAGACATTTTTTTTGTTGGATCTGACAGGCACGCTTTAAGGCACGGTTTAGTTGAGAACACATTTTCATAGGTTGCAGTCCAGCCCCATTGCGTCACATTTAGCCAGCCGTGCGCCAATATTTAAATCAACACGCAAGCTAAGCTAGCTAATAATTGACCCTCTTAGTAAATTCCACCTGTTGTCAAGATTGTCTATTTTCAAGATTTTTTTTTTTTTTTTTTTTGCAGTTTTTTGCTGTTTGGAATCTAAGCCAAACTGCAGAAAGTTTTTTATTTTATACATTTTAATGTGGTGTTTTTCTGTGATTACAATATACAGACATGAAAAAGGCTTGATGAAATACACCCTACTATCTGTAGAAAATTACATTAGCTTCAAAGGGAACATATTGTCAGAAAATGACCAATGGTTCCAATCACATTTTTGTGTTAAACCTTTTTAGAAAATGTTTGGTGATACTTTTTTCAATTTTCTATGGCGCTACCCAAAATAAATAAATAAATAAATGAACAAATAAATAAATAAAATTAATTAATACATTATTATTATTTATAATAGTAATAGTAATCATGTAAGCTTTCACACAGTACTTTATTTACTGCACTGTTGTCTTCCTGTGCTACATGCACTGTAGTGTTGTCTTCCTGTGCTACATGCACTGTAGTGTTGTCTTCCTGTGCTACATGCACTGTAGTGTTGTCTTCCTGTGCTACATGCACTGTAGTGTTGTCTTCCTGTGCTACATGTATTGCACTGCTGTCTACCTCTACAATATGTAATGTACCATTGTATCTACCTGTACATATTGCTTTCTACCTGTACTACATGTACAATATTGCTTTCTACCTGTACTACATGTATCATACTGTTATCTACTTGTGCTGGTCCGGGCCATCTATGCGGCAGGGACCGTCCGGTGGGGAGGGTTAGTCGTTCCGGGCTGTCCATTTTCACCCGGGGGGCCCTCTTCTCTGCGCTCCAGGCCTGCCCCGAACTAGTGACATTGCCTTGTTGACGATACACAGGGATGCGCATGAGCGCAGAGAAGAGGGCTCCCTGGGAGAAAATGGACAGCCCGGAATGACTAACCCTCCCCATTGGCTGTCCGGGCATGCTGGGAGTTGTAGTTTTGAAACCTCTGGAGGTTCGCAGGTTGAAGACCACTGCGGCCTTTGTCATCATCCAGACACCCCCTTTAGTTTTCTACTCACCTCCCCTCGGTGGGAAGGAAGGGTGAGCTGGTCCGGGCCATCTATGCGGCAGGGACCGTCCGGTGGGATGGATTAGTCGTTCCGGGCTGTCCATTTTCACCCGGGGGGCCCTCTTCTCTGCGCTCCATGCCTGCCCCGAACTAGTGACATTGCCTTGTTGACGATACACAGGGATGCGCATGAGCGCAGAGAAGAGGGCTCCCTGGGTGAAAATGGACAGCCCGGAACGACTAACCCTCCCCATTGGCTGTCCGGGCATGCTGGGAGTTGTAGTTTTGAAACCTCTGGACGTCCGCAGGTTGAAGATCACTGCGGCCTTCGTCATCATCCAGACACCCCCTTTAGTTTTCTACTCACCTCCCCTCGGTGGGAAGGAAGGGTGAGCTGGTCCGGGCCATCTATGCGGCAGGGACCGTCCGGTGGGGAGGGTTAGTCGTTCCGGGCTGTCCATTTTCACCCGGGGGGCCCTCTTCTCTGCGCTCCGGGCCTGCCCCGGACTAGTGACATTGCCTTGTTGACGATGCACAGGGAAGCGCATGAGCGCAGAGAAGAGGGCCCCCTGGGTGAAAATGGACAGCCCGGAACGACGAACCCTCCCCACCGGACGGTCCCTGCCGCATAGATGGCCCGGACCAGCTCACCCTTCCTTCCCACCGAGGGGAGGTGAGTAGAAAACTAAAGGGGCTGTCTGGATGATGGCTGTCCGGGCATGCTGGGAGTTGTAGTTTTGCAATATCTGCAGGTCCGCAGGTTGAAGACCACTGATGAAGGGATTGACAGGCGGTGATAATGAAGGGGGGGGGGGGATGATGACGGGGGTCTGGATGATGACGGGGGTCTGGATGATGACATGGGGGGATGATGTATTTCCCACCCTAGGCTTATAGTCGAGTCAATAACTTTTCCTTGGTTTTTGGGGTGAAATTAGGGGCCTCGGCTTATATTCGGGTCGGCTTATACTCGAGTATATACGATATATGTACTGCCACCTACCTATCCCAGGACGAGGTGCTCTTTGCATGTCAGGTTAGAATAACATCATGCTCTCTTTATATACTTGGTGTATACTGTATACTCTATAAACTTGATGAATTTCCTATTTTCAGCATCCACGGCGATAGATCTCTGTCTGCCTTTTGCGGATGTTCTTACTTTATCTGTATTAAATTTTGTGCTTACTTTTTATTATTCGTCATTTTTAATTTTTTATTCTTCTTCTGTAGTTGACATTTTGAGGCTTTGAAACCAATTATTGTGTCTAATATGGTCAAGTTACACTGGTTGCCTTGGAACAAATTAATTTCTCAAATTGAAGGAGCACTTGTGCAAGATGAATTCATAAATGGTGAATCATAATTATTATCAATTTTTATTAGTCTTAATTCTAAACATAATAAATAAATAAAAAACGGTCTAGAAAGAGAAGTGATCCATTTATTGGAGTAGCTGTTTAATGGCTAATTGATGTGTACACGACTGGTACCTCGGAGAGGGTAAACATGGGGGCTATTATAACACGAGCTCTCGCCTTCTACCACTGTATTGCTTTTTAAACGGAGATCTCTTCAAGTGCGAATTAAAATCTCAACCAACACCTGCACCGCATTTTCCAACTATTTGGAGGACTTTAAACTCGATCAGACCGGGTGCGATTGCAGTCACATATCGGCGCTGCCGCCATCATTCACAAAGCCAATTAGCTCTGGCCTTGAGTCTTTCTTCGCAGCTGTGAGCCGAGTGACTGAACGGGAATCCATTTTGAGACGGAACACGCCACCTGAGTCCTGCAACCAGCTAATAAAAGTTTTCCAAGGGCAAATGCATCACAATACCATTTTGATCACTTCACAATTCCTTTTCTCCGAGAAAACAACAGACCCGTACGCAGGAAAAAGCCATTTAGTCAAAACTAAAGAGTAAAATGTATTTTCCCCGTCCATAATGTTTCCTGCTCCTTTGGTAGATATTATGTTGTATAATGTGCTGCATGCACCCATTTTGTCATCGCTTTGGGTCATCCTTGCTCACAATTGGTTATTTATTCAGGGGCCTTTGAAATTATTGAGTTGACACATCTGTCAGACGGCAAAAGCAGAAATGCTAAAAGGTCACTTGGAGGGAAACCAGCTGCTCCAGACAAACCTTTCTGCCTTCAAATAGCACAATCATTACTGCCTAACAGATGGTGCCTTTGCTTTCATTTCTGTTTTTCTCCTTCACTTCAGGTATTCAGATACAGTACCTCATTGCCAGGTCAACATAGGCCTCCTTGTAATTACCCACACAATAGGCATCTCGCTGCTTAAGAATAACAGCTCCGTTTTCTCTAAATAGAGAACCTGTTTCCCCATAGATATGAGATAGAGAAAACACGCCGAAAACTTTCCTATTAATAGATTAGTTTTGACAGCACTAAGTACATTTTTATTACTCTTGTTTCTGCCATTATGTTGTAAAACATACACTTACTGCTGGTCTTACAATGTAGCGAGTCCTAGGAGGAGACCGGGGAGATCCTACACTTTAACAGATGAGGATACCTCTTCTGCAGATCATCTGGAGATCATCTTGTCATACATCACATCCCATTTGGTAAGTCCTCAGGTAAATACCCGACTGGCAGAAAGCTGTCTTGGCTGACATTTGTGAAATGAAGGTAGGAAGTGCTGCTTGGTGGGGATCAAGTACCATTGGGATCTGCAGATGAATATAACACTGCTTTATTTTTATTTTAAAGCACTAACATTTCTAACCTCATATCCTGTCCTCATTTCTCAACCTTACATCCCATACTAATATCCCTGTCTCATATCCCGTCCTCATTTTCCAACCTTATATCATGTCCTCATATCCTCTCCTCATATCCCGTTCTCATATCCTATCCTCATATCCCGTCCTTATATACTGACCTCATATCCCAACCTCACATCCTGTCCTCATATCCCAACATTATATCCCATACTCAAATCCCTGTCTCATATCCCAACCTCATATCCTGCCCTCATATCCCGACATTATATCCCATACTCAAATCCCTGTCTCATATTCCAACCTCATATCCTGCCCTCATATCCCGACATTATATCCCATACTCAAATCCCTGTCTCATATCCCAACCTCATATCCTGCCCTCATATCCCGACATTATATCCCATACTCAAATCCCTGTCTCATATCCCAACCTCATATCCTGCCCTCATATCCCGACATTATATCCCATACTCAAATCCCTGTCTCATATCCCAACCTCATATCCTGCCCTCATATCCCGACATTATATCCCATACTCAAATCCCTGTCTCATATCCCAACCTCATATCCTGCCCTCATATCCCGACATTATATCCCATACTCAAATCCCTGTCTCATATCCCAACCTCATATCCTGCCCTCATATCCCGACATTATATCCCATACTCAAATCCCTGTCTCATATTCCATCCTGATTTCCCAACCTTATATCCCATTCTCATATCCCATTCTCATATCCCTTCCTCATAACCAATTCTCATATCCCGTTCTCATATCCTGTCCTTATATACTGACCTCATATCCCAACCTCATATCCTGTCCTCATACAGTATGTCCTCCTCATATGCCAACCTCATATCCTGTCCTCATATGTCCTCCTCATATGCCAACCTCATATCCTGACCTCATATCCCATCCCCCACACTAACCATTCTCTGTACCTGGCTGCTGAATAGTTGGCAGGATGTTTAAAAGTCCTGGACAATCTCTGCAGCTCGAGAATAACCCGATCAGGAGATGTACTGGAAGTCCTGTAGACTTGCATGGGTCCTCAGACAAGAATCCCAACCCTCACAAATGGGGGCGGTTTAGGGCAAATTTAACTTCACTATATTTTTTTGTTTACATTTAAAGAGAAACTGACAGATAGTTTGCTCGCACTAAACCCAGTATGACAAAATTGATCACATTATAGGGGTCACGATTGTACAATTGTACTGTATGTATTTCAAAAAAGTTACCAAGGCAATGCATACAAGGCAGCACACAACACAAAAGAATGACAATTAAGTAAACATATAGCGTAAAATGCTTTGAAATAAAGTGATGTGTGCATAAAGCGCCACTTAATGCATACGGAACTTTATTTCATAGCATTTTATGTTATGTGTTTACTTAAAGGGGTATTCCAGGAAAAAACTTTTTTTTTTTTAGTATATCAACTGGCTCCAGAAAATTAAACAGATTTGTAAATTACTTCTGTTAAAAAATCTTAATCCTTTCAGTACTTATGAGCTTCTGAAGTTAAGGTTGTTCTTTTCTGTCTAAATGCTCTCATGATGACACATGTCTCGGGAACCGCCCAGTTTAGAAGAGGTTTGCTATGGGGATTTGCTTCTAAACTGGGCGGTTCCCGAGACAGGTGTCATCAGAGAGCACTTAGACAGAAAAGAACAACCTTAACTTCAGAAGCTCATAAGTAGTGAAAAGATTAAGATTTTTTGATAGAAGTAATTTACAAATCTGTTTAACTTTCTGGAGCCAGTTGATATATAAAAATAAGTTTTTCCTGGATAACCCTTTTAATTGTGGTTCTTTTTTGGGTTATACTATCTATGTACATATAGATTTATGTTAGATCTGTCAGCCAATTGATATGGTCAGCTCAATGTAGCTGGCAAAACATTGTTAGGCTTGGGTGCTGAAATGCGTCTTGTACAGTGACCTGATGTAAATAAGTACTACACTCATTGCATCCAACTTGGTGAGTACTGGGCTTTTGTGATATTTCCTATAAATGACACAACTTAGTTCATACTGCTATCACACATCTGTGGTTATCTGAACAGATGACCACATTATTCCCTTTTAGCCCAGTTTTATTCCTTTCAGGGGTCAGCTTTGTAGGTCCTATATGCAAAATGAAAAAGCTAACTTAAAGGGGTACTCCACTGGAAAACATCTTATTTTAAATAAACTGGTGCCAGAAAGTTAAACAAATTTGTAAATCAGCTGCTATATGGCCCACAGGAAGTTCTCTTCTTTTTGAATTTCCTTTCTGTCTGACCACAGTGCTCTCTGCTGACACCTCTGTCCATTTTAGGAACTGTCCAGAGGAGGAGAAGTTTGCAATGGGGATTGGCTCCTACTCTGGACAGTTCCTAAATGGACAGAGGTGTCAGCAGAGAGCACTGTAGTCAGACAGAAAGGAAATTCAAAGAGAAAAGAACTTCCTGTGGGCCATTTAGCAGCTCATAAGTACTGAAAGGATTACGTTTTTTGAATAGAAGTAATTTACTTTCTGGCACCAGTTGATTTAAGAAAAAAGTTTTCCAGTGGAGTACCCCGCTATCTTTTTTCCATTGTGATGGTAATCTACATTTACCCCCATTGGAAATCTCTGTGCTAAAATTTAAATTGATATTCCGGGCAAAAACATTTGGGATAGGGGATAAGATGTCTGATCGCGGAGGGACCGCTGCTGAGACCCCCCGCGATCTGACTGCAGCACCTGCATTCTATGCGAGTGCTGAATCTCCAGTTTCGGAAACCTCCAGGTTACCGGGACTGGGGACATGACGTCACGCCACATCCCCTCCATTCATATCTATGGGAGGGGGCGTGACGGCCGTCATGCCCCCTCCCATATACATGAATGGAGGGGGCGTGGCGTGACATCCCGTCCCCAATCTCGGAAACACGGAGGTTTCCGAAACTGGAGATTTAGCACCTGCATAGAATGCGGGTGCTGCAGGGAGATCGCAGGGGGTCTCAGTAGCGGTCCCTCCGCGATCAGACATCTTATCCCCTATCCTTTGGATAGGGGATAAAATGTTTTTGCCCAGAATACCCCTTTAAGTTAGTCAAAGGCTACACAGATTAGGCTGCGTTCACATCACGATTTCTCCATCCGACTTGAGGAAACGATTTCATAACTTAAATTGTATAAAATCGTATATAAAGTCAGATCCATTGACCTCCATTAAAAAATCGGATCCATTACACACATTCGATTTGATCCGCATCCGTTTTCACATGATTTTTGTTTAGGTCTGAAATGGTCAAACCCGATTTCAGACCTGAACAAAAATCGTGTGAATTCGGATGCGGATCAAATCAGATGTGTGTAATGGATCCAATTTTATATACGATTTTATGTTATAAAATCGTGTACTCAAGTCGGATGGAGAAGCCTAAGCCTAACCTTACGCACAGCTGCCATCTCTCAATGACTCTGTATAGCAAACCTACGAGCAGAGGCGTAACTTGTACCTTCTGGGCTCCAATGCAAAATCTACAACAGGGCCCCATGTGCCATTTATTATTCTGGTCTGTTATGAGGCAGCTGTGCTCTGGGGCCCCCTAGACACCAGGGCCCTGGTGCGACTGCTACTTCTTCACCCCCTATAGTTACTCCCCTGTTTGGGAGGCTGACTGTGATGGGCAAATATAAGGGACAGTGCCCATCGTCCCCACCTAAAATGACTACACCATCCTGTATGTTTCCTCACTTGTCTCCCTCCTCAGAGTAGGTGGTTACCTCTTCACAGGCACTTTTTTGTACTTCTTGTGTTCATTTTACTATATCTCTGACACTTTTACACCCTCCCCGCAATATGTCACATTTAGTTAGTGTTACTAAAACTATTTAAAACAAAAATACTTATATCCTTTTATGCAGTATAAAGTGTTCATGGCACTCTGTGTTAAATAAAACGGAATTCTTTATTGTAAGTATCCAAAATATAGAAAAAGTGCAGGACAATATAGACAGAACTGGATTGGAATAACAGCCGCTTCATACAGGTGCATTTCATCGGATTCCACCTGTGGAATCTTTCTTTACCTGGAATTTGATGAAACGCACCTGCGTGAAACAGCTGTAATTCCAATCCAGTTCATGGGCATCTGCTGTCTGTATCGTCCTGTACTTTTTCTGTTATTTTTTCACACTATAAAAACACTTCCGATATGAACACCCGTTAGGAAATCGGCAGTTATACGGCAGGTACAAAATCACTAACGGTCGTTAGAAAATCCAATTATAGTCTATGGGATTTTTCCAATAGCCGTTTTAACCCGTTATCGCCCGTTATTAATAACAGCCATTATTTTGTGACGGGCGATAGTAACAGGAGAATTAGTGCATGCACTAGTTCTCCCATTCATTCGCCCATCACAAAATAACATCCGTTAGTGAGTTTGTACCGACCGTATAACTGCCGATTTCCTAACGGGTGTTCATATTGGAAGTGTTTTTACAGTGTGAAAGAAGCCTTAAAATGAAGAAATCCATAGTTTGCACACAGAGGGTGAGTGCCATAAACTCTTTCTACTGTCTACTAAGAATTGTTTTGCACTGATTCACTTCATAGAGCAACACCATCTATTTATCTGTGTATTGGAATCTCTACCCCCACCATTCATATAGATTGGTTCAGACTAGTGATGAGCAGCATTGCCCATATTCGAATTTGCATTATTTCGCGAACATATAGACGAATATTCATCCTATATTCGCGAATTTCGCGTATTCATTATATTTGCGTATTCGAGGAAGAAAACAGTGAGTTGGTGGGCAACTTTACTATTGGTTGCTAGGGATGTTGTTGATAACCTCTGACAAGTGTATTTGCATCATTCTAATTGGCCCACAAGTGAAAAGAAGGAATATGCAAATATTCACATATGCGGAAATAAAGCGAATATTCGCAATTTCGAATATATACCAAATATATTCGCAATATTAGCGAATTCGCAAATTTGCGATATTCGCGATAAAAATTCGAAATGCGTATATTCATGCCCAACACTAGTTCAGACAAAGTAGTGCCAGCAATCATTCACCTCATCTTACTTCACCATATCTTTGTATGTAGTCATCTCTCGACACCATGAGAATAGTCCTGTCAATCACACTGCACTAGTCCCGCCCTGAGTATAGTACTGTCAATCACACTGCACTAGTCCCGCCCTGAGAATAGTACTGTCAATCACACTGCACTAGTCCCGCCATGAGAATAGTACTGTCAATCACACTGCACTAGTCCCGCCCTGAGAATAGTCCTGTCAATCACACTGCACTAGTCCCGCCATGAGAATAGTACTGTCAATCACACTGCACTAGTCCCACCCTGAGAATAGTCCTGTCAATCACACTGCACTAGTCCCGCCCTGAGAATAGTCCTGTCAATCACACTGCACTAGTCCCGCCCTGAGAATAGTCCTGTCAATCACACTGCGCTAGTCCCGCCCTGAGAATAGTCCTGTCAATCACGCTGCGCTAGTCCCGCCCTGAGAATAGTCCTGTCAATCACACTGCACTAGTCCCGCCCTGAGAATAGTACTGTCAATCACACTGCACTAGTCCAGCCCTGAGAATAGTCCTAACAATCACACTGCACTAGTCCCGCCCTGAGAATAGTCCTGTCAATCACACTGCACTAGTCCCGCCCTGAGAATAGTCCTGTCAATCACACTGCACTAGTCCCGCCCTGAGAATAGTCCTGTCAATCACACTGCACTAGTCCCGCCCTGAGAATAGTCCTGTCAATCACACTGCACTAGTCCCGCCCTGAGAATAGTCCTGTCAATCACACTGCACTAGTCCCGCCCTGAGAATAGTCCTGTCAATCACACTGCACTAGTCCCACCCTGAGAATAGTCCTGTCAATCACACTGCACTAGTCCCGCCCTGAGAATAGTCCTGTCAATCACACTGCACTAGTCCCGCCCTGAGAATAGTCCTGTCAATCACACTGCACTAGTCCCGCCCTGAGAATAGTCCTGTCAATCACACTGCACTAGTCCCGCCCTGAGAATAGTACTGTCAATCACACTGAACTAGTCCCGCCCTGAGAATAGTCCTGTCAATCACACTGCACTAGTCCCGCCCTGAGAATAGTCCTGTCAATCACACTGCACTAGTCCAGCCCTGAGAATAGTACTGTCAATCACACTGCACTAGTCCCGCCCTGAGAATAGTCCTGTCAATCACACTGCACTAGTCCCGCCCTGAGAATAGTCCTGTCAATCACACTGCACTAGTCCCGCCCTGAGAATAGTACTGTCAATCACACTGCACTAGTCCCGCCCTGAGAATAGTACTGTCAATCACACTGCACTAGTCCCGCCCTGAGAATAGTCCTGTCAATCACACTGCACTAGTCCCGCCCTGAGAATAGTCCTGTCAATCACACTGCACTAGTCCCGTCCTGAGAATAGTCCTGTCAATCACACTGCACTAGTCCCGCCCTGAGAATAGTCCTGTCAATCACACTGCACTAGTCCCACCCTGAGAATAGTCCTGTCAATCACACTGCACTAGTCCCGCCCTGAGAATAGTCCTGTCAATCACACTGCACTAGTCCCACCCTGAGAATAGTCCTGTCAATCACACTGCACTAGTCCCGCCCTGAGAATAGTCCTGTCAATCACACTGCACTAGTCCCGCCCTCATTCAGCTGCTTAGCTTGTAAACTTTGGGCACAACACAGTATTACATAGGTGTATATGCTTCATTTTTACAATTTTCTTTTTAGCCTTCATATTTTGAGAAATGTATTATTATTGTATAGGTAAACGGATCTCGTGGAAGACAAGGAGCAATAGAACGAGAGATGTGCGGCCTAATACATTATTTGTAACGTGCATCTGATACATCTTGCAGTAATAGTTAGTAATACGCCTCTCCTTGTGTCCTGTTGTGTATTATAAATGATGTAACGGCCATTCTGGGTACATTACTAGTGAACAGATGATGCACATAATGTAGTATACAATGATTTAGCTTTCTGGGAAAATCTAAGGTCTTGAATCTTTTCCAGCCAACCCCTCAGAGATGTAAACATATTTCACATACACGAGTCAATTGCAAAAACCATGATGCCCCCTTGTTTGTAGATAAGCTCAGCAGCTGTTGTGAGTCATTAGCCCCCTTTGGACAGACAAACTACATTTAAAGCTGTCTAACCAATCCCTGGTCTGCGCTCGGGCCGGGATATCACTTAGCATCTTCTACATCTTGTTCCATAAACATTGTACACTTGTTCAGCTTTCGCGAGGTTTCCCCCCCCCCACATGCCCGATACCCTGCAAGACAGGTCAGAGATATGGCAAGATTCGAACTAGGCAAAGTACGTTATAGTTTATGTTTCCGAAACACATATATGTGCCCCGCAATAATAATAATAATAATAAAGTGCAAAATATGCACCAAGATGTCAACAACAAAAGGTGCTGCAAATTTAATGGAAACACTTCAATGATGCCGACACGTTTTACCGTTATCTGGCACTTTTATATAGGCCATTTGGGCTGTCAGTGGACATAATGGTCATTTTGCTGCCTAAAAGGGCATTTGGTAATTGGGGACCCCTGGTACACATTGGGACCCAAGAGTTTCAAGTTAGGTCTTTTTTAGGTAAGAGAAAAGCTTTTTTGTTGCACCTTAAAGGGGCACTCCAGAGGAAAAAATTGTTTTCAAATCAACTGGTGTACATTACTTTTATTTAAAATATTTAAAGGGGTACTCCGGTGAAAAACTGTTTTTCTTTTTAGATCAACTGGTGCCAGAAAGTTAAACAGATTTGTAAATTACTTCTATTTAAAAATCTTAACCCTTCCAGTACTTATCAGGTGATGTATGCTCAACAGGAAGTACTTTTCTTTTGAAATTAAATTTCTGTTTGACCACAGTGCTCTCTGCTTACACCTCTGTCCATGTCAGGAACTGTCCAGAGCAGGAGAGGTTTGCTATGGGGATTTGCTGTTACTCTTGACAGTTCCTGAGACAGACAGATGTGTCAACAGAAAGCACTGTGGTCAGACTGAAAATGTAAAAAGAAAAGAACTTCCTGTGGAGCATATAGCAGCTGACAAGTACTGGAAGGGTTAAGATTTTTAAATAAAAGTAATTTACAAATTTGTTTAAGTATCTGGCACCAGTTGATAAAAAAAAAAGAATAATTGTTTTTCACCGGAGTACCCCTTTAAGCCTTCCAGTATTTATCAACTGCTGTATGCTCTAGGGGAACTTGTATAGTTCTTTCCAGTCTGACCACAGTGCTCTCTGCTAACACCTCTGTACATGTCAGGAACTGTCCAGAGCAGGAGCAAATCTCCATAGCAAACCTTTCCTGCTCCAGACAGTTCCCGACATGGACAGAGATGTCAGCAGAGAGCACTGAGGTCAGACTGGAAAGAACTACACAACTTCATCTGTAGTATACAGCAGCTGATAAGTACTGGAAGGATTAATATTTTTAAATAGAAGTAATTTACAAATCTGTAAAACTTTCTCGCACCAGTTTATTTGAAAACATTTTTTCCCCTCTAGAGTACCCCTTTAAAGAGGCCATCTCACTCCTTTTGATGCTGAAACTGATTTTTACAGGGGAAAGTTCCCATGATTTGTCTAGGACAGTGGTTTCTAAACTGCAGCCCTCCAGCTGTTGCAAAACTACAACTCCCAACAGACATGATGGGAATTGTAGTTTTGCAACATCTGGAGGGCCACAGTTGGAGGAAACGTTACCTTTGCATCCCTTTGTGTGACATCTTTTGGGTTGCTGTTCTGCTGGCCACTGTCGCTGTTTGAATTGGTAAGACCTGTGCGGGCTCCATTCTCATGAGCTGAACAAGCTCCCTTACTATGCAGCCACTACGCCATGTTCACTGCTGCAAACCACAGCACCAGCACTAGATATATACAATATATACACAGAATAATACATACAGTACACACAAAGAAGTCTATTCAAGAACACATATAGTTCTTCTTGCTACCTTAAGTGGGAATTCGATTTATTAAGACTGTGAGATGTTAGTTCGTATACTGTATACAGCACAGAAAGAATGCATACTCTAGTTTTCTAGTTCTGTGCAGGAATCTCCAAGATATTTTTTGGTGTAATTCAGATAATATATTATCAATTTTTTTTTTAACTAATCAGGGTTGTGGTAAAAGAGAACTATTTGGCCCATCTAGTCTGCACAATTTTCTAAATACTATGAATAGTCCCTGTCTCTATCTTATATGAAGGATAGCCTTATGCCTCCAAGACTCCATGTGAGCTCTCACTAGTGCTCTGTACAGCAAGATGAGCACTTCCCTCTCCACTGCTAATAACTCTCCCTATACACCCATGAGCACTTCCCTCTCTACTGCTAATACCTCTCCCTATAAACCCATGAGCACTTCCCTCTCTACTGCTAATACCTCTCCCTATACACCCATGAGCACTTCCCTCTCTACTGCTAATACCTCTCCCTATACACCCATGAGCACTTCCCTCTCTACTGCTAATACCTCTTCCTATACACCCATGAGCACTTCCCTCTCTACTGCTAATACCTCTCCCTATACACCCATGAGCACTTCCCTATCTACTGCTAAAACGTCTCCCTATACACCCATGAGCACTTCCTTCTCTACTACTGCTCATACCTCTCCCTATACACCCATGAGCACTTCCCTATCTACTGCTAATACCTCTTCCTATACACCCATGAGCACCTCCCTCTCTACTGCTAATACCTCTCCCGATACACCCATGAGCACTGCCCTCTCTACTGCTAATACCTCTCCCTATACACTCAAGAATTCTGCTAGCATTTCATGCTGCTCTATTACATTATCTGCCTACCTTTAAGGGTAGGGTCACACACAGCAGATCAGCAGTGTATTTCACACTGCAGATGCGCCATCGGCTGTTACAGAGTGACAGCAGAGCGAGCTCTCTGTTGCAGTCGAGTAGCTCTGTGTGTCCACTCGCCACTGCCAATGGGAAATCCGCTGCTACAAGTGGATACACAGATCTACACAGCCGTAAGGGAGCTCACTCTGCCGTGCTCTGTGACTGCCTTTAGCACATCTGCAGCATGAAATATGCTGTGGATGCGCTATGTGTGACCCTTCTCTTAGTCCTCTGAAATAATTACTCCTAAATCCCTTTAGTCAAATACTGAGGTCAGTGTATATACAGTGGTCCCTCAACATACGGACCATCGTTTGATGAAACCATCGCATGTTGAGGTATCCGTGCAATGTAAAGTATAGGACAGTGGTCTGCAACCTGCGGACCTCCAGATGTTGCAAACCACTGTTAGAGGAAGTTGTACTCACCTGTCCCCGCCACTCCGGATCGTCACCGCTCTTAACCGCTGCCCGGGATGTCGCCGTCCATCACTGTTGCCGCGTCCCCGAGGTGTCCCCGCCGCTCCGGTAAGGCCTCCCCTTCCCCGGCATCTGCGCGCTCCGTCACCGCCATCACGTCGCTACGCACGCCGCTCCTATTGGATGACGGGACGGCGTGCGCAGCGACGTGATGACGTTGATGGAGAGCGCCGACGATGCAGGGGATCCCGAAGAGGATGCTCCGGAGCCCCGAGGACAGGTAAGTGACCATCACCGGAGCTCAAGGGGCACCGTAAACGGCTATCTGGTGGCAGCTGAAGCAGTCAGGGCTGCCGGATAGCCGTTTATGCGATGGCCCCGACATACAAAAGCATCGTATGTTGATGCTGCCTTCAACATGCGATGGCCTCTGAGAGGCCATTGCATGTTGAAATTATCGTATGTCGAGGCCATCGTAGGTCTGGGGGGTCATTGTAGTAAGGAAAAAGATATCACTGAAAAATAGCAGCACACCCAACAATAAACAATTGTCAATGTTATTAGTACACTTCAGTACAAAAAAACTAAATGCATATTCAGGGATAAATAGATACTAGAGAAACACATTAAAACCATTAAAAACCTGGCTAAAAGCCAGTACACAACGCGTTCAATTGCCTAAAGATGGTAACTTCCTCAGGGGTCAACCCTGAGGAAGTTGCCATCTTTAGGCAATGGAACGCTTGGGGTTCCTTGTGACCCCGCCCTCCACCATTTGACCTCGGTCTGGGATGCTACGATATTTTAGGACATGCAAGTATAGGTTACGGTATCACTATATTGGGCTTCATTATTTTTGTCAGAAGTGTTCCGCGTATGTGTTTTGCTCCATCTGCTATATTCATTATTGTTACGCTTGGCATTTAGCCTCCTTGCTCATACATTGATATTGATTTATTATATGCTAGGATCTGGCTCGTAATTTACTTGACCTTAGAGGACGGGTGTCTGTATAGGTGAGGGGATTCATGGCCCCTCCCCTAAGTTGTGTATCGGCTTTTAGCCAGGTTTTTAATGGTTTTAATGTGTTTGTCTGGTATCTATTAATCCCTGAACGGGCATTTTGTTTTTTGTACTGAAGTGTACTAATAAAAATGTCAATTGTTTATTGTTGGGTGTGCTGCTGTTTTTCAGTGATGTCTTTTTTCTTACTATATACATTGTGCTTTCTCTGAGTAGCACCCTCCCTATTTGATGAGGTTGAGCCCCCCCCCATCTCTCTTTTTTTCTCTAAATACTGAGGTCAGGACTGTATCAAATATTCTATATTCTGCCCTTGGGATTTTGCCCCCCAGGTGGATTGTCTTGCACATATCTTTTTTTTGTTATGCTTGGAATTCTCTACAGAAATGTTTTCAGTGGGCACAAGGGTTTGCCTTTCCCTTTCTCCGGATCAATACTGTGTGGTAATAGGATGAACTAGATGTCTAATGTAAAGAGTTCTGTCACAGTATGAGATTCTCTATAATCTTGTAATCCAGATTTATAGAGGTAATCCCACGTTTATACCTCAAGAGGTACAGAATAAAAACATGTCTCATCTGCTAATATGATGTGTGCTGAAAATGGTTTGTGATTACATACTGTACGTGGATCCTCTGTGGTCTGTACTTGGCAGTGTGAACACACACATGTATAATTGATGCTTGTGGTCGGATTCTTATATGTACCGTAAGTAGGGTACCACTTGCATGAATAATTAGGCCTGGGGTGTGCCTGGGTGGCCGTGAAGGGTATCATAGAGAAGGGGGATACCCCGAGAGTGACTGTAGAAAAAAAGGGGAAGGGAGGGTGGGGACATCTTGCATGCTGGCGACAGCACCTGTGTGGATCAGGTGGGTATATAAAGACCAGACTCCTCCCACAAATTAGGTTAACTTTCAGCTAACCTCCACTTGTGGTCGGATTCTTATATGTACCGTAAGTAGGGTACCACTTGCATGAATAATTAGGCCTGGGGTGTGCCTGGGTGGCCGTGAAGGGTATCCTAGAGAAGGGGGCAAAAATACCTCAGTTAGGTAATACATGAATTAATGGTTAAGCATAACCTACGTCATATGAACCCAAGATAACAGACAAAATACTATAGTTAACAGCCGGAGGTTGGAACGTGTCAATGGAACAGAGCGATAACAGTGCCCTTAACTTACTTAACATCTAAGTGATAACTGACAAAGAAGCCCCTACCCAGAAGCTGGCGCAGCTGTTATGAAGCCGAAGCCAAGATACATTTCTAGATATGCCACTTGGCACTACTAGACCCATAGCACCTATCAGGATGGTACTACCAGGGTGCGCATGGATAGAGGTAACCCAAGTGTCAAATATAGAAAATGTTGAAGTGATAGATAGACAGAAGGTACACTGAGTCGGTTAGAAAAGTGGCCAAAACACAAACGTCAGTAGGTATTTAGATAGGTAGTGCCGGAAGAGGAAGATTTGAAAAGTGTCCCAAGCTACACATATAAGTAATCCTATTGAACCATGCCATAAACAAAGTGACAACTACAGACCCACATAGAAAAAACATAAAAGTATATAACATACTTAACCTGAGGTTTCGTGTACCAGTAAGGTAGTCTCCACATACTTGCAGGTGTAAAGAAGATTATTACTGCTACGCCCTGAGGCTTATTGCAAAAGAAAATATACATGGCCAGCAGGTTACAAAGACCGATAAGGGCAAATTTCCCAACAGGTACACAAGACATGAACAAGCTGAACCCACATCAAAGAACTTAACACTAAGACGTGTACAACTAAGACCACAATCAGACACATAGTAACAAACATAAGAGCAAGATAGAGATGGCAACAACATGAGGCTCGTGGACTGAAACTGCCTCAGACAGAATCGTATGAAACGCAGATACGGAAACAACATGAGGCTCGTGGACTGACAGTGCAATCTGCCTCGGACAAAATCGCATGAAACATAGAAACGGAAACAACATGAGGCTCGTTGATTGTCAAGCAATCTGCCTCTAACAGGGGCGTAAGTAACGTACAAAAACAAATGACAAGAGGCTTGTGGATTGATGATACAATCTGCCCCAAACAAGAAAGTTTGTAATGTACAAAGGAATGACAACAATACGAAGGCTCGAGGATTGTCAGGCAGTCTCTCTCTCCCAGGGACATGTGACGTACGAAATGCATGCAAAGAGACAGCTTAACACTTACCTGGAATGGCAAGGTCGAACTGACTGTAACAAGGCGTATGTAATGACCAAAAAGGAAACTATAAAGATGAAGCTTTACGGATTGACGACAGCAATCAGCCTCCAACCACACCAAATGCATAGCACTAAGCGGTAAAACAACCTAGAGTAGGGAACCGTTAACGTTGAAACATGGTATATCACTTGAAGTAACATAAGCACCGTATAACATAAGCTATCTGCCTCTAACAGGGCATATGTAACATACAAAACAAAAGAGGCTCGTGGATTGATGATACAATCTGCCCCAATGAGAACATTTCTAATGTACAAAGGAATGACAACGATATGAGGCTCGAGGATTGTCGGGCAGTCTCTCTCTCACGGGAGCGTGTGACGTATGAAAGGCATGTAAAGTGACGACTTAAAGCTTACCTGGAATGGCGAGGTCAAACTGGCTGTAACAAGGTGTATGTAATGACCAAAAAGGAAACTATAAAAATGAAGCTTTACGGATTCACAACAGCATTTAGCCTCCTACCACATCGAACACATAGCGCTAAGACTTAAAGCAACCTAACGTACATAAAGTAAGATGAAACAAAAGAGCTGAAACAACAGAAGGGGACAATAAACTAGGAGTCATACACTGTAAGGAACTGTATGTATGTATGTATTACCCTGTAGGGAACCATATATATGTACCACTATAGGGAACCGTTAACGTTGACGCATGGTATATCCCTTGAAGTAACGTGAGCACCGTATAACATGAGCTATCTGCCTCTAACAGGGGCGTGTGTAACGTACGGACAAAGGACAACAAGAGGCTCGTGGATTGACGATACAATCTGCCCCAAATGAGAACATTTATAATATACAAAGGAATGACAATGATATGAGGCTTCTCTCTCACGGGAGCCTGTGACGTACAAAAGGCATGTAAAGTGACGACTTAAAGCTTACCTGGAACGGTGAGGTCAACCTGGCTATAACAAGGCGTGTATAATTACCAGAAACTAAACTATAAAGATGATGCTTTACGGATTGACGATAGCAATCAGCCTTCAACCACACTGAACGTATGGCACTAAGAGGTAAAACAACCAAGCGTATATAACGTGACAGCTGAAACAAAAGAATGGGAGAATAACTATGAAATGTATACTGTAAGGAACTGTATGTGTATTACCCTGTAGGGAAATGTATGCATGTCACCCTGCAGGTAACCGTATGTATGTGACACTGCAGGTAACCGTATGTATGTGACACTGAAGGTAACCGTATGTATGTGACACTGAAGGGAACCGTATGTATGTGACACTGAAGAGAACCGTATGTATGTGACACTGAAGAGAACCGTATGTATGTGACACTGAAGAGAACCGTATGTATGTGACACTGAAGAGAACCGTATGTATGTGACACTGAAGAGAACCGTATGTATGTGACACTGAAGAGAACCGTATGTATGTGACACTGAAGAGAACCGTATGTATGTGACAATGAAGAGAACCGTATGTATGTGACAATGAAGAGAACCGTATGTATGTGACACTGAAGAGAAGGGTATGTATGCGACACTGAAGAGAACCGTTAACGTTGAAGAATGATCTATCACTTGGTGTAATGTAAGCACCGTATAACATCTCCGAAAACAAAAAAAAGCCCTGTATATAAGCTTACAGTAGTGTAAACCCTGATCAACATTAATGTTCAACAGAACAACTAAATTAACCACTAATACACAGTATATATAAGCCACAGTAAAACGCAATTACCAGCAATAGAACATAGGCCCATATGTCAGCTAAAATAATATAAAATGCCCAGTATATCTGCTACAGTAACATAAGCCCCAAGTAACATTAATGTACCGTATATACGTTAATTAACACTAACGCAAAGCATATAGACACTTGTTATGTAATGCAAATTATCAGCTATAGTAATATAAGCACCGTATGACCACAATAGGGACATTAATGCACAACATGACAGCTATGGAAATGTAACACAGCATCGGCTATATTAACACAAAGCCCAGTAAATCAACTATACCAAACGAGCACAGTACATACGCTATGGTATCAACGTCTGGTACTGCAAACCAATATAACGTGAAGCATGGTATCAGCTCAGGTAACACATGCCACCGGAACTATTGTAGAATAAATGTCACAGTCATGTATGTACAATGTGACCGCTCCAGAAAGGTATACATAATTTTATGCGTAATGTGCCTGCTATAGGAATATTTGCGTAGTGTGAATGTTATGGGGTAGAATAAATCATGTTCAATGAGAAACATTAGAGTAGCATGACAGCGCTGAACATGAAAAACGTAACCACAAGCCATGAAAACAATACTGTAAGAAACATATGCAGGTCACATTGAAGGAAGATGTACATGTTACACCGCTAGGGAAACATAAGCACGTACACCGAGTAGGAACCTGAGTAATACACTGTTGATACACAGGCGTGGTATACTGTGTGGGATATCAGCAATGAACACTATGTGGAAGGTAGGCGTGGTATACTGTGTGGGAACGTATGGCAGTACGCGGTTTTGCTTGTTACCTGCTGTTGCAACCGAGTGGAAACGCAATCATGGTGGTGTAGTTGTGTAGAATGTAGCCGTGACACAGGAAGCCAAGTGATGTCAGTACCTGGCTGAAATGAATACGTGTTATCTTGTGTGAACCGTATGAGTGATAAATGCAGGAAAACATGGCGTGTATGGTAACGAAACACAGAACGCTGTAAGGAAAGTGTGGAGAACCATGTGGTAATGTCAGCAAGGACATCCTATCACACCTGACCTCCCACATGAGTAAATGTAAAAGCAATGCCATGATAACAGCCTAATATACTACACCTGAGAACCATGAGTGTAATGCTGTGACAGCGTGAAAAACCTGACCTGCATACATTAATGAAAGCCTAACGTGACATAACTAAAAACCAAGACAAATGTGACAAAAAAGCTATGAAACATCTGCTGACGTAGCAGGTGGGGGCACAGCATATTCTATGGTGACATAACCCATACATGACTACGTGTGTGTAATTATAACTATAAAAGTTATAAGAATGGTAACATAAAACAGTATAATAGAGACATATGATGTATCTACGATAAGTGACATAACCACGGTGACATATAACAGTATACTGATGGCAACTTACATGGTATATACTAAGGGATGTATATGTGGTGTACATGTAACTGACAAACAGTAAATAAATGCACTGGTGATGTATAACAGTACAATGTATAATGACAATTAATACATGGCCTATAATCAATGACATGTCTGAGATAGAGATTGGTCGTGGGCTGCAGCGTAAAAGAGCGTACAGATGGGGAGACGTAGCAGGAGAGACTCCAGCGAGGGGACAGAATGGAGAGCGGTTGTGAGCATGAAACTGGTTTACACCAGGTCACATATGAAGGAAAAGTAATCTTTCGTAAATGTAAGAACAGTCAAAACAACACCAAAATATGGAGGCCCCCCAACACCTGGAGATTCAGCAGCCTGTGCTGCTCTGTAGGCCAAACACATCCTCCTGCTGCAGTCAATTATATGTATAAGCCACAGCTGTGATCTCCTATGAGTGATCTTTGCAGACTAAGAGACTGAGGCAGGAAAGAGTTAACCTCAAGCTGAAATATGCAAATTACCTCACGGCCAGCAGGCCAGGGCTGGAGCCTGCACAGCTACATGTGCTTACTGCATGTTTACTGCATATTGTAGGAGCGAGATGTAGCTACTTCACAGCCTGTAGTGTGAAAGGTACCTTAACACATTACCGTATTCCTTGCATCATAGTTAGGCTAGCAAACAGTGCCTCTCTGCGACGTATGCAATCAAACCTCCCGCCAAAACCACAGCATCCGGTGCAAAGACATCTTGCATGCTGGCGACAGCACCTGTGTGGATCAGGTGGGTATATAAAGACCAGACTCCTCCCACAAATTAGGTTAACTTTCAGCTAACCTCCACATATTCTGTGGGGGAGTATTTATGAAGCCTTTTACTCAGGTTTTCCTGGGTAAATTTGTCGCAATATTTGGGCGCAGTGCAATTTTTGCGACTTTTCATTTATGTGCTTTTTTTTTTTTTATGCTGTGATAGACATGTTTTAAGTTGAGTTTTTGCAGTGGGCAGGAATTTATGAAACTGCGCCTCCTTATGAAAATGTCGCATACTTAGGCGCAAAGCACCCAAAAGTTTGCAAATCCCCACCAAATAAAAACAGCATACAAACTAACTGTCCACAGCATTATTTTATAGTCGCATAATTGTCGCACGGGTTAAAAAGTCGCACAAAAACACCAGGTTCGTTCACACGCTAGTAGCTAGCAGCGAGTTTCCTGCTGCGGGAAACCCGCAGCGGGTTACGCTACCATTGATTTAAATGGGTCGGCGGACAGTCCGCAAATCTGACACTATTGCCGACTGTCTGTGGACCCATTCAAATCAATGGTAGCGTAACTCGCAGCGGGATTTCCACAGCGTGAAACCCGCTGCTAGTAATAGCGTGTGAACGCACCCTAAAGTGGAGTACTGATGTAAGAAATGTGATCACCATATTTATCACATCTGCTGCATAGGGTTGCCACCTGGCCGGTATTTTACCGACACGGCCGGTATTTTGTCCACCCTGCCAGTATTTTTATATAAAAAAAATACCGGCCATGCAATGATCCAACCAATCCTCCAACTCCCGGAATGTTGCTCCATATACTATACCAGTTAGGGCTCAAGTCCTGCATGAACGTGTGGGAACTGTGTTCCTGCACTTTTTCCACAGCAGGAACACAGTTCCTATTCGCAGGATTGCTGAAGGACCAGCCCTTATGTGGAAGAGTTCCCACACTTTTTTTTCCCAGGACTTGACCACTGATACCAGTGTTTCCCAATCAGAACACCTCCAGCTGTTGCAAAACTACAATTCCCAGCATGCTTGGCTGTCCGGGCATGCTGGGAGTTGTAGTTTTGCAACAGCTGGAGCCACTCCTGGTTGGGAATCACTGACCTATACTTTATACTACTATATAGTCCAACATGCTAGGAGTAGTAGTTTTCGTTTGGGGCAGCTGCTGAGCCACAGGCTGTATCAGGGCATGCTGGGAGTTGTAGTTAGTAACTGACTGCAACTCCCGAATTTAATAAAAAAAAGTGATCAAAAAGTCACCTCAAAACAAAAATAGTTCTGTTAAAAACTACAGATCGGGGCACAAAAAATTAGCCCTCATACAGGCCCGTAAGGGAGAAATAAAAAAGTTATAGGGGTCAGAATAGGACAAAATTTCCCCCCGGATATGTGTATCCTACGATGTCATGCATATATAATTAATTATGCAAATTAGCATGGCCGGTATTTTTTTGCAAGAAAGGTGGCAGCTCTACTACTGCACCATGTAATTAATTTCCACCACATGAATTGATGGAATAAAAAGACATTCACCTACTCCACTTTTCATAAATACCTGCCTGTGTCCTTAACCACCTACATAAACCACTACAGCAGCTTAAACATAAACACACAAACACACTTGGAAACTCCAAATTGTGCAGAGAATATTCATAAATTCATATCCAGGACCATGTGGGGTTGTTTTCCTCATGTTATTCTCCCAATGTGACAGAGAACTGTAAATAGCCTGTTCTTGAATTAAGAAGATGTGTTAGGTGTTAGGAGTAGTTAGGGTATACAATCTGGGTAAAATTAGAAAATATGGTTTGATGACAGGTACTAGAGATGAGCGAACTTACAGTAAATTCGATTCGTCATGAACTTCTCGGCTCGGCAGTTGATGACTTATCCTGCATAAATGAGTTCAGCTTTCAGGTGCTCCCGTGGGCTGGAAAAGGTGGATACAGTCCTAGGAAAGAGTCTCCAGCCCACCGGAGCACCTGAAAGCTGAACTCATTTATGCAGGATAAGTCATCAACTGCCGAGCCGAGAAGTTCGTGGCGAATCAAATTTACTGTAAGTTCGCTCATCTCTTACATTCAGTAAGTTTGTTAACCCTTTAGGTGTTTCACAGGAATAGCAGCAAAGTAAAGGAGAAAATTCAAAATCTTCATTTTTTACACTCGCATGTTCTTGTAGACCCAATTTTTGAATTTTTACAAGGGGTAAAAGGAGAAAAAGCCCCCCAAAATTTGTAACCCAATTTCTCTCGAGTAAGAAAATACCTCATATGTGTATGTCAAGTGTTCGGCGGGCGCAGTAGAGGGCTCAGAAGGGAAAGAGCGACAGTGGGATTTTGGAGAGTGAATTTTTCTGAAATGGTTTTTTGGGGGGCATGTCACATTTAGGAAGCCCCTATGGTGCCAGAACAGCAAAAAAGAAAACACATGGGCTACTATTTTGGAAACTACACCCCTCAAGGCACGTAACAAGGGGTCCAGTTAGCCTTAACACCCCATAGGTGTTTGATGACTTTTCGTTAAAGTCGGATGTGTAAATGAAAAAAAAAATTTTTCCCCCAAATTTACCATTTTTACAAAGGGTAATGGGAGAAAATGCCCCCCAAAATTTGTAGTGCAATTTCTCCAGAGTACGGAAATACCCCATATGTGACCCTAAACTGTTGCCTTGAAATACGACAGGGCTCTGAAGTGAGAGAGCACCATGCGCATTTGAGGACTAAATTAGGGATTGCATAGGGGTGGACATAGGGGTATTCTACGCCAGTGATTCCTGAACAGGGTGCCTCCAGCTGTTGCTAAACTCCCAGCATGCCTGGACAGTCAGTGGCTGTCCAAAAATGCGTGGATTTGTTGTTTTGCAAGAGCTGGAGGCTCCGTTTTGGAAACACTGCCGTACAATACGTTTTTAATTTTAATTGGGGGGGGGGGGGGGGCGGGGTTATTACAGTGTAAGGGAGTGTATATGTAGTGTTTTACCCTTTATTATGTGTTAGTGTAGTGTTTTTAGGGTACATTCGCACTGGCGGGAAACGGTGAGTTTCCCGCTAGAAATTTGCACTGTGGCGAAAAATTTGCCGCAGCTCATACTTGAAGCAGGAAACTTACTGTAAACCCACCCGTGTGAGGGGGGGGGGGGATGACAAACCAGCTGTTTGCTGTTTGGGCATGCTGCGATTTGCAGTTTTGCAACATCTGGAGTGCTACAATTTAGAGACCACTGAACAGTGATCTCCAAACTGTGGACCTCCAGATGTTGCAAAACTACAACTCCCAGCATGCCCAGACAGCAAACAGCTGTGTGGGCATGCTAGGAGTTGTAGTTTTGCAAGATCTAGAGGGCTACAGTCTAGAGACCACTATAGACTGTAGCCTTCTAGATGTTGCTAGGCAACTCACCGACTTTCGTCGCATCCAGGGAGCCGTCCTCTTCTGCCACACGCCGCCCGCAGATCTCCGTCACCGCCCGCTGATCGCCATCGCTCCGCTGCCTTCGGATGGGTAAGTGATCTTCGGAGCCGCTCCTCTTCGTTTTTCCCGTTCTGCCCCGCCTATTGTGGGTGGGCAGGACGGGGAAAACGAAAGTAAACCCCCTGCCCCGATCTTCTATTGGTGGTCGCGTCTAGACCACCAATAGCAGGGATAGGAGGGGTGGCACCTGTGCTACCTCACTCCTATCTCTTCAGGGGGATTGTGGGTGTCTTATACACCAACGATCCCCCTTATATTCTGGGTCACCATAGACCCGTAATGACCCGGAATCGGCGCAAATCGCAAGTGTGAATTCACTTGCGATTTGTGCCGATCGCTGACATGGGGGGGTCTAATGACCCCCCTGGGCATTTGCACGGGGTGCCTGCTGATAGTCACCCTGGTCCGGTCCCTGCCTGGCGCGCGGCGGGGACCGAAATTCCCACGGGCGTATGGATACGCCCTTAGTCCTTAAGTACCAGGACGCAAGGGCGTATGCATACGTCCTTCGTCCCCAACAGGTTAAGCTATCTGAAAATGTGTGCCACATTTTAGTCAAATCTGATGCCAACATACAGTAGATATATTGTACATGTGAATCAATATATCATGTATTTGGAATATCCATATTCCTTACAAGCAGAGAGCTTCAAAGTTAGAAAAATGCAACATTTTCTAAATTTTCATAAAATGTTAGATTTTTTTTTTTTTTTTTTTTACCAAGAAATGAAGTCTCGGAGTCAGACTGATAAGTAAAAGCATCCCAGAGTTATTAATGCATAAAGTGACACAGGTCAGATTTGCAAAAAATGACTTCTAGTAAAAAATCTTTACCCTTCAAGTACTTTTTAGCAGCTGTGTTCTACAGAGGAAATTCCTTTCTTTTTTAATTTCTTTTTTGTCTTGTCCACAGTGCTCTCTGCTGACACCTGATGTCTGTATCAGGAAATGTCCAGAGCAGGAGAAAATCCCCATTGCAAACCTATGCTGCTCTGGACAGTTCCTGACACGGACAGAAGTGTCAGCAGAGAGCACTGTGGGCAAGACAAAAAAGAAATTCCTCTGTAGCATGCAGCTTCTAAAAAGTACTGGAAGGGTAAAGATTTTTTAATATAAGTAATTTACAAATCTGTTTAACTTTCTGGCACCAGTTGATTAAAAAAAAAAATTCCACCGGAGTACCCCTTTAAGGTCAAAATGGGCTTGGTCCTTAATGGGTTAATGTATTACACATATACAACAAGAACAAAGACGTGGTCTCAAATGGCTGGAGGTGCTCAACCCCAAATGCAGTTGTGCATATATACTGGGGGAGCAGATCCTGCCCTTGTAGTCCGTTGCCAGGGGCGATCCCCAGCATAAAAGTGCATACAATGGAGGATGCCTGCAGCGGACTACAAGTGCCACAATAGAATCCTACACCAGATAAACGGTGTGGATGTGTAACAATTAGAATAATACAATACAGAAATTTAGGTGCACTACTGTGGTAGATGTAAACAATGACATTGGCTAATCCCTCAACACTGATGTTAAAATTGAGACATTAGCCAGTGTATCCTTGTATAAAGGACACAACGCGTCCTTTTGTGAATTGCACTGTGTAAATAAACACATTACGTTTGGCAGAAGATTCTCAGGAGTGTCGGGATTTCTTTTCCTTCCAAGTTTGCAGCTTTCCACGTGTACCACAACGGGCTCGAGTGCCGTCCCTTCCAATATTTCTTAGAAGATAAACCACGCCCTGGCGTCACAAACACAAGGGGTTAATACCAACTGCCCCTAGGGTAATTCCATCTGCCCTCGTCACACCCTCACCACATTTGCAATATTTATTTACCATAAAAAAACAAGGTAAAACCATTCATAAATTCCCTTCAATATGTCAGTTTTTCCACAAGGTGAATGCTGTAAAAATGTAAAAAGTGCAAAATTGTGGTTCTTTTCCTATTTCACTGCACAAATAATTTGGTCCTGCAAAAAAAAAAAAAATAAATAAAAATAAAAACTCCTAAAGTTGAGGGAGAGCAATAAAAACCTAAAAATCTAAATTCCCCTTGTCCTTTCAAAGGTTAAAGGGGTACTCCGGTGGAAAACGTTTTTTTTTTTTTTTTATCAACTGTTGCCAGAAAGTTAAACAGATTTGTAAATTCCTTCTATGAAAAAAATCTTAATCCTTCCAGTACTTATTAGCTGCTGAATACTACAGAGAAAATTATTTTCTTTTTGGAACACTGAGCTCTCTGCTGACACCATGACCACAGTGCTCTCTGCTGACACCTCTGTCCATTTTAAGAACTGTCCAGAGTAGGAGAAAATCCCCATAGAAAACATATGCTGCTCTGGACAGTTCTTAAAATGGACAGAGATGTCAGCAGAGAGCATTGTGGTCATGATGTCAGCAGAGAGCACTGTGTTCCAAAAAGAAAAGAATCTCCTCTGTAGTATTCAGTAGCAAATAAGTACTGGAAGGATTAAGATTTTTTTTATAGAAGTAATTTACAAATCTGTTTAACTTTCTGGCACCAGTTGATTAACCCCTTAACGACGCAGGACGTATATTTACGTCCTGCGCCGGCTCCCGCGATATGAAGCGGGATCGCGCCGCGATCCCGCATCATATCGCGTCGGTCCCGGCGGTAATCAACGGCCGGGACCCGCGGCTAATACCACACATCGCCGATCGCGGCGATGTGCGGTATTAACCCTTTAGAAGCGGCGGTCAAAGCTGACCGCCGCTTCTAAAGTGAAAGTGAAAGTGACCCGGCTGCTCAGTCGGGCTGTTCGGGACCGCCGCGGTGAAATCGCGGCGTCCCGAACAGCTGATCGGACACCGGGAGGGCTCTTACCTGCCTCCCCGGTGTCCGATCGACGAATGACTGCTCCGTGCCTGAGATCCAGGCAGGAGCAGTCAAGCGCCGATAATGCTGATCACAGGCGTGTTAATGCACGCCAGTGATCAGCATTAGAGATCAGTGTGTGCAGTGTTATAGGTCCCTATGGGACCTATAACACTGCAAAAAAAATGTAAAAAAAAAGTGTTAATAAAGGTCATTTAACCCCTTCCCTAATAAAAGTTTGAATCACCCCCCTTTTCCCATAAAAAAAATAAAACAGTGTAAAAAAAATAAAAAATAAACATATGTGGTATCGCCGCGTGCGTAAATGTCCGAACTATAAAAATATATCATTAATTAAGCCGTACGGTCAATGGCGTACGCGCAAAAAAATTCCAAAGTCCAAAAAAGCGTATTTTGGTCACTTTTTATATCATTAAAAAATGAATAAAAAGTGATCAAAAAGTCCGATCAAAACAAAAATCATACCGATAAAAACTTCAGATCACGGCGCAAAAAATGAGTCCTCATACCACCCCATACGTGGAAAAATAAAAAAGTTATAGGGGTCAGAAGATGACATTTTTAAACGTATAAATTTTCCTGCATGTAGTTATGATTTTTTCCAGAAGTGCGACAAAATCAAACCTATATAAGTAGGGGATCATTTTAACCGTATGGACCTACAGAATAATGATAAGGTGTAATTTTTACCGAAATATGCACTGCGTAGAAACGAAAGCCCCCAAAAGTTACAAAATGGCGTTTTTTTTTCGATTTTGTCGCACAATGATTTTTTTTTCCGTTTCGCCGTGCATTTTTGGGTAAAATGACTAATGTCACTGCAAAGTAGAATTGGCGACGCAAAAAATAAGCCATAATATGGATTTTTAGGTGGAAAATTGAAAGGGTTATGATTTTTAAAAGGTAAGGAGGAAAAAACGAAAGTGCAAAAACGGAAAAACCCTGAGTCCTTAAGGGGTTAAAAAAAATCAAGTTTTTCACTGGAGTACCCCTTTACATTTCCAATATAGATTTGAATTCTGCCGGATATGTGGGATATGTCACTTCTTGACCTGGATTATGTTTGGAATCATTCCCTTGCACTTTGAAATTCTGACCCATAAGGATTTCCTTGTCAAATTTGCAGGGATATTTAAAAACAAGTATAAGTATGGATAATTGTATGTGATCATGTCATATTTACCCCCTTTTCCATTTATTTTTACATACACAGTTAAACTGCATGTTAATCCCCATACTGTAGCGCAGTGTTCCCCAGCCAGGGTACCTCCAGCTGTTGCAAAACAACAACTCCCAGCTTGCCCGGACAGCCACTGGCTGTCCGGGCATGCTGGGAGTTGTAGTTTTGCAACAGCTGGAGGCACCCTGGTTGGGAAACACTGCTGTAGTGTCTTCAGCCCAGAATGCCCGGTGCTAGCATAATGGCTGTACAGTGTCATTAATCTCCACTAGTCAGGCGATTTGTGCTATAAAAGATTTATTACAATTAGCAGTTCAATGGAACACAGGTGTGTTTCCCCATACTTACAGTGCAGAGATACATTTATTCTTGCTTGTAATGTGTGCATTTAATTATTGTTTTACCTAATCGCTGTGGGTGGGATAGTACAGCAGTTATCTAATCTGTTCCAGTGGACCTGCTATCCAAAGGGGGTGCCTATGCATCTATTAACCCCTTCAGGACAGAGCCCATTTTGGCCTTAAGGACCGGAGCGTTTTTTGCACATCTGACCACTGTCACTTTAAACATTAATAACTCTGGAATGCTTTTAGTTATCATTCTGATTCCGAGATTGTTTTTTCGTGACATATTCTACTTTAACATAGTGGTAAATTTTTGTCGATACTTGCATCCTTTCTTGGTGAAAAATCCGTAAATTTGATGAAAAATGTGAAAATTTTGCATTTTTCTAACTTTGAAGCTTTCTGCTTGTAAGGAAAATGGATATTACGAATACATTTTTTTTTGGTTCACATATACAATATGTCTACTTTATGTTTGCATCATAAAATTTATGAGTTTTTACTTTTGGAAGACACCAGAGGGCTTCAACGGTCAGCAGCAATTTTCCAATTTTTCACAAAATTTTCAAACTCAGTATTTTTCAGGGACCAGTTCAGGTTTGAAGTGGATTTGAAGGGTCTTCATATTAGAAATACCCCATAAATGACCCCATTATAAAAACTACACCCCCCAAAGTATTCAAAATGACATTCAGTAAGTGTTTTAACCCTTTAGGTGTTTCACACGAATAGCAGCAAAGTGAAGGAGAAAATTCACAATCTTCATTTTTTACACTCACATGTTCTTGTAGACCCAATTTTTGAATTTTTACAAGGGGTAAAAGGACAAAATTTTTACTTGTATTTGTAGCCCAATTTCTCTCGAGTAAGGACATACCTCATATGTCTATGTAAAGTGTTCGGCGGGCACAGTAGAGGGCTCAGAAGGGAAGGAGCGACAAGGGGATTTTGGAGAGTACGTTTTTCTGAAATGGTTTTTGGGGGGCATGTTGCATTTAGGAAGCCCTTATGGTGCCAGAACAGCAAAAAAAAAACACATGGCATACCATTTTGGAAACTAGACCCCTCGGGGAATGTAACATGGGAAAAAGTGAACCTTAATACCCCACAGGTGTTTCACGACTTTTGCAAATGTCAAAAAAAAAAAATATTTTTACCTAAAATGCTTGTTTTCCCAAAATTTTTTAATTTTTAAAAAGGGTAATAGCAGAAAATACCCCTAAAAATTTGAAGCCCAATTTCTCCTGATTCAGAAAACACCTCATATGGGGGTGAAAAGTGCTCTGCTGGCGCACTACAGGTCTCTGAAGAGAAGGAGTCACATTTGGTTTTTGAAAGCAAATTTTTCTCTGGGGGCATGCCGCATTTAGGAAGCCCCTATGGTGCCAGGACAGCAAAAAAAAACCCACATGGCATATCATTTTGGAAACTAGACCCCTCGGGGAACGTAACAAGGGGTTAAGTGAACCTTTATACCCCACAGGTGTTTCACGACTTTTGCATATGTAAAAAAAAAAAATGCTTGTTTTCCCAAAAATTTTAAATTTTTAAAAAGGGTAAAAGCAGAAAATACCCCCCAAAATTTGTAGCACAATTTCTCCCGAGTACGGTGATACCCCATATGTGACCCTTAACTGTTGCCTTGAAATACGACAGGGCTCCAAAGTGAGAGCGCCATGCGCATTTGAGGCCTAAATTAGGGACTTGCATAGGGGTGGACATAGGGGAATTCTACGCCAGTGATTCCCAAACAGGGTGCCTCCAGCTGTTGCAAAACTCCCAGCATGCCTGGACAGTCAACGGCTGTCCGACAATAGTGGGAGTTGTTTTGCAACAGCTGGAGGCTCCGTTTTGGAAACAGTGGCGTACCAGACGTTTTTCATTTTTATTGGGGAGGGGGGCTGTGTAGGGGTATGTGTATATGTAGTGTTTTTTACTTTTTATTTTATTTTTTGTGTTAGTGTAGTGTAGTGTTTTTAGGGTACAGTCGCACGGGCGGGGGTTCACAGTAGTTTCTCGCTGGCAGTTTGAGCTGCAGCAGAAAGTTTGCGGCAGCTCAAACTTGCAGCCAGATACTTACTGTAATCCTCCGCCCATGTGAGTGTACCCTGTACGTTCACATTGGGGGGGGGGGGGGGGGGGGGGGACGGGACATCCAGCTGTTGCATAACTACAACTCCCAGCATGCCCGTTGGCTGTCGGTGACTGCTGAGAGTTGTAGTTTTGCAACAACTGTAGGCACACTGGTTATGTATCACTGAGTTTGTGTCCCAACTCAGTGTTTCACAACCAGTGTGCCTCCAGCTGTTGCAAAACTACAACTCCCAGCATGTACGGTGCATGGTGTACGGTGACTGCTGAGTTGTAGTTTGCAACAGCTGGAGGCACACCGGTTGTGAAACACTGAGTTAGGTAAAAAAAAAAATCTGAGTTTCACAACCAGTGTGCCTTTAGCTGTTGCAAAACTACAACTCTCAGCAGTCACCGACAGCCAACGGGCATGCTGGGAGTTGTAGTTATGCAACCAGCAGATGCACCACTACAACTCCCAGCATGCACTTTAGCTGTTTGTGCAAGCTGGGAGTTGTAGTTATACAACAGCTGAAGGTACACTTTTCCATAGAAAAAATGTGCCTCCAGCTGTTGCAAAACCATAAGTCCCAGCATGCCCATAAGGGAATGCTGGGAGTTGTGGTGGTCTGCCTCCTGCTGTTGCATAACTTCAGCTCCCAGCATGCCTCTTTTGCATGCTGGGAGCTGTTGCTAAGCAACAGCAGGAGGCTGTCACTCACCTCCAGCGATCCAGCCGCATGGTGTCAGTCCCGCCGCCGCTCCTCCTGGGGCCCCGATCCCAACATTGACGCCGGGGATCGGGATCCCCAGCACCCGGGGTGCACGTCCCGCACCCGCTCACGTCCTCCGGAAGAGGGGCGGAGCGGGTGCGGGAGTGACACCCGCAGCAGGCGCCCTGATTGGTCGGCCGGTAATCCGGCCGACGAATCAGGGCGATCGTGAGGTGGCACCAGTGCCACCTCACCCCTGCAGGCTCTGGCTGTTCGGGGCCGTCAGAGACGGCCCCGAACAGCCAGTAATTCCGGGTCACCGGGTCACTGGAGACCCGATTGACCCGGAATCGCCGCAGATCGCTGGACTGAATTGTCCAGCGATCTGCGGCGATCGCCGACATGGGGGGGCATAATGACCCCCCTGGGCGATATGCCGGGATGCCTGCTGAACAATTTCAGCAGGCATCCGGCTCCGGTCCCCAACCGGCTAGCGGTGGGGGCCGGAATTCCCACGGGCGTATGGATACGCCCTCGGTCCTTAAGGACTCGGGATGCAGGGCGTATCCATACGCCCTATGTCCTGAAGAGGTTAAGATAGTGGGGCAATAAATAGAAAGGGGGGGGGGGGAAATCATTAACTTATTTAAAATACTTATTTTTTTCTTTCTTAAATTAACTGGTGCTAGAAAGTTAAACAGATTTGTAAATTACTTCTATAAAAAAATTCTTAATCCTTCCAGTACTTATTAGTGGCTGTATACTACAGAGGAAGGTCTTTTCTTTTTGGGATTTCTTTTCTGTCACGACCACAGTGCTCTCTGCTGACACCTCTGTCCATTTTAGGAACAGTTCAGAGCAGCATATGTTTGCTATGATTTTCTCCTGCTATGGACAGTTCCTGACATGGACAGAGGTGTCAGCAGAGAGCACTGTGGTTGTGATAGAAAAGAAATCCAAAAAGAAAAGAATTTCCTCTGTAGTATACAGTCGCTAATAAGTACTAGAAGGATTAAGATTTTTTTTTTTAATAGAAGTAATTTACAAATCTGCAAAAAGAAAAATAGCCAGCACAACAACCTAATACACGGGTGCACGCTGCTGTGGCAAATACAGAGTGTACAAAAAAAAAAGAGGATTGCAGCAGCACACATTGGTCAAACAATTTAGGCTCTTAGCGGAATTTTTGATCAAAAAGTGCCCCCCCATCCACCACGCGGAGGTGGCCTCCAAGGTTTTTTAAATTGTTAATGGATCCAGCATGTCACCCAGTCAGAGGCTATATGCCCAACAGAGGTGAGTGGATGTGAGTGTTAGGCTCAGAATTTGTGTTAGGGTCCCATCCTAAATGAGGCCATTTGGTGGTGGATGGGGGGGGACACGTTTTGATCAAAAAGTGCGCTAAGAGCCTAAATTTTTTGACCAATGTGTGCTGCTGCAATCCTCTTTTTTTGAATAATTTACAAATCTGTTTAATTTTGTGGCATCAATTGATTAAAAAAAATAAATAAAAAAAAGATTTCCACCAGAGTGACCCTTTAACCTCTTGGGGACACAGGGCATATGCATACGCCCTGCATCCCTGATTCTTAAAGAAGTAGTCCAGTGGTGACTCAGTGGTGAGCAACTTATCCCCTATCTTAAGAATAGGGGATAAGTTGCAGATCGCGGGGGGGTCCGACCGCTGGGGCCCCCTGCGATCTCCTGTACGGAGCCCCGACAGCCCGCGGGAAGGGGGCGTGTCGACCTCCGCACGAGGCGGCGGCCGACACGCCCCCTCAATACAACTCTATGGCAGAGCCGAAGCGCTGCTTTCGGCAATCTCCGGCTCTGCCATTGAGATGTATTGAGGGGGCGTGTCGGCCGCTGCCTCGTGCAGGGGTCGACACCCGCTATCTCGGCGGAGAGCCGGGGCCCTGTACAGAGAGATCGCAGGGGGCCCCAGCGGTCGGACCCCCCGCGATCTCAAACTTATCTCCTATCCTTAGGATAGGGGATAAGTTTTTCACCACTGGACTACCCCTTTAAGGACTCAGGGTATACCTGTAGGCCCTGGTTCCTTTCAACAGGTTTAAACCGTTCTTACTGGCGGAGAACAGGTTAAACTCGGTGGGTCCTGGTTGCTACGGGCAGCCAGGACCCTCGGCTAATGTCGGGCATGGCCAATTGGGCCCATGCCCGGCATTAACCCTTTAGACGCAGCGATCAAAGTTGATTGCGGCGTCTAAAGCATAAGTAAAAGAATCCCGGCAGCTCAGCACAACTGATAAGGACTATCATGACAAAGTCGCGATGTCCTGATCAGCTTACCGTTCGACAGGAGGGTCCTCACCTGCCTCTCTGTTATCCGATCGGCGATCAACTGCTCCATGCCTCCATGCCTAGAGAAGCAGATCGCCGGTTACACTGATCAGTGCTTTTCAATGGCAGAGCACTGACCAGTGAATGCAATTAGAAGATTGCATGTTTTAGCTCCCATGGGGGCCAAAAAATAAAACAACAAACATTTTTTTAAATAAAAGTTAACCCCTTCCCTATTAAAAGTTTAAATCACCACCCTTTTCCCATTTTTTAAATAAAATAATGTAATAAAGAATAAAAATAATCATATGTGGTACCGCCGCGTGCATAAATATCCGCACTATTAAAATATTAGGTTAGCTAAACCACAAGGTCCATGGCGTACACGTAAAAAAATACCAAAGTCCAACATTGTGCATTTTTGGTCACTTCATATACCATAAAAATATAAATAAAAAGCAATCAAAAAAGTCCCATCAAAACAAAAATGCTATCAATAAAAACTACAGACCACGGCACAAAAAATGGTCAAAAAAAGAGTGCACTGCGTAGAAACGGGAGCTCCCAAAAATTACAAAATGGCGTTTCTTTTTTTATTTCACCCCACAAATATTTTTTGGGGGTTTCGCTGCAGGTTATAGTATAAAATAAGTAATGTCATTACAAAGTACAATTGGTGATGCAAAAAATAAGGCCTTATATGGGTCTGCAGGGGCAAAATCGAAAGAGTTATGATTTTTAGAAGGGAAGGAGGAAAAAACGCTAAGGGGTTAAGTATATAAATGGACCATACAAAAAATATATGGTGAAAAGCTGTTCCAGGTAAATTCCGCTCAAAAGACAACCAGGAGGTTACATTTCCAGAGGAGACAAGACTTCTTTACCATAAGAACTGTTGTTATGCCGAGCGCTCCGGGTCCCTGCTCCTCCCCGGAGCGCTCACGGCGTCTCTCTCCCTGCAGCGCCCCGGTCAGAACCGCTGACCGGGAGCGCTGCACTGACATTGCCGGCGGGGATGCGATTCGCACAGCGGGACGCGCCCGCTCGCGAATCGCATCCCAAGTCACTTACCCGTCCCGGTCCCCGGCTGTCATGTGCTGGCGCGCGCGGCTCCGCTCTCTAGGGCGCGCGCGCGCCAGCTCTCTGAGACTTAAAGGGCCAGTGCACCAATGATTGGTGCCTGGCCCAATTAGCTTAATTGGCTTCCACCTGCTCCCTGGCTATATCTGCTCACTGCCCCTGCACTCCCTTGCCGGATCTTGTTGCCTTGTGCCAGTGAAAGCGTTTAGTGTTGTCCAAAGCCTGTGTTACCTGAAATCCTGCTATCCATCTTGACTACGAACCTTGCCGCCTGCCCCGACCTTCTGCTACGTCTGACCTTGCCTCTGCCTAGTCCTTCTGTCCCACGCCTTCTCAGCAGTCAGCGAGGTTGAGCCGTTGCTAGGGGATACGACCTGGTTGCTACTGCCGCAGCAAGACCATCCCGCTTTGCGGCGGGCTCTGGTGAACACCAGTAGCCTCTTAGAACCGGTCCACCAGCACGGTCCACGCCAATCCCTCGCTGACACAGAGGATCCACTACCTGTAAGCCGAATCGTGACAGTAGATCCGGCCATGGATCCCGCTGAGGTGCCGCTGCCAAGTCTCGCTGACCTTACCACGGTGGTCGCTCAGCAATCGCAGCAGATTGCCCAACAAGGACAGCAGCTGTCGCAGTTGACCGCCACGTTACAGCAACTTCTGCCTCTGCTACAGCAGCAACCATCTCCTCCGCCAGCTCCTGCACCTCCTCCGCAGCGAGTGGCCGCTCCTAGCCTCCGCTTGTCCCTGCCGGACAAATTTGATGGGGACTCTAGACTCTGCCGTGGATTTCTGTCTCAATGTTCCCTGCATATGGAGATGTTGTCGGACTTGTTTCCTACAGAACGGTCTAAGGTGGCGTTCGTAGTGAGCCTTCTTTCAGGAAAGGCCTTGTCTTGGGCCACACCGCTCTGGGACCGCAATGATCCTGCCACAGCCACAGTCCAGTCCTTCTTCGCTGAAGTCCGTAGTGTCTTCGAGGAACCAGCCTGAGCTTCTTCTGCCGAGACTGCCCTGCTGAACCTGGTCCAGGGTAATTCTTCAGTGGGCGAGTACGCCATCCAATTTCGTACTCTTGCTTCCGAATTATCATGGAATAACGAGGCTCTCTGCGCGACCTTTAAAAAAGGCCTATCCAGTAGCATCAAGGATGTGCTGGCCGCACGAGAGATTCCTGCCAACCTGCAAGAACTTATCCATTTGGCCACCTGCATTGACATGCGTTTTTCTGAGAGACATCAGGAGCTCCGCCAGGAAAAAGACTTAGATCTCTGGGCACCTCTCCCACAGCATCCTTTGCAGTCTACGCCTGGGCCTCCCGCCGAGGAGGCCATGCAAGTGGATCGGTCTCGCCTGACCCAGGAAGAGAGGAATCGCCGTAGGGAAGAAAATCTTTGTCTGTACTGTGCCAGTACCGAGCATTTCTTGGTGGATTGCCCTATTCGTCCTCCACGTCTGGGAAACGCACGCACGCACCCAGCTCACGTGGGTGTGGCGTCTCTTGGTTCAAAGTCTGCTTCTCCACGTCTCACGGTGCCCGTGCGGATTTCTCCTTCAGCCAACTCCTCCCTCTCAGCCGTGGCCTGCTTGGACTCTGGTGCCTCTGGGAATTTCATTTTGGAGTCTTTGGTGAAGAAGTTCTGCATCCCGGTGACCCGTCTCGTCAAGCCGCTCTACATTTCCGCGGTCAACGGAGTTAGATTGGATTGCACCGTGCGTTACCGCACAAAACCCCTCTTAATGTGCATTGGACCCCACCACGAAAGGATTGAATTTTTCGTCCTTCCCAACTGCACCTCTGAGGTCCTCCTCGGTCTGCCATGGCTCCAGCTTCATTCTCCCACCCTTGACTGGACCACCGGGGAGATCAAGAACTGGGACTCTGCTTGCCATAAGAAATGCCTCTCCCCCCCTCCCAGTCCCGTCAGGCAAGCCTCAGTGCCTCCTCGTACACCTGGTTCCCCCAAGGCTTAACTGGACTGTGCCTTGCCTCCTCATGGCCCCCGTCCTGGTGACACCCTGTCCCGTGCCATGTTTCACCCCCTGCCCTCCCTCCCCATTCCCACTCCTGCTGTACGGCCTGCCTTTGAGGAAACCCTTCAATCACTCCCGGTGTCCTCATCCCATGGGAAGCAGTTGCCGGACAAAGAAAGGGGGAGACCTAAGGGGGGGGGTACTGTTACGCCGAGCGCTCCGGGTCCCTGCTCCTCCCCTGAGCGCTCACGGCGTCTCTCTCCTTGCAGCGCCCCGGTCAGAACCGCTGACCGGGAGCGCTGCACTGACATTGCCGGCGGGGATGCGATTCGCACAGCGGGACGCGCCCGCTCGCGAATCGCATCCCAAGTCACTTACCCGTCCCGGTCCCCGGCTGTCATGTGCTGGCGCGCGCGGCTCCGCTCTCTAGGGCGCGCGCGCGCCAGCTCTCTGAGACTTAAAGGGCCAGTGCACCAATGATTGGTGCCTGGCCCAATTAGCTTAATTGGCTTCCACCTGCTCCCTGGCTATATCTGCTCACTGCCCCTGCACTCCCTTGCCGGATCTTGTTGCCTTGTGCCAGTGAAAGCGTTTAGTGTTGTCCAAAGCCTGTGTTACCTGAAATCCTGCTATCCATCTTGACTACGAACCTTGCCGCCTGCCCCGACCTTCTGCTACATCTGACCTTGCCTCTGCCTAGTCCTTCTGTCCCACGCCTTCTCAGCAGTCAGCGAGGTTGAGCCGTTGCTAGTGGATACGACCTGGTTGCTACTGCCGCAGCAAGACCATCCCGCTTTGCGGCGGGCTCTGGTGAACACCAGTAGCCTCTTAGAACCGGTCCACCAGCACGGTCCACGCCAATCCCTCGCTGACACAGAGGATCCACTACCTGTAAGCCGAATCGTGACAACTGTGAATTTATGCAAAAGTCTACCTCAGGAACTGGTCACAGCAAAAACGGTTATGGACTTTAAAATGGGCTTAGATACGTTCTTAGAACAAGATAACAGTAATACAAATGTAGAAATATAGTATCACATCTCCTTTTCACCTATACCCTGTCCCTTCACCCTTCCTCCCCTATTTGGTTAATATGTTGGACAAGTATCTTTTTTCAACTGTACTAACTATGTAACTATGTATTTATTTAAGCCCCCCTCTGTGTCTGTATACAGCGTAAAATGTCTAAAGTGCTATAATAAAATCAATGTTATTAGCAATGGAAATAGCGAGAGATGTGGGACCCCAAATTACTCCTAAATACTATCCTAATAACTTCACCAATTAATTGAACTGTAAATAAATTGATGGCAAGCATGTAATTAACATTGGGTGTGTTAATTGCTATGAGCAATTTATCACCAAGCATTTGGGACAGAAACAAATCATACAAGCTCCAGCAGGTTTACGCTAATTGTGGAAAAACAAATGTTTTTGTGGACATTTTTTTTAACCCTCTGTTTGAATGTTGGTTGTCTCCATCGCCTGTATGTAACACAAAAATCGCAAAGGGCTGATGGGCAGGGATAGCTTAGACTATATTGATCAGCGTTCATTCTATTTTTGAGCAGAAGTCCATTAGAGAATTGTTTATAAACCTTTTTAAGTCAAGTACCCCCAAGTGATCAGATGTCCAATCAAGTTCCCACGAAGAAGCGATCAGTTGTAAATGTTGATTAAATAAAGCCAAGCTTACACTGCCGCCATAGGCTCTGTTTATAGTCTTGTCAGCAGTTCCTTCCCAAATCAGATCCTAATATAAGAAGGTGACTGACCTGTATGCCTCAGTAATAATGCCCCTCTCTCAAGTAATAATGCCCCCATGGCCAGATATAGTGCCTCCTGTAGCCAGATACAATGGTTCTGTAGCTAAATATGCCCCATTTAGCTATTCATGCCCCCTGTAGACAGATATGCCTCCTGTAGCCTGGATTCCCCATGTGTCCAGATATGCTTCTTGTAGCCAGGTATACCCATCGCGCGCCATCAAAGCACTAGACTGGTACCTCAGCAATGTTCGGGTTTCAATAACAGTACATGCAGGGTGGAGACTGATGAGGCTGCTACGGGGCGGAAAGGGCGGGGGGCCTTAGAAGCAGCACTGATTGATACTTTGGAAAACTGCTTAATGCTAAGAATGCTAGCATGTAACAATGTTCTAGCTACAAAATAACAAGAATTTTTTTTTTTTTTTTAAAGGTACTGTGCGTACTCCTTCAGCCTGCAACATGTATTCCCTGGGATATGTGTACAGAAGGTTGAGAAGCCACTGACTTAGAGATTGGCAGAAAAATGTCTTATGTATTAGAGAGTGGCAGTAACCTGGCATATGTATTAGGGAATTACTTTATTTGATTTGTAGTAGGATTATGATTTTGGCAAATAAAGGTCTAATTTAATCTGAATACCCGGTGTTGCCTGGTTTTTCCTACCTAATCCTTGTGAGGCAGGAAAAGCAACAAAGGAGGAAGCTTTTGTTCTTACATCCCGTCCTCACATCCTGACCTCATATCCCGTCCTCATATCTGTCTTCGTATTCCAAACTCACATCCTGTCCTCATATACTGATCTCATATACCATCCATATACATCCCCACCTCATATCCTGTCCTCATATCCCATCCTCATATACCGACCTCATATCCCGACTTTCCATCCCGTCCTTACATCCTAACCTCATATCCCCACCTCATATTGCATCCTCATATCCCGACCTCATATCCCGTCCTCATATCTCGTCCTCATATCCCGTCCTCATATTACAACCTCACATCCCGTCCTCATATCCTGATCTCATATCCTGTTCTTATATTCCGTCCTCATATCCCCACCTCACCTCCTTACCTTATATCCTGATCTCATATCCTGACCTCATATCCTGTACTCATATCCTGTCCTTATATTCTGTCCTCATATCCCAATCTCACATCCCGTCCTCATATCCTGTCCTCATATCCAGTCCTCATATCCTGTCCTCATATCCTGTCCTCATATCCCATCCTCATATTCTATCCTCATATCCTGACCTCATATCCCGTCCTCATATCCTGTCCTTATATCCCATCCTCATATCTCTTCTTCATATTCCTACCTCATATCCTATCCTCATATCCTGTGCTCATATCATATCCTCATATTCTGTCCTCATATCCAGTCCTCATATTCCATCCTCATATCCCAACCTCATATGTCAACCTCATATCCCAATCTCATATCTCAACCTATTATCCTGCCCCCATATTCTGTCCCTATATCCCATCCTCATATTCTGACTTCATATCTGACCTTTTATTCTATCATTATATCCCATCCTCATATCCCCTCCTCACTTGTGGGAGTTGGTGTGATTTGCCAGCCAAATCGATGAACAAAAGGGTAGAAAATAAAAGGAGTGTGGCTTAAAAGGTGAGTGTAGCTTTGTGAGATGGGGCATGGCATGCGGGGAGGGTGTGGCTTGCAAGCCAGACTGATGCATTCACCAGTAGATGCAGGTCGGAGCTTGTGGAGTAAGGTACCGGAAGCCCCATATACTTGCATGGGACTTGAAACAAAAATCCCATTTTTTATGTAAAGGGGTAGGTTAGGGGTTAATTTAACTATCCAAAATTTTTATTTGACATAGAAGTAATATGTGTACCAAGTATTATCAAAATATCTCCAGCCATATAGACGTTTTGCTGGAACATACATTTGCTGGAACATACATTAGATTTGTATGAGATTTTAAAGAAAAACCCAGACCCTCGTAAATGGGGGTAGGTTATGGTTAGGTTTAATGCGCTCCATTTATTTACATGGAAGTGCCGATGATGCTTGAGTGCTGGACTCGGCGCTCCCATAGAAATCAATGGAGCATGTGCCGTCTACCACACGTGCTCCATACTCAGAGCCAGGTCCCATTCCAGATATCGCGGGGGGTCCCAGCAGTCGGACCCCCTTTGATCAGCTACTTATCCCTTATCCTATGGCTTTTGGCTGCAGTACCCCTTTAACTACAGAGACTTATGTAGTGAATGAGTCAGGTTTGATTGACAGCCGAAGATTGAAAAGCGCTGCCATGCCCTTACAACTTGCAATCGCAGTGGGACCGAGACCCGATGATATCTAAACTTTTGACACAACTGGACGACATCTCAAAAGTTTTTACAAATGACAGTAACAGAGTCAGGTCAAGAATTTTGATCGGTTGAGGTCTCAGTACTGAGATTCTCACTGATCAGGAGAACTTTTGGATCTAAAAGGCTTCTGACTGCCATAGTAACTAATTAGCACTCTGCAATTGTGTTGCAGGGGTACCAATCAGACACCAGATGCATGTGACATTAAGGGGGTACTCCACCCCTAAACATCTTATCCCTTATCCAAAGGATAGGGGATAAGATGTCTGATCGCAGGGGTCCTGCTGTTGGGGCCCCCCGCAATCTCAGCTGCGGCATCCCAGATATCCGGTGCCGGATTACTGGTGATGCGTGGCAGAGGCTCGTGACGTCACAGTCACAGCCTGCTCATGATGTCATGGCCATGCCCCCTCAATGCAAGTCTATGGGAGGGGGGCGTGACAGCCGTCACCCCCCCCCTCCTATAGACTTGCATTAAGGAGCCATGGCCGTGACCTCATGAGCGTGACGTCACGAGCCTCCAGCGCTGCACCTGACTCTCTAAACGAACCCAGGGTCCAGCAGGAAGAATGCCGAGGTGCCCAGTTGTGGGACCTCTTATCCCCTATCCTATGTATAGGGAATAAGATGTCTAGGGGCGGAGAACCCCTTTAAGGCTTTTTAATGTTGTGATTGCTATTAATCATGGCATATAAGGGGTTACATGATGAACATCAGCGTGATCTCTAATGTTGGTCAATGACGTTGAGTGACGGTTGCTGATAGTGACTGGTAACCACCGTCTATGATGCAACCTCAGCTCTGAGATTGTATAATGCTGCATCATCCTTAATCTCTGCTCTCATCCTTATCTACCATTGCATTGTTAAATTGCTATAGGCAGTAAGTAGGACTTCTCTCGTGCTGCACTTATATAAGGGTGGAACTCACTGCCCTGGACCATCAGACTTACTTATTTTCCCAGTTTTAAGCATGCCTTGAATACTCAGTTCTTCTAGGTGGCCCATGTGACACAACAATGACCTGTGGACCATACAAAACCTGACCTAATTACAGATAAGCCCACTCCATTCTGTCTTCAACTAGCTTGTTGACGCATCATTTTGCCTTTTACATTTATATATATTTTTATATTATTTACTTTTATCCCATTCTTTTATTTCTTTTGGTTACTTGATTGTTACATCCCCAATTGTTAAAGAGTACCTGTCACCAAACTAAACTTTTAATATATTTCTCCTTATGTAATAAGACACTTTGCTATTTACTTTCTGTTAAAATTCTCAACCTTTATATGTTTTTAATCTGATTGAAAAAACGTCCACTAGGTGGCTCTGTTCTGTTCCCTGCACAAGTCAAACAGTCAGTTTGGTCTTCACCCGACTTGCAGAAGTCCAAACTCAGGAAGTGCATGTGGGGCATGGTGAGGCACAGCTCACAGCCTTCAGTGACATTGCACATGCTGGGGAACGCCCACTTTTTCCTGCCAGGAGCTCACACAATGTGAGCAAAGAGGTATGAAACACAGCTTTTTAAAGCTCAGAAATGTTTTTAAGGGTAGCAGGGGTGTTAGGAGTAATTAGGGAAAATAATCTGAGTTAGTTTAGAAAATATGGTTTGATGACAGGTACTCTTTAAGCATTGGGGACTTAATATTATTATTATCAATGTTTTATTAAAACTTGTATTTTTGAATATCCCTGTAACTTATTTTATCGAAATCATTTCACTAAGAAAAGATTCTTCTGAATCTGAAACATTTTTGCATTTTCTGTAACTTTGTCGTTGTTCAGAAAATACATTTGCCACCCTTTGGGCCGTAGAATAGGACTTCCCTCTGTTTCGCTCTCGCTTTCTCTGTCTTTCGCTTTTTCTCTTACAATAAGCCCTGTTTTGAATACCCCCAGTGATAATGTCCTGTTGATTTTTAGTGCACAAAATTCTGTAATTTGAGCTGGTTGGATACTGACCAATTGCACTAATGGAGACGCCTCCCTGAGCGAAGTGTAAGGATGTAATTTAGTCAAGAATGGGGAGTAAAATACAGCAGCTTGTGATTACTAGAAAGTTTATTCAACACGCAACTATTTGTTGCCGGCATCGGCTTCGGCTTTTAAAGGTAAAAATTGCACTTAAAAATCATAATTGTGAGGGGCGCTAATATTTACTTAAACAGTCATTTTCTTGCCGTGAAATACATAATTAAGAATATATATAAATATTGTGTTGAATAGAATATAGAAGGACTTTTTTGCGTCCCCTGTGGGGTAAGTCATAAAATATGAATTCTTGAATACACTGTTCTTGTGTACAATCAGCCATAACATTGAATTAAAATTGATAATCGCATGACAATGGTGTCAATCAAGGGATGGGCTACCGTATATACTCGAGTATAAGCCGAGTTTTTCAGCACGATTTTTCGTGCTGAAAACACCCCCCTCGGCTTATACTCGAGTGAACTCCCCCACCCGCAGTGATCTTCAACCTGCGGACTTCCAGAGGTTTCAAAACTACAACTCCCAGCAAGCCAGGGCAGCCATCGGCTGTCCGGGCTTGCTGGGAGTTGTAGTTTTGAAACCTCCGGAGGTCCGCAGGTTGAAGACCACTGCGGCCTTCAACATCATCCAGCCCCCTCTCACCCCCTTTAGTTCTGAGTACTCACCTCCGCTCGGCGCTGGTCCGGTCCTGCAGGGCTGTCCGGTGAGGAGGTCGTCCGGTGGGATAGTGGTTCCGGGCTGCTATCTTCACCGGGGAGGCCTCTTCTAAGCGCTTCGGGCCCGGCCTCAGAATAGTCACGTTGCCTTGACAACGACGATGGCTGCCCGGGCTTGCTGGGAGTTGTAGTTTTGAAACCTCTGGAGGTCCGCATGTTGAAGGCCGCAGTGGTCTTCAACCTGCGGACCTCCGGAGGTTTCAAAACTACAACTCCCAGCAAGCCCGGACAGCCGATGGCTGCCCGGGCTTGCTGGGAGTTGTAGTTTTGAAACCTCTGGAGGTCCGCAGGTTGAAGACCACTGAGGGCGAATGATGAGAAGAGGATGATGAAGGGGGGGGGGGGGGGGGTGTGGGGATGATGAAGGGGGGTGGGGATGATGAAGGGGGGGGTGTGGGATGATTACAAGGGGATGATGAAGGGGGGATGTGTGGGATGATAAGGGGATGTGTGGGATGATGACAAGGGGATGATGAAGGGGGGATGTGTGGGATGATAAGGGGATGTGTGGGATGATGACAAGGGGATGATGAAGGGGGGATGTGTGGGATGATGACAAGGGGATGATGAAGGGGGGATGTGTGGGATAAGGGGATGTGTGGGATGATGACAAGGGGATGATGAAGGGGGGATGTGTGGGATAAGGGGATGTGTGGGATGATGACAAGGGGATGATGAAGGGGGGATGTGTGGGATGATGACAAGGGGATGATGAAGGGGGGATGTGTGGGATGATAAGGGGATGTGTGGGATGATGACAAGGGGATGATGAAGGGGGGATGTGTGGGATGATAAGGGGATGTGTGGGATGATGACAAGGGGATGATGAAGGGGGGATGTGTGGGATGATGACAAGGGGATGATGAGGATGTTAATGACGGGTCTGGATGATGACAGGGGGGGATGAGGTATTTCCCACCCTAGGCTTATACTCGAGTCAATAACTTTTCCTGGGATTTTGGGTTGAAATTAGGGGTCTCGGCTTATACTCGGGTCGGCTTATACTCGAGTATATACGGTATATTAGGAAGATGTATTAAACGAAGGGGAAATTGATAAGTAAAATAATCTAAGTGACTTTGACAAGCGCCAAACTGCGATGACTAGAGCCTCTATAAAATGGTAGGTTATGTGGAGTGGTCCTGGTATACAGGGGTCTTTTATGGGACAAGTGCTGGGCTGTCATCATTTCCCACAAGTTTTTAAAGGGGTATTCTGTTTTTTTTTTATTTGACTATGCTACAGGAGCTGTAAAGTTAGTGTAGTTCATAATATAGTGTCTGTACCTGTGTTTCATGGTGGTTTCGCAATTCTTCTGTGATCTTTGCCCAGATGTTTATTTTAAATAAAAATAAAAATTTCGGCTCTGGTTTCCCAGCTTGCAGTGCAGCTTGAGACATTACATCACTAGTCAGGTGATCAGAGGGAGCCTGTCTTTGCTTTTGTGGGTGGAGCGAACACTGGGTAGGAGGAAGATCATTCTGTTTTTGCAACTGCTGGATGCATCTTGTCAGAAAACAATGGTCTATTGTATTGAAGGGAGCACAGGTGTGTTTCAATGGGTGGGGTGGGTGATGTGTGGGAGGGAGAAAAGTGACCTCACACTTACAAACAAGAAATTATGGGATTTGTAGTTTAAGAGAACAAACTCAAACTCAGCCTTAGCATTATGGTAATATTACAGCACAGCCATTTAGCCTCAAGACAAGCGCAGATCCTTCCTAAGCATGTCCATTACTGTCTGGCAGGTGGGGGGCTGGGGAGGAGACTGTGTAAGGGAATGTAGTGTTTTACTTTTAATTTTGTGTAGTGTAGTGTTTTTAGGGTACATTCACACAGGTTGAGCTGCAGTTGAAAATCTGCCGCATCTCAAACTTGCAGAGAGTAGCTCACGGTAAACCCGCCCGTGTGAATATACCCTGTACATGTACATGCTGGGGGTTGTAGTTATGCAACAGCTGGAGGCACACTGGTTGCAAAACACAGAGTTTGTTACTTACCTCAGTGTTTTCCAACAAGTGTGCCTCCAGCTGATGCAAAACTACAACTCCCAGCATGCATGGTCTGTTAGTGCATGCTGGGATTTATAGTTTTGCAACAGCTGGAGGCACACGGATTAGGAAACAATGAGTTAGGAAGCAGACAATGTTTCCCAACCAGTGTGCCTCCAGTTGTTGCAAAACTACAACTCTCAGCATGCATGGAAAGCCAAAGGGCATGTTGGGAGTTGTAGTTATGCAACAACTGGAGGAGAACAGTTTGGAGACCACTGTGTATTGGTGTCCAAACTGTAGCCCTCCGGATGTTGCAAAACTTCAACTCCAAGCATGCCCAGACTGCCCAAGCATGCATGGAGTTGTAGTTCTGTAACATTTGGCCCTTCAGATGTTGCCGAACTACAACTCCCAGCATGCCTGGACAGTCTTGGCATGCTTTGAATTGTAGTTTTGCAACATCTGGAGGGCTACAGTTTGAACACCACTGTATAGTGGTCTCCAAACTGTACCCTTCCAGATGTTGCAAAACTACAACTCCTAGCATGCCGAGACTGTCTGAAGGGCCATATGTTACAGAACTAAAACTACCAGCATGCCTGGACAGTCTGGGCATGCTGGGAGTTGTAGTTTTGCAACATCTGGAAGGACACAGTTTGGGGACTCCTGCACAGTGGGCTCCAAACTTTGGCCTTCCAGATGTTGCAAAACTACAACTCCCAGCATGGCCAGAAAGCCTTTGGCTGTCTGGGCATGCTGGGAGTTGTAGTTTGAAACTCCTAGAAGCAGAAGTGAAGATCCCTTTATGATGATCTTCACTGCTGCCTCTGATGCTGCGGCTGCCTCCACTTGCCTGCCGGTCCTCCCATGCTCCAATCGCCAGTCCCCGGTCCTCGGTCCCTGCGTGCTCAAGGTACCTGCCTCCGATACCCGTGTTCCCACTGTACATGCCTCCATCTTCCCCCGCACTGTCCGGCCTTTCAGGGGCGGGCAGAATGGAGGATCTCAACTGTCACCCCCACCCCTGCCCTGCGATTTGCCGGTCAGTCCCGATCGGCCAATCGTAGGAGATAGGAGGAGGTGGCACCACTGCTACCTCACTCCTATCCTTCAGGATAGTCGGAGCTGTCACTGACATCTCCGATCATCCCTATTTTCTGGGCTATCGGGTCACCAGAGTTGACACCTGAATTGATCTGGTCTCAGGAACCCCCCCCCCGGCATTTTCACGGGATGCCTGCTGAATGATTTCAGGTACGCCCTGGGTCCTTAAGTACCAAGGAGTCAGGGTGTACCCATACGCCCTGGGTCCTTAAGGGATTAAGAAAATCATCTCCAATAGGAATCACTGGACTATGGTCTGCTCTCCATTCTTGCTTTCTCTCTTTCACACTGTCTGGGCATGCTGGGAGTTGCAGTTTTGCAGCAGCTGGAGACATTGGGGGATATTTATCAAAGGATTTAGACTGGTTTTTCCTGTCTACTGTACATTTGTCACACAGAAAGTCGCAGTCTAAATATGTGCGACTTTTCAGCGACTTTTGCTTTAGAGAATTTTTAGAACATGATGCATGCAAGTCTATTTTTGACAGAAAAATGCATTGGTGCTGAATTTATCAAAAGCGACTTTTCAGCGACAAGTCGCATCGGCTGAAAGTACGCTGAAATGTCAGTCCATGTTGGAGCAGGTTTAAATACAGTCTAAAGCATAGATCACAAAGTCCATGCGCAGAATTTATCAAAAGCCGTGCACCTTTTGATAAATTAAGCGCACAATAGACCAGCCTAATGCTCTGTAGTTTGGTCTATATTGGTGCGGGACATAGACAACTTTGATAAATATCCCCCATTCTGTTTGGCGAGCATTGCCTTATATGCAAGGAGAATATCTAGTTATTGGTCCATGATCGTAATCTCATGTGCAACTATATTGTGCAACAAGATAATTTTTAACACAGAACGATTCATAGGAATGAATGACTTAAAAGAACCAAAATTAAAGGGGTATTCCGGTATCAGAAAATTGTTCTTAAATAAAACTATGACCCCAAGATGTATAACTTAACTCATATAGTGCTATTACAAATTGTACAGGCTTCAGCGTATTTTTGTGGGATTTCTCCCAACCGGAAGTTGTGTAGTTCATGTCTTGTGTTATCAGGAGATATGGCTGGATCTTGTCCCTGAGCTCTGCCCCTTGAGTGATGTCACCACCACTGACCAACCCCATACAGTGTACATCACCATCTTCTTGTGACATACATATATATCTTTATTGGGACATTAGAGAAGAATACGGTGTGTTTATACTATGCTTCCTGAGCTGAACAATGTCACAGGAGAGGAGCAGACAGGGAATTGTGGTGGCCCAGTATGGGACTTGTTACCCGTACCCTTGCTGCCCTGTCAGGCAGCCTCCCTTCAGGCCCCCCTGAATCTGTTCTACTATTATATATTATCGCCTATGGTATGTATATAAAAATGTTGTATCTTTAAGAAAGTTTAACATGTTGTGGTATGGGGTGTGAGATGCAGGGCAGATGGAATTACCCTAGGGGCAGATGGCATTAACCCCTTGTATTCGTGATGCCAGGGCGTGGTTTATCGTCAATACCATCCAAAGGTATACTGCTGGATCCTGGGCTAGGCACGGGGGTATTGATGACTCCGACGCAAAGTTACGGACAATGGTAGCTTTATTGAGTGACGGAACAGTCTATACAGTTCAGCCAGGACCCTCAGAGGTGACCAGTGACTCAGAGACCTTAAGGGCTTGCTGGGACTTGCAGTAGGACTGGACAATTTAATGCAGGCCACACTGACTTGACAGTTGCTGACGGGGACTGTCTTGATTGACAACTGACAAAGCTATGACTGTAGCTTACTTGCAATTGACTGTGGCTGCAGACTTGACTTGAGGCCTCCAATGACTCTGGACACACACACCTAGACTCAACGTGACTGCACTGGACCTCAGCAACAAGAGAGCGAGCTAGCTCCACCCAGGGCTTATATGGGGGAGACTAGCAGGGAGCCCATAGGTCACCCCTGGGATCACCTGGTCACTGGTACCTCCTGGGTAACAATCACATGGTACATTTCTTAAAGCAACAACACATTATATATTGTAATACATAGCGAAACATATATACAGGGGGGAAACAAGCACCAGGGGTCCAGGAGACACTGAAGCGAGGCTTGGTAACACCTCCCGTACTGGGCCACCACAATGTGATCACCAGTTGTCATGTGAGTTGTCATGTGATTGTTATCCAGGAGGTATCAGTGACCAGGTGACTTAAGGGTGACCAATGGGACCCCACCAGAGTCTCCTCCATAAAAGCCCTGGGAAGAGTCTCTTCTCTCTCTTAGTTCCTGAGTCTTTGCTGAGGTGCAGTCGAGCCTAAGAGTGAGTCATAGGAGCCCCGAGTCAAGTCTGCAGCCAAAAGTTACAAGTCTACAAGTAACTACAGTCACAGCTTAGTCTGTCTCCCAAGTCAAGTCAGTCACTGTCATCTATTGTCAAGTCAACATGGCCTGTATTAAATTGGCCAAAACCACTGCAAGTCCCAGCAAGCCCTTAAAGTCTCTGAAGTCCCTGGTCACCTCCGTGGGCCCGGCGATACTGTATAGACTGTTCCATCTGTCACTCAGTAAAGCTACCATTGTCCGTAACTTGGTGTTGGAGTCATTATTGCCCCCCCGTGCCTAGCCCAGGATCCAGCGGTATACCTTTTGGTGGTATTGAGGATAAACCATGCCCTTGTGTCACGAATACAAGGGGTTAATGCCATCTGCCCCTAGGGTAATTCCATCTGCATTCCACCCGATACCATAACTTTTGGCATCCTACAAACAGGATACGGGTGTGCGCCTTATGCGAACAGTTCTCCCTCAGTCTGAACTGTGTCCAGCATTGTCGCATGCCGAGAAAATCGCATGCCGATGCGAATAAAATTTGCGCCAGAAAGTGTACGGGACTCTGTCAGTGGAAAGTGTTTTGCCTGAGGCGCTTGTGAAATAGAGGAGGAGGTGAAGAAGGGACTGTTGTTTGCCGTTGTGAACTGCTGAGAGTCGGTACCTGAAAGGGTTATCTTGGTCCAGTTTTTCCGTAAGCGCGAGCGGTCGCAGATCCGCCCCATCAGTCCCCAGACACCTCTTCAGTACAGCGAGGAAGAACCAAAGAGCCACCCTGTGTTGCACAGGGGAAAATTTTTTGCCGTCCGGAACAACAAAATTGTTGTAGAAGGTGTACCGTTGGAGGCCTTGGTAGATACAGGGTCACAAGTGTCTACTAGACCTAAAAGTGTTTTTTACCAGCATTGGGATGCTATTTGTTTATTGTGTGAGTCTGATGATGTTAACTTCCGAGTAGTTGCGGGTAAAGCGAAACCAGTCCCCACACATAGATACTGGAAGCCAACTATTCAGTTGGGAGAGCATGTACTTACCGGGCAGGGAGTGATTGTAACTAATGTGACAGATAAGGGGTCTGCCGAGTTTATATTGGGGATGAACATTATGAAAAATTGTTTCGCTAAAATATTAGATGCCTTGCATGCCTCTCTTCCCCATCTGTGAAATCAGGCCAGCGATTTGTGCAGCACCACTTGAAAGTTCTAGAGGCGGAGCAGAAGTTTGACAACAAGCAAGGTGACCTTATAATCCAACATGGAGACCATAATCTGGCGTACCTGTACGCCCTTGGTAATTTCGGTCCCCGCCATGTACCGCGCGGGGACCGGAATGGGATGCCTGCTGAAATCATTCAGCATGCATCTCGTGCAAATGCCTGAGGGGGGATTTTTCACAAAGGGTAATAGGAAAAAAGCCCCTCATAATTTGTAACACCATTTCTTCTGAGTATATAAATACCCCATGTGTGGACATAAAGTGCTCTGCTGGTGCACTACAATGCTCAGAAGAGAAGGAGCGCCATTGGGCTTTTGGAGAGAGAATTTGGCTGGCATTGAAGGCCATGTGCATTTACAAAGCCCCTATGGTGCCAGAACAGCGGAACCCCCCACATGTGATCCCATTTTGGAAACTACACCCCTCACAGAATGTAGTGCAGTGAGCATTAACACCCCACTGGTGTCTGACAGATTTTTGGAACAGTAGTCCATGAAAATGACATTTTTTTTTTCATTTGCACAGCCCACTGTTCCAAAAGTCTGTCAAACGTCAGTGGGGTGTAAATACTCACTGCACCCATTGTTACATTCTGTGAGGGTTGTAGTTTCCGAAATATGGTCACATGTGGGAGGGTCCACTGTTCTGACATCATGGAGGCCGACTTGAATTCCAGCCAAATTCTCTCTCCAAAAGCCCAATGGCGCTCCTTCTTTTCCGAGCCCTGTAGCGCGCCAGCAGAGCACTTTACATCCACATAAAGGGTATTTCCATACTCAGAAGAAACGGGGTTACAAATTTTTTTTGGGGGGGGGGGGGATTTTCTTCTATTTCCTCTTGTAAAATGGTAAATTTGGGGGAAAAAACTGCATTTTAGTGAAAATTTTTTTTTTCATTTACACATCTGACTTTAACGAAAAGTCGTCTAACACCTGTGAAGTATTAAGGCTCACTGTACCCCTTGTTACGTTCTTTGAGGGGTGTAATTTCCAAAATTGCATGCCATGTGTTTTTTTTTTTGCTGTTCTGGCACCATAGGGGCTTCCTAAATGCGACATACCCACCAAAAACCATTTCAGCAAAACTCACTTCCCTTCTGAGCCCTCTAGTGCACCCACAGAGCATTTGACGTTCACATATGAGGTATTTTCTAACTCAAGAGAAATTGGGTTAAAAATGTTAGGGACATTTCTCTCCTTTTACCCCTTGTAAAAAAAAAAAAAAAAATGGGTCTACAAGAACATGCGAGTGTAAAAAATGAAAATTTTGAATTGTCTCCTTCACTTTGCTGCTATTCCTTTGAAACCCCTAAAGGGTTAACAACTTTGTAATTTTGTCATTTTGAATACTTTGAGGGGTGCAGTTTTTATAATGGGGTCATTTATGGGGTATTTTTAATATGAAGGCCCTTCAATTACATTTCAAAACTGAACCGTCCATTTTCCTTATAAGCAGAGAGTTTCAAAGTAAAAAAAAAAAAAGCTACATTTTCAAATTTTTCATCAAATTTTGGAATTTTTCCCCAAGAAATGATGCAAGTATCGATAAAAATTTACCAATATGTTAAAGTAGAATATGTCATGAAAAACTATCTCGGAATAAGAATGAAAAGTAAAAGCATCCCAGAGTTATTAATGCTTAAAGTGACAGTAGTCAGATGTGCAAAAATGCCCGGGTCCTTAAGGTGAAAATGGGCTGGGTCCTTAAAGGATTAAGGTCTCTGAAGTCACCGGTCACCTCCGGTCACTCAGTAAAGCTATAGCTGTCCATAACTTGGAGTCAGAGTAACTAGTCTTGAAACAGTGGATTTCCAGATGTCCGGGCATGCTGGTAGTTGTAGTCTTACATTTGGAAGTCCACAGTTTGAAGACCACTGAACTTGCCCCTCAATATATCCTTATAGGGGATAAGAGAGCTTTTTTTTTTTTTACCCCCGGAATTGAGTGCATGCTTTCTTTGCGGCTTTTGTCCATATTAGAAAACAAAGACTTAACCAAAGGAAATTTGATATTTATATTTATTTGATAACAAATTTATCAAGTGCGAATGTTGCGCAAAAAGTCGCTAATCCCTCAAAAGCACTGCAAATTTACTCCAGCTCGGACCTGGCTTACTTCTCTGCTCCATCGTACATTTATTCTGCCTATACACTTTGTTTTGTCTATATATGCCAAATTTAACAAGCCCAAAAGACACTGTAACAAATTTGGCACAGGAAGGCAAGAAAAAAGAATTCAAAGAATAACATTGTTAAATGTCTGCCAAAGGGAATGGGTAGGGACATTTACTTTCTCATACAGGACCGGTGTTGGATATTTTTTGTTCTAATTCTCATCTTTATCTCTATTCTGTATTTACTCACATTGTCTTATATACAACTTGATGATTTATAACAATAGATTCTGTCAAACTTGCATAAAATAAATAAATAAATAAAAGAAATCAATTATTTCTCTTAAATCAGCCTTGTTCTCTCACTTCCCACAGACCAGCAGTTACGGAGTCAAATACATTCTGTATCTTTTCCTCTTTTTGTCTTATTTGCGTGTTCCCGGACTATTACTGCGGTTTCTGTGAAATACAGCGACATCAGCTCCAAATAATCATCAAGGTCACATCAGAGAGTGGAAATAGGACATTAATACCCAATGAGTCCACATGGATAAGCCAGTCAAAACTGATAGTTCAGGGCTAGATGAGAAAATGCCTTCAGTGATGGAAACGTAGCATTGAGGGTCAGTGAGATGGAACTGTAGAAAAAAATATGGGAGGAGTTGGGCCTGACCATATGGTGTATGCCATAAACGGGGCAGACCTGTCATGGCTGGCAAGCTGGGAAGGCAGGCGAGAGCAAATTATCATGAAAGAACAACATGCATCCCGCCATGGAGAAATGAGGACAGAGGGCTCTGGGCAACACTGTGTCCGGTGACTGACACTTGCACTGATGAGACACAGCACTGGAGGTTGAACCAGACTTATGCAAAGTTGATTAGGGTGGATTGGCCTCCGATTCTGTCTGAAAAATGAACACAAACCAAGTCACACAATTCTCCTTCTCTCCCTTTTTGTCTAACAAGCTTCCCTCAAATACACGGATTACTATAATAATTCATTACGGACTTTGCCGCACTCACTAATTGACGAAAGCGTTTATTAAACCCATGGCCGCTGTGGTTCATTCACTGTGTTAATTCACAAGAACAAACAGCATTGTTCTGCATCCAGTATTACAGAATGGGGCTTGGGTATTTAACCCTTTCAGTGCCTGGGAGGGAGGGAAGCACTTTCTTGAGCATTCTAATAGTCAGCAGTACTAAAATCTACATGCAGTTAACAATATTTGTACATCATGTTAATTCATTTTATCAAAATTATTTTAAATAGGTTGAGCCTGTGCTTTTTTTTTCCCCCCGTAATCTGTTTAGGTAAATTTAAGTGAAGTCATGATTACTGCTTAATTATTCTGTGCACATATGTCAGAACATCTATATATCTATTTATCTGTCTATATATCTATTTATCCATCTATCTATTTCTCTGTTATCTATCTATGCAACGTTTAATAAAAGAAGCAGCACATCTAAAATAATCTATCTATCTATCTATCTATCTATCTATCTATCTATCTATCTCATATCTATCTATTTAGCTATCTATCTATCTATCTCTATCTATCCATACAACCATGAATCCAAGAGACATTGTCAGGATTCGGCAGGCTGATGGTGGATCCTCTGTGTCAGAGAGGGATTGGCGTGGACCGTACCGGTGGACCGGTTCTAAGTTGCTACTGGTTTTCACCAGAGCCCGCCGCAAAGCGGGATGGTCTTGCTGCGGCGGTAGCAACCAGGTCGTGTCCACCGGTAGCGGCTCAACCTCACTGACTGCTGAGACTGGCGTGGTACAGGAGGACTAGACAGAGGCGAGGTCAGACGTAGCAGAAGGTCAGGGCAGGAGGCAAGGTTCGTAGTCAAGGGCAATGGCAGAAGGTCTGGAAACACTGGTAAGGGCACTCACAAAACGCTTTCACTAGGCACTGAGGCAACAAGATCCGGCAAGGACAAGAAGGGGAAGTGGGTTTTTATATTCACATGGAGCAGGGAAGCTAATTGACACTGATTGGGCCAGGCACCAATTAGTGGTGCACTGGCCCTTTAAATCTCAGAGAGTCGGCGCGCGCGCGCCCTAGAGAGCAGGGCCGCGCGCCGGGACGTGACAGCCGGGGAACGGGACAGGTGAGTAGATTGGGATGTGACCCGTGGGCGGGCGCGTCCCGCTACGCGGATCGCATCCCCGCCAGCAGTGACAGTGCAGCGCTCCCGGTCAGCGGGTCTGACCGGGGCGCTGCAGAGAGGAGAATGCCGCGAGCGCTCCGGGGAGGAGCAGAGACCCGGAGCGCTCGGCGTAACAGTACCCCTCCCCCTTAGGTGTCCCCCTCTTTTTATCTGCATGTCTCTTCATACGAGACGAGGCCAGTGGGAGCGACTCTTGAGTCTCCTTCCAGATAACGGAGAAGTCCCGGGTTACTTCATCTACGGCAGGAACTCCAGAAGAAGTGGGAATGGGGAGGGGGGGGGGGCAGAGGGTGAGTCTTGCCACGGGGCAGAGTGGTACCAGGAAGGAGGCTATGAGGATGTAAGATCCTGCTTGCTTTTTGCAGAAAACATCAGAAAAGTCTTGGTAAGCCTTGGGAAGACCCGGTATAGGTGGAGCCACAGGGGTTTAACAAATGGAAGCAGATGTGAGGCATTGTTTGAGACAAGAAGGACCCCAACTTTTGATCTCCCCGGTGGTCCAGTCAAGGGTAGGAGCATGAAGTTGGAGCCATGGCAGGCCGAGAAGAACTTCAGAGGTGCAGTTGGGCAGAACAAGAAATTCAATCTTTTCATGATGCAGTCCAATGCTCATAAGCAGGGGTTCAGTGCGGTAGCGCACAGTGCAGTCCAACTTTTCTCCGTTGACAGAAGAAATATAGAGCGGTTGGACGAGACGGGTTACTGGGATACTGAACCTATTAACGAAAGAGTCCAAGAAGGCCACTGCTGAGAAGGAGGAGTTGGCGGAAGGAGAAATCCGCACAGGTACAGTCAGACGTGGAGAGGCAGAATTTACACCAAGAGACGCCACTCCCACGTGAACAGGGTGCGTGCGTGCGTTTCCCAGACGCGGAGGACAAATAGGGCAGTCCACTAGGAAATGTTCGGTACTAGCGCAGTACAGGCATACATTTTCATCTCTGCGGCGAGACCTCTCTTCATGGGTCAGGCGAAACCGATCCACTTGCATAGACTCCTCGGCGGGAGGCACAGGGGTAGATTGCAGAGGATTCTGGGAGAGAGGTACTGTTACGCCGAGTGCTCCGGGTCCCTGCTCCTCCCCGGAGCGCTCATGGCGTTCACCTCCGTGCAGTGCCCCGGTCAGATCCGCTGACCGGGAGCGCTGCACTACGGTCTCTGGCGGGGATGCGACCCGCGTAGCGGGATGCGCCCGCCAGCGGCTCGCATCCCAGTCTCCTCACCTGCCCCGTCCTCCGTCCGCTCAGTCCCGGCGCACGCGGCCCCGCTCCCTAGGGCGCTCACGCGCCGGCTCTCTGAGATTTAAAGGGCCAGTGCGCCATTGATTGGTGCCTGGCCCGATCAGTACTCACACCTGTGCCATCATTATAAAAACCCACTTCCCCTTCCTAGCATTGCCGGATCTTGTTGCCTTGTGCCAGTGAAAGCGTTTTATGTATGTTCCTAGCCTGTGTTCCAGACCTTCTGCTGTTGCCCCTGACTACGACCCTTGCTGCCTGCCCTGACCTTCTGCTATGTCCGACCTTGCTCTTGCCTAATCCCTTGTACCGCGCCTGTCTCAGCCGTCAGCTGGGGTTGAGTCGCTATCGGGTGGAACGACCTGGGGGTTACCTGCCACTGCAAGTCCATCCCGCTTTGCGGCGGGCTCTGGTGAAAACCAGTAACCCCTTAGACTCCGTTCCCCTGGTACGGCCCACACCATCACCCCACTGACACAGAGGATCCACCACCAGTATCCTCACAGTATACCCATCCGGATCCTGACAGTAGATCCGGCCATGGATCCCGCTGAGGTCCCGCTGCCAGTTGTCGCTGACCTTACTACGGTGGTCGCCCAGCAATCTCAACAGATAGCGCAACAAGGACAGCAGCTGACCCAACTGACCGTCATGCTGCAACAACTTCTGCCACAGCTTCAGCAACCATCTCCTCCGCCAGCTCCTGCACCTCCTCCGCAGCGAGTGGCCGCTCCCAGCCTCCGCCTGTCCCTGCCGGACAAATTTGATGGGGACTCTAAACTATGCCGTAGTTTCCTGTCTCAATGTTCCCTATACTTGGAGATGATGTCAGACCAATTCCCCACAGAACGGTCTAAGGTGGCTTTCGTGGTTAGTCTCCTGTCTTGAAAGGCCTTGTCATGGGCCACACCGCTCTGGGACCGCAATGATCCTGTCACTGCCACTGTACAACAGTCCTTCTTCGCTGAAGTTCGTAGTGTCTTCGAGGAGCCAGCCCAGGCCTCCTCTGCCGAGACTGCTTTGCTGAACCTAGTCCAAAGAAGTTCTTCCGTAGGCGAATACGCCATCCAGTTTCGTACCCTCGCCTCAGAGCTATCCTGGAACAATAAGGCCCTCTGCGCGACCTTCAAGAAAGGCTTATCCAGCAACATCAAAGATGTACTGGCCGCACGAGAAATTCCTGCTAACCTGACTGAACTTATCCATTTGGCCACCCGCATCGACATGCGTTTTTCTGAAAGACACCAGGAGCTCCGCCAGGAAAAGGACCTTGATCTCTGGGCACCTCTCTCCCAGAATCCTTTGCAATCTACCCTGTGCCTCCCGCCAAGGAGGCTATGCAAGTGGATCGGTCTCGCCTGACCCATGAAGAGAGGTCTCGTCGCAGAGATGAAAATGTATGCCTGTACTGCGCTAGTACCGAACATTTCCTAGTGGACTGCCCTATTCGTCCCCCGCGTCTGGGAAAAGCACGCACCCACCCTGTTCACGTGGGAGTGTTGTCTCTTGGTGTGAATTCTGCTTCTCCACGTCTCACTGTGACTGTGCGGATTTCTCCTTCCGCCAACTCCTCCTTCTCAGCTGTGGCCTTCTTGGACTCTGGTTCTGCAGGAAATTTTATTTTGGCCTCTTTTGTTAATAGGTTCAGCATCCCAGTAACCCGTCTCGTTAAACCGCTCTCTATCTCTTCTGTTAATGGAGAAAAATTGGGCTGCACTGTGCGCTACCGCACTGAACCCCTGCCCATGAGCATTGGACTTAACCATGAAAAAATAGAATTTTTCGTTCTGCCTAACTGCACCTCTGAAGTTCTTCTCGGCCTGCTGTGGCTCCAACGTCATGCTCCCACCCTCGACTGGACCACTGGGGAGATCAAACATTGGGGTCCTTCTTGCCACAAACGATGCCTCACATCGCCTCCCACTTGTCTAACCCCTGAGGTTCCACCCTTATCGGGCCCTCCCAAGGCTTACCAGGGCTTTTCTGATATTTTCTGCAAAAAGCAAGCAGAGATCTTACCTCCTCATAGCCTCCTTCCTGGTACCACTCTGCCCCGTGGCAAGCTTCACCCTCTGCCCCCCCTCCCTATTCCCACTTCTTCTGGAGTTCCTGCCGTAGATGAAGTAACCCAGGACTTCTCCGTTATCTGGAAGGAGACTCAAGAGTCGCTCCCACTGGCCTCGTCTCGTATGAAGGGACAAGCAGATAAAAAGAGGGGAAGACCTAAGGGGGGAGGTACTGTTACGCCGAGCGCTCCGGGTCCCTGCTCCTCCCTGGAGCGCTCGCGGCGTTCACCTCCGTGATCCGCTGACCAGGAGCGCTGCACTACTGTCTCCGGCGGGGATGCGACCCGCGTAGCGGGACACACCCGTCCGCGGCTCGCATCCCAGTCTCCTCACCTGCCCCGTCCTCCGTCCACTCAGTCCCGGCACGCGCGGCCCCACTTCCTAGGGCGCGTGCGCGCCGGCTCTCTGAGATTTAAAGGGCCAGTGCGCCTGGCCCAATCAGTACCCACACCTGTGCCATCATTATAAAAACCCACTTCCCCTTCCTAGCATTGCCGGATCTTGTTGCCTTGTGCCAGTGAAAGCATTTTGTGTATGTTCCTAGCCTGTGTTCCAGACCTTCTGTCGTTGCCCCTGACTACGACCCTTGCTGCCTGCCCTGACCTTCTGCTACGTCCGACCTTGCTCATGCCTAATCCCTTGTAATGCGCCTGTCTCAGCCGTCAGCTGGGGTTGAGTCGCTATCGGGTGGAACGACCTGGGGGTTACCTGCCGCTGCAAGTCCATCCCGCTTTGCGCTGGGCTCTGGTGAAAACCAGTAACCCCTCAGACTCCGTTCCCCTGGTACGGCCCACATCATCACCCCACTGACACAGAGGATCCACCACCAGTATCCTCACAGTATACCCATCCGGATCCTGACAGGTACCCAGAGATCAAGGTCCTTTACCTGGCGGAGCTCCTGGCGTCTTTCAGAAAAACGCATATCAATGCGGGTGGGCAACTGGATAAGTTCAGATAGGGTAGCAGGAATTTCTCGTGCGGCCAGCACATCTTTGATGTGATTGGATAAGCCTTTCTTGAAGGTCGCGCAGAGGGCCTCATTATTCCAGGATAGCTCAGAGGCGAGGGTGCGGAACTGGATAGAGTACTCGCCCACAGAAGAACTCCCTTGGACAAGGTTCAGTAGGGCTGTCTCGGCTGAAGAAGCCCGAGCTGGCTCCTCAAAGACACTACGTACTTCTGAGAAGAAGGATTGGACTGTAGCAGTGGCAGGATCATTGCAGTCCCAGAGCGGTGTGGCCCATGACAAGGCCTTTCCAGACAGGAGACTGACCACGAAAGCCACCTTAGACCGTTCAGTGGGGAATTGGTCCGACATCATCTCCAAGTGCAAGGAACACTGGGGCAAGAAGCCACAGCACAACTTAGAGTTCCCATCGAACTTGCCAGGTAGGGACAAGCGGAGTCTGGAAGTGGCAACTTGCTGCGGAGGAGAAGCAGGAGCTGGCGGAGGAGATGGTTGTTGCTGTAGAGGCAGAAGCTGCTGTAGCATGGCGGTCAACTGCGACAGCTGCTGTCCTTGTTGAGCAATCACGGTGGCGAGGTCAGCGAGACTTGGCAGCGGCACCTCAGCGGGATCCAGGGCCGGATCTACTGTCAGGATTCGGCAGGCTGATGGTGGATCCTCTGTGTCAGAGAGGGATTGGCGTGGACCGTACCGGAGGACCGGTTCTAAGTTGCTACTGGTTTTCACCAGAGCCCGCCGCAAAGCGGGATGGTCTTGCTGCGGCGATAGCAACCAGGTCGTGTCCACCGGTAGCGGCTCAACCTCACTGACTGCTAAGACTGGCGTGGTACAGGAGGACTAGACAGAGGCGAGGTCAGACGTAGCAGAAGGTCAGGGCAGGCGGCAAGGTTCTTAGTCAAGGGCAACAGCAGAAGGTCTGGAAACACTGGTAGGGCACTCACAAAACGCTTTCACTAGGCACTGAGGCAACAAGATCCGGCAAGGACAAGAAGGGAAAGTGGGTTTTTATATTCACATGGAGCAGGGAAGCTAATTGACACTGATTGGACCAGGCATCAATTAGTGGTGCACTGGCCCTTTAAATCTCAGAGAGCCGGCGCGCGCGCCCTAGAGAGCGGGGCCACGCGCGCCAGGACGTGACAGCTGGGGAACAGGACAGGTGAGTAGATTGGGATGCGACCCGTGGGCGGGCGCGTCCTGCTACGCGGATCGCATCCCCGCCGGCAGTGACAGTGCAGCGCTCCCGGTCAGCGGGTCTGACCAGGGAGCTGCAGAGAGGAGAACGCCGCGAGCGAGCGATCCGGGGAGGAGCAGGGACCCGGAGCTCTCGGCGTAACAGACATTTAACGCTTAAACTGCATTTAATTACACTGGGTGAATATTTCAAGAGACATCGTATCCCACGGGGCATGCGCTCACAACCCAGGGACAATGCCTACTACAATGATATGGACTATGGAATGCGCTATAAACTAATCTCTAATAAATACGCTCTAGACCTTATTTTATTAATCATGGAATTTTTGCAAAAAGATCTGGAATCAACACAAAAAACTACAACAGTTGGAATCATCTTTAAAAACGAACATGCCATCTGCTGAGTGTGAAAAGTTTTTGTCCAGTCTGCTTTTCTGCTTAAAACTAAAAGCGAGCAAGAGGATACGAAATGCCAGAAATGGAGCAGGGATGAGATGGACTATACATCAAGAAAAGTATACATGTGGGGAATACAATCATCATCATCTAAAAAGACCAGAAAACCAAGGGAATTCAAGAAACCAGACACCAGATCGAAAGAGGCCACTCCACAAGAGGAAGATTTTTTAGAGAAACCTGCTTTGCCCATCATAAATCCACCAGGAAAGGAGGCCGGAGATATTACCGCTACCGCAAAAACCAGAGCACAGCAGAATCAGAAAGGGACACGAGGGACACAACTGAAAGCAGTCATCAAGAAACGTTAAGAACCGAGAATGTGGTAAATATATCCTCTACCATTTTGTCACCTGCACAATTGGAACTCTTAGCTAAGGGACTGAACTTTTGCCCCAGTAACTCTGGGGATTGGTTCCAATTGGAACTAAATCTCATACAATTCTTTAGAAAACTATGGTTCAAATTTTGGTTTGCTAATAAGACAGTTGTAGACACAATGGGCACCACTGTACAATGTAATACCGACACCAAGGGGTTCAAGTTCTCTGAATTTGATTTGAAAACATTCAGTGACTTCAACCCCAATATATATTCTCCTATCATTGATACTTACATCACATTGGTGAAAAAAGACATTGAGCACATCAGGCAACATAAAACAAGCCTGAAACATCCCAATTTAACCAGTGCACAGATCTCCGCTATGCAGGATCTTATCCATGACCACAATCTTATTATCAAACCCGCTGATAATGGGGGAGGGATTGGGGTCATGGATAGATCCAAGTACTTGGCAGAGACAGAAAGACAATTGGAAGACACACAGACATATAAAAAAAACTTAACAGAGATCCCAAATGGGAGATAGAAAGAACTATTAAGACCACCTTACAGGAGGCATTGGATGGGGGGATCATTGATCAGGCACTATTCGATTTCCTCCTAGTCAAATACCCGACTACTCCACTTTTGTACTTACTCCGAAAGATACATAAATTGGTGACCGATCCTCTTGGTGGACCTATAGCGTTTGGCTGGGAGTGGGTCACAAGTCATATCTCTGTGTTTTGGACCAAGTACTAAGAACATATGCTATGAACACCAGATCATATATCCGCAATACATCAGACTTTCTGAACAAGATAGGGGGTTTGAGGGTACCTGAGGGTGCACTTGCATCATTGGACGAGGCCAGCCTGTATACCTCCATCCAACACGATGAGGGTATACAGGCTGTCCAGTCCATGATTCAACATCATTTGACACAGGAACAATGTAAATTTATTATTTCCAAGTGCAAGTAGCCAGAAGAAGTGCCAGGTCGGCACAAAACTGTGCAGTCCTACCCGCACCCCCTGCCTGTTGTCCAGCCCTCACTTGCTTTGATGTGTACACCGCTTTCCTCGAAATAAAGAGAAGTTGATTTGCAGAAACGGTGAGTTGCCGAGTCTCTTTTCTACATTGACTGTTTTATGTATATTTGTGTACTATAATGCAATCTTATAATATAATCACTCTTAAGGCATCTTATACACACTTTACATGAATGTGTTTTATAAATTTGCTGTAATAACCTTTTATTGCATAATGTAGCATTTATTGCAACTGTAATTTTAAGCAGAATTATGTATGATGATGTCACAAAGGCACTGCCTATTTAAAGAACCACTTGAGCACTTGTTACTTGCTTGACAAAGACCGTGTGAGACGGTTGAAACGTTGTGTTTTACACTTGATGAATAAAGCCTAACACTACTTTTTCATCTGAACTGGAGTGCTGCTGCATTTTTCTGTATGTTTGGGGGCCCCACCTGGGTCGGACCAGCCTGCACCTGGATGTGCTGCAAGTGAGTGCGGTTCTGCTACAAGAATCTATCCATACAACCATCCATTTATGTCTCAGGTAAAGGGGTGTTCCGGGCAAAAAGTATTAATGGCTTATCAACAAGATAGTTAATTTGACTATATTTACTATTTTGAGATATTTCTCATGTTTCTTATATTGTAGTGGTGTGAGCAGTTGGGGGTAACCACTGCAGGGTCAGAGTTACATCAGGTTTAGGTCCAGGAACAAAATGACGTTATCTCTCAAGCCTCCCCTACCCTTCACTGGACTCATATATCACTGTTATTGCTATTTGTCCTCTTTGCTCTGTGTCTGCTATACATATAATTGCCCTGTTATGGTTTTGGGCCAATGCCCTGTCCAAATGTAAGTGATTATAATTTTTACATACATAACTGGAGCTTTATATTTTAGTGTTTTTTTTGTTTTGTTTTAGCACTGAAAGTATTTTGAGCCTTCCTAACGTAAACTTTGAAATAGATGGGTACCTTGGACTGTGGCTCTACAATATGTGTGTTAAAATACTCCCCTGACCTGGACTGTATGAACAAATAACATTAGTTCTAGAGTCCACAGAGAAGAATCCGTCATTTTAGCTTTTCTGCTGCATTGTATGTCCAATTCCCATTGAAAACAGCAATGGGAGCTCCAAAGAAGACAAACTTGTCTATATATTTTACTTTTAGGGTCTATTCACACGTACAGTTTTCTGCACAGATTTGATGCGCAGGATTTCAAACTGTGTTCAGTCAATTAGTTTACATTGAAATCTGCAGCAGAAAATCCTGCGCATCGAATCTGTGCAGAATACTGTACGTGTGAATAGACCATTAAGGTAGAAGATGTATATAACTAGCTACTGTATTAGTGCAACTCATAAAATTATATTCATGTAACTCTATGGGGGAGATTTATCAAAACCTGTCCAGACTAATAGTTGCCCAGTTGCCCATAGCAACCAATCCGATTGCTTCTTTCATTTTTAACAAGGCCTCTGCAATATGAAAGAAGCGATCGGATTGGTTGCTATGGCCAACTGGGCACAGGTTCTGATAAATTTCCCCCTATAGGTAAAGAAGAGATAAGCCACAGCCAGACAGCTCCAGTGGTGACTTATTAACAGTAACATCGAGCTGTAAAAATCCAGCATGCTCAGCCCTTCTTTCCATTAAAGGGGTACTCCACTGCCCCAGCATTCAGAACATTTTGTTCTGAACATTGGGTGCGGGCTGCGTGGGTCGTGTCACACAGGCCATTCCCCTCGTGATGTCACAACCACGCCCCTCAATACAAGTCTATGGGAGGGGGTGTGGTGGCTGCCATGCCCCCTCCCATGGATTTGCATTGAGGAGGTGAGATGTGACGTCACAGCCCGCACCCAACGTTCAGAACAAAATGTTTTGAATGCTGGGGCAGTGGAGTACCCCTTTAACACAATCTGTCAAGAGAGTTGGGAGGCTGCCATGGATTTTAGACGGTCAGCTGAACCTGACAAAATTCGATGATTTTAATCTAAGGTGTATGGGCAGTACTAGTGCTGTGTCCTGGTACCCATGTCCCACCTGCAAAATATAAGAAGTTCTCATGTAGGTGAAATCCTTATTTAACAGCCTAAACCTGTGTGTGGGGTATCAAGAGTTCAGTGGCTGAACTATTTTTGTGTATTACACTGCCATTGCAGGTATTTGTGAAAGTGTAAGGGTTAAAGATCTGCATATTCTGAGTGAATTATTGGTCACATGATATGCTACTTAGCTAGGCTTCTATGCAGACGTTTATGGAAAAGTCTGAGGGCTGGACCCAAAACCAGTGCAGTCTGACTTTTGCCAGAGGAATACACCTCTTCTAGCTTTGCTCCTGCTAGGCAGACTAGTCAGTCACAGAAAAGTAACTACACCTATTTAGAGTGTACCTGCTAGGTTCAGTTCAGGCCTATTCCTGAGTCATGTTTAAGTAAAAGCCTGCTTAAAGCAAGTCACACAGTTCTGTTCCAGTTGCAATTACCAACCAACCTGAAACAGATCTGGGCCACATGGGCAGTGATCACAGCACTATACAGAGTTTGGAGGATTTCACACAGAAGATCACCTCCAGTCCATGCTGTGAGGGATTTGTTCTTCCTATGTCCTATTTCCAGCTCCAAGGAGTACCTACTTGTCAGAGGAAGAGAATCGCTGTACAAGGGTCCCTCTGCGTACACAAATCACTACTGTGACCTACGGTTTGAGTTAGTGCTGTGTGGCTAACAGGTCACAGAACTGCACAAAACGTTCAGTAAAGTTCTACATTGTTCTAACATTATACAAGTGAATTTCTTTTTCCTGCCATTATGGGAACAACTCATTTGACAAAAGTGTTGTTTGGCTCACCAGGGAGCCTCAGATAACTATACCACCCTGCCACATGACATACCATCTACATTTCTATGGGACTACTACTCCTAGGTGTCCTGCACTACAATATCTATCATTCCCTTGAGTCCAGACCAGCTCATAAAGTAGTGGCAGATGTCATGGGTCTGTGAACATGTCTTTAAAAAACAAAAAAAAACTAAATGAATGATTGATAGCCATGGATTGGATTAAAAGCACTCTAATGAATGGTAGAACAGGTAAAAGGACTATACATGTTGTATAGAACAGAGGCTACATGCTGTAAGTGCTTGCCCTTTTTTCCATTTTTATCTGAGACGACAGGTGCACTATAAAGGAAAACTGTCAGCCTGTTCCCCCACACTAAACCTAATACACTGGGTTATAGTGTGGGTGAACAGGAGTCCAACGAGAGGTCACTTATTTAAATGTTCCCAGTAAGTCCTGAGATATGTCCCTCAGAAGATCCTCTGCTAAATTCAGTGAATCGCGCACAGGAGGTGGGAGGTCACCGGCTCAATTTACATATTCATTGTCTGTGACTCCACTTCACTAGGATGTGGGTCACAGACAATGGATATGTAAATTGAGTGTTCGGAGTCCTGCCTCCTGCGCTCCATTAACAGAATTTAGCAGAGGATCTTCTGGGGGACATATCTCAGGACCTACTGGGCACATTTAAGTAAGTGACCCCCTCATTGGACTCCTGTTCACGAAAACTATAACCCATGTATTGGGTTTAGTGTGGGTGAACAGGCTGACAGTTTTCCTTTAAAGTGTACCTGTCGTCAACAAAAACTTTTAACATAATGCAGATAATACCATTATATGTATATTTGCAATGTACATTGGTTAAAAGATGTGTATATTTTTGGGTAAAAAAAGTTCTATGCCTTCAACTATTGTCTGTGTGTCTCTATGAGGTTTCCAAATACAGGAAATAAGGGTAGGACAAGCAGGGATCTGTGCAGGCTCATAACTTGTCAATCATCCTGATGTGTGAGCCTGTAGCAAGTCACAGAGCCTCACTGCACAGTCCCCTGCTTGTCCTCAGTGTACAGAGCCCTGCTTGTCATCAGTGTACAGAGCCCTGCTTGTCATCAGTGTACAGAGCCCTGCTTGTCCTCAGTGTAAAGAGCCCTGCTTGTCCTCGATGTACAGAGCCCTGCTTGTACTCGGTGCACAGAGCCCTGCTTGTCCTCAGTGTACAGAGCCCTGCTTGTCCTCAGTGCACAGAGCCCTGCTTGTCCTCGGTGTAAAGAGCCTTGCTTGTCCTCAGTGTACAGAGCCCTGCTTGTCCTCAGTGTACAGAGCCCTGCTTGTCCTCAGTGCACAGAGCCCTGCTTGTCCTCAGTGCACAGAGCCCTGCTTGTCCCTGGTCTACAGAGCCCTGCTTGTCCTCAGTGTACAGAGCCCTGCTTGTCCTCAGTGTACAGAGCCCTGCTTATCCTCAGTGTACAGAGGCCTGCTTGTCCTCAGTGTACAGAGCCCTGCTTATCCTCAGTGTACAGAACCCTGCTTGTCCTCAGTGTACAGAGCCCTGCTTGTCCGCGGTGTACAGAGCCCTGTTTGTCCTCGGTGTACAGAGCCCTGCTTGTCCACCATTACATCCTGTATTTGGACTCCTCATAGAGACACACAGGCAATAGCTGAAGGGACAAAAATACACACATTTGTTAACCAATGTACAGTATATTACAAATATACATATAATGGTATTTTCTACATAATATAAAAAGTTTTTGTTGATGACAGGTACACTTTAAGATTTATTTATTTTATGTGTAACTGTCATTGGTAAGAACAATTAGATATGTCACAGAGACATGCCAAAAGATTTGATCACTTTCAGTGCCAAGAAGGAAGAAGCATGCGGTAGCACACTCAAGTCCCATGGATCTCAGGGATCTGTGTCCAATTTAAATCTCTAAGCCTGTCCTGAGAAGATGGATGGAGATCACTGAAAGATGCATTCTTCTCCCTCATTGTAATAGTTGGTAGAAGTCTCCACAAAGAGACCCCAACTGAACAAAACTTTGACATGTATCTTTTTTTATTGATGACAGGTAGACTTAAAATTTTATTTCCTTGAATACTTTTTAATGGGACAAGCTCTTCCTTGTGTGATATTTCCCCTCTAGGACCCCCACTTATTACAAGAAAGGTGAGTTCTGTGTCCCACACTTGAATGGAGTAGTGACCGAGCATGTGCGTCATTTCAAACCTCTGGGCCTGTGGACAAGAAGCAGAATACAGTGCTCAGTTAATATCTGTCCATGCAAATACAGGACCTCCACTCCATTTAAACAGAAGATACAGGACCCCCCACCCATAATCAGAGGGTGTCCCAGAGATGGGACACCTCAGATCAGACACTCATAACCAATTCTGGGGATGAGTTGTAATTTTGAAACAACTTCTTAACACATATAGATATAAAGAATATGCAAGGTGGACCATAGGAGGATTGTGGGATACCATTTTGTCCAGAGTTTGATAGAATGTCTGAATGTTTGTTAAAGGGGTATTCCACCCCTAGACATCTTATCCCCTATACTTTGGATAGGGGATAAGATGTCTAATTGCGGGGGTCCCGCCACTGGGGACCCTCGTGATCTTGGCTGCAGCCCCCCATATATCCGGTGCACAGAGCCAACTTTGCTCTATGCCGGATGACTGGACATGTGGGGCGGACGCTCATGACCTCACGGTGACGCCCCCCCCTCATGACATCACGGCCATGCTACTCAATGCAAGTCTATAGGAGGGGGTATGACGGTGAGCCTCCGATGCTGCACTCGATGCTCTAAACAAACACGGGGGGCAGCAGGGAGACCAGCAGTGATGGGACCCCCACAATCAGACATCTTATCCCCTATCGTTTGGATAGGGGATAAGATGTCTAGGGGTGGATTACCCCTTTAAGTACTTAAAATAAGAGTCATTGTCATGGGCATTGATAACGGTAGCAGGTGCTTGGTTGACAAAGCTAAGAAGGGAGTGAAATGCTCTGAATAAACATTTGTGGCTGTTTGAAAGTAAAGAGCTGAGGGTTGGGATGTACCTTTATCTAACAAAGATGAGCAGAAGATTTTAGGATTGCAGAATGAATCTGTAATGTGGGGAGTCAGCTTGTCAGTCAGACTTATTCCAATGGCACTTAGCAGGCCTAGGGCATCATTGCAAATAGCAGGGTTTGAGTTGTATGTCAACATTGTCATCTACAGCGCCTGGAGGTATGGATAAGGAAGGGTACAACAAGATCCAATTTAGTGTAGCTATACTGTTATATAGATTTGAGTGTGTTGTTATATACCTTTAGCAAATAGCTATAGTGGGATCGGGCAAGAGTTGAAGAAAGAGGATAACAGTGCAGGTCTTGGTGTCTCTGAAAGAAATAATGTCTAATTCTATGGAAGGTGACCGAAAAGTAAAGAAGGCGATCGAAGTACAGGTAAGGTAAGTAGAAGAGATCTAATACAGAACATAGTATGGTAAAGATCACATTAAGCTCATTTTCATCTTCATGTTTTGAGACCTTTTTTTTTTTTTTTTTACTTCACAGCAAATACACAAATCAAAGATATGACACAAAATAATGTTTAATAGTCAAACATTCTGACTTCATAAAACATCCCTCAAAGAATATGAAGCCTTCATGGGCTTTAACGTGAACCTATCAGCAGGTTTTTAGGGTATATAAGTAATGGCTGTTTAGAGATTTTGACCTCCCATAGATAACTGATCCCTTCAACAACAATATATCCGTGTTTAAAAAGCTTTGGCGCCCAATGGGCATTCCTTTCTGCTCCTAGAGCCCGACAAAATGTAACCCCTTCATCATATTAGTCAGACACTCCTTTCTAGTGACCAGTGCACAAAGGGAGTTACTGACTGGTAAAGTGGCGAAACTTTGTTGGGCTCTAGCAGCGGAAGGGAACACCCAGTCAGCTACGAAGCTAATAGCCATCAAATAATAATAGGTATGTATGGTTTCAAATGCCCTACATAGTAAAGTCTTTACTTTATACCTGCTCACAGGTTTGCTTCAATGATACATAAAGTCTATGAGAGGTGTTCTTCACTAAAGATACATATTATTCTACGTTAAGCTGGACTCAACTTTGCATGGTGGAGCCTTGCACCATAATTTATCCTTCAGATTAAAGGGGTATTCCAGGAAAAAACTTTTTTTTATATCAACTTTTGTTTAACATCCAGAAAGTTAAACAGATTTGTAAATGACTTCTATTAAAAAATCTTAATCTTTCCAATAATTATCAGCCGCTGAAGTTGAGTTGTTCTTTTCTGTCTGGTAACAGTGCTCTCTGCTGACATCTCTTCTTGTCTCGGGAACTGCACAGTACAGTAGAAGAGGTTTGCTATGGGGATTTGCTCCTACTCTGGACAGTTCCCAAGACAGGTGTCATCAGAGAGCACTTACACAGAAAAGAACAACTCAACTTCAGCAGCTCATAAGTACTGAAAGGATTAAGATTTTTTAATAGAAGTAATTGACAAATCTGTTTAACTTTCTGGAGCCAGTTGATATATAAAAAAAGTTTTTCCAGGATAACCCCTTTACGTTCTGGCCGGTTTGTTTGCCATATTCTTTAAAACGGTATTCCGGCCATAGACATCTTATCCCCTATCCAAAGGATAGGAGATAAGATGTCTGAATGTGGGGGGCCCGCTGCTTGGACCCCCCTGATCTCCGTGCAGCACCTGCATTCTAGGCCGGGCTGCTGCTCCAGTCTCGGAACCCTTTGTGTTTCTGGGACTGGAGATGTAACATAACACCAGGCCCCCTCCATTCATGTTTATGGGAGGAGGTTTGATGGAGATCACAGGGGGCCCCAGCCACAAGCCCCCCACGACTAGACACCTTATCCCCTATCCTTTGGATAGGGGATGAGATATCTATGGCCGGAATACCCCTTTAACTTTTAAAACTCTTTGCTCTGTGGCAAGAGGGATTATTACCCTGAAAGAAGACTTTATGATCACATTTGTATTCTATGGATGGAAGGAGAAGAAGCCCATGATGCATAACTAAGTGTCATTTTTAACTATATATCCACATTCCATGATTGCTTTTGTGGTGTCCCAGTACAGCATTTCATACGGTACTTATTTATCTATGGGTCCCCGTAGCCAGAGTCCCTAGGACTTAGTAATCTCTGTTAGTCTGTCCGCCCCTAGTCGCCTCTATTATAGTGTATGGATTTCTAATTTGTCCATAGAATAATGTATATAGTATTATTTCTGCAAATAAATGGTTGATTACTTGTTTCCATGGTGTCGCAGGGCCTTCGGGTCATGTGATGCCTTCCAAGCCTCACTCTGGATGCGTTCCAGGCCTCACTTTGGTATCTCTAGCCTCATTTTGGGTTTTGCAATGTATATAGATTCTGTGATGTAAGCGATCCCATGATACCATGTAAGGTGAATGGCAGACGTTCGGACCAATCAAGATCGCCACGCCCCCTGCCCATATAAGGGAGCAGCGGCCATCTTCTTGCTCTCTTTCTCCTGGCTCTTGATGAGAGAAGACCTATATAGCAGTAATCGCAGTGAGTTAGGCCTGAGCCTTGCGGCAACGGCTGAATGATCTAAATTATAGAGTGTGTCATCCCCTAAGCACTCTGTAGTATCACCGGACCCAATATTTCCTCTAAATCTGGACGGATCTGCACATCACTCTCTAAATTCAGAGACTCCAAGTTTAATGCAAGGTCCGCAACTTCTGCCAGTCGCTAAGCAACCTAAGAACTGTTATATGAGACTGTTACTACGCATTGGATATTGCAAGCACTGCAGTAAAGTTATTCAAGTTCAAGTTAAATTTGCTTGTGGACATTCAGTCATTTCATTGCACCTATCGCTTCTGGGAAGGGAGGCGATAGGCCGGAACATAGATTCAGCATACCACCCCTCACCCTGGCGTCACGAGTGACTGGGTTAATATTAACCCCTCATATATCAACACCATACCATCCCTACCATACACCCCCAAGGGCTACCACACTTTTATATTTTTCTTTTCTGTATGTACTCCCATTTACTATTGTGTCACATGGCCCATTGTTTGTGTTTTTTGTTTTTGTGAGATAAATATGTGTCCACAGACTCATTGGTGAAAGAAATATTTAGAAACATAGAATATGTCAGCAGATAAGAACCATTTGGCCCATCTAGTCTGCCTAATATTCTGAATACTATAAATTGTCCCTGGCCCTATCTTATATGAAGGATATCCTTATGCCTATCCCTATCTTATATGAAGGATAGCCTTATACCTATCTCTATCTTATATGAAGGATAGCCTTATACCTATCTCTATCTTATATGAAGGATAGCCTTATACCTATCCTTATCTTATATGAAGGATAGCCTTATGCCTATCCCTATCTTATATGAAGGATAGCCTTATGCCTATCCCTATCTTATATGAAGGATAGCCATATAACTATCTCTATCTAATATGAAGGATAGAATTATGCCTATCCTTATCTTATATGAAGAATAGCTTTATGCCTATACCTATCTTATGTGGTGTCCCGGTACAGGACCTGATCCTGTCCCTGTCTAAAGTCCCCTCAGCCAGAGTCCCTTCATTCCCATAGGGCTCTCCTGTAGGGCTTACCCCTTGTCGCCTCATACAACTTATGTTAATATTTTATTTAATGTATAGGAAATATATATGTATAGGACCTTTCCCGGGTCACGTGATGTACAGTTGTAATGTATAATTGCTTAAGGACTTTACTGGGTCATGTGATGTACCCAGAGTTCACTGGGTTCAGGACTTACAGGTTTGCTGACCAGTGAGTTTAGTCCAGCTCCCTATTATATAAAGGGCTGTAGCCACTAAATTCGCTCCCTTAGTTCCTGCTCTTGTTCCTGAACTCTCTTCCTGCCGGACTAGTAAGCAAGCACAATCAGCATAACTTCATTCAATTCATCTAGGCCTAAGAACCTGCAGCCACTAAACCGTGAGTTACAAAGCTCAATCTGCCAAATCCTGTGTGACTACTACCAGCTAAAATCTTATAATTAGTAGCACAGTGGCCTGCATAAAACAGCTAATTATTTCAAGTCCCAGCAAAGCCTGTGTGGAGCCTGTATCCCGGTTACCTCTTAAGAGACGGTTTCTGTACAAAGACTGTTGCATAAAATTTGCAAGTAAAGTTCTCCAGTTAATTCATAAAATCTACTGTGGACATTCCGTTTATTCCCTACCGTTTCTGGGCCGTTTGGCTGGTAGGACCATTAACTCTAAGCAAACCTCACCTCGGCGTCACGATATTCAAGGGTTAATACTACCAGACTCTGTAACATTACCGCAACACCCCAGACACCACAACTCTCCTGGTTCACTACACTTATATGAAGGGTAGCCTTATGCCAATCCCTATCTTATGTAAAGGATAGCCTTATACCTATCCCATGCATGCTTAATCTTCCTGATATTACTGCAGAAACCTTTGCCCCTCTAATAGAAAACTACGTCCCCTTCTGGTAGTTTTTCTTCTTTTAAACATCCTCTCCTCCTTTACCGTGTTGATTCCTTTTATGTATTTAAAAGTTTCTATCATATCAAACCCTTTGTGTACTTTTGGAACCTGTACCTTTCCTGGAGCCTTTTTATTTCTTACCCAAGTGTCAATGACGCAGAACCAAGCTACTTAAAGGGGTTCTCCACTGCCCTGTCTTCCGGAGCTCTGCTCGCAGCGTCCGGAAGTTTATTACTCCGGACGCTGTGTGCGGGCTTCCGTGTTCGAGGCCGCCCCCTCGTGACATCACGCCCGCCCCCTCAAGATGTCTTGCCCGCCCCCTAAACGAAAGTCTATGGGAAGGGGGCGTGACCGAGGGGGAGGGTGTGACGTCACGAGGGGGTGGCCTCAAAAACGGAAGCCCGCACACAGCGTCCGGAGTAATAAACTTCTGGACGCTGCGAGCGGAGCTCTGGAAGACAGGGCAGTGGAGAACCCCTTTAAGTGCCACATTCCTTCTCACTCGCTCTCACCTCCCAGCCCCTTTTTTATTCATATAAAGAAACCTGTACTTCAGTCAGGGATAAGCTGGAAGGTGAGGGTGAACAAGGAGTTGTGCCAAGAGGTGGCACTTAAGCTATTCAGCTCCGTCTTTTTTATACTTGCCTGAAAAATAAAAAGGTCAATATTATACATTAGACAACCGCTCATAGAAAAGGTAAAAAAAGGGAAAGAGGGGTTGATAGAAGGAAATGAAGGGGGGAAGGGGGAGAAAGGGAGAAGGACTGGGAAAGGAAAAGTCAGAGGGATACAGAGGCAAAATCAAACCACAATCCTAATCAGCGAGTGGAAGAATCTAAAGAGACATAGTGAACACAGTGCGTCCACATCTCCCATCTTTTTCTAAATTGGGTCTCTCGATGGTAAAGACAGAGCAAACACTCTTTCATAGTCACAAGAAAGGTTTACATAAGACAGTATCTCAGAGAGTGATGGGACTGACGGTGATCTCCAGTGCCTAGTGATACATAATTTGGTAGTCATGAGGATATGTGACACCACCGTCCTAGTTTCGTAAGGTAAGTCATCTAAGTCAATGAGAAGCAGCGCTAGAGCAGGGGTCAGTGTAAAAGTCCTGCCAAGTAGTCGAGAAAGAACCAATTCAATGCCTTTCCAAGACGTTTGAACGAGCGGACATCCCCAGAGGGTGTGCAGTAACATTCCCTTGTGGCCACAACCCCTCCAGCATAGAGATGAGTAAGAGGCATCAATCACATTCAGTCTGTGGGGGGTAAAGTACCACCTGTGGATGGTTTTGATCATCACTTCCTGATGGGTGGCACACAAATATGTCTCTAATAAGTCTAAATAATGTCTTCCATTGTTCAGTGGTGATCATAATATTGAGGTCTGTCTCCCATTTCGTCATGTAGGGAAGAGTCGTTACACTAGATTTATCGTCTAGGAGGTCATAAAACAAGGAAATGCCCCCCTGGGGTGAGCCCGATACTCCAAAGCAGCCCAACAATCTTGGAGGTAATCTGAAATTCGCTAACCAGCCAGTCTGCAGTAAGCTCCTAATTTGTAAACTCTTGTAAAATTCACTGTGTGGTAAATTGTATTTATCTCAAAGGGGAGGGGGGGGGAGTGGATAGTGTCGGAGTCATCCAACAAATCTCTCATCGAGACCACCCCTGCCTCCGCCCAGGACGAGAGGTCAAGGTCGGGAATGGCTACAGGTAAGAGGTCAATGTGGATATGTGTTGGTGGGCATTTAAAAAAGCTTTGGGAATCTTTTGAGGATAGTCTGCCAGACCTTGTCAGTGACATTTATTGCGGATTAGGAGGTCGGTGCTATTTTCAAACCAGATAGTGGTGCTAATAGTCTTGATTTTAGGGAGCAGTCAACACTGTAACTGGATTCAAGAGTGACCCACAATTTGCGATCCGACCCAGACCAACAATACCTCATTTGGTCTAAGATGGAAGCCCTGTAATAATCCTCAATATTAGGTCTCCCCAGTCCCCCAGCACATCGGCTCCGGAACTCTTTTGGAAACCCGTGGCTTCTTATCATGCCATACAAAGGTGTCCAACATGGAGTTGAAAGATTTAAAAAAGGAAGTTGGTATCCCCACTGGGAGGGTTCTAAAGAGATACAGCAACTTCGGTAGGAGCAACATATTAAATGCCGCCAGCCGTCCCAACCACGAGAGTATTTTGGTTTTAAAGGAGGAGAGAGAGGTGGAGAGCGAAGTCAGGAGAGGCAAGAAATTAGCTTGAAAGAGACAGGAAGAGGGACATGTTAAGTGGATGCCCAGGTAGGATATGGAGTGACTTTGCCAATCTAATGGGAACCGTGGGCGAAGGGAGTTCAACATAGTGGAGGGAATCCTCACTGGGAGAGCCTGGGACTTTGTGACATTTAATTTATAGTAAGAAAGGGAGCTAAAGGTGTCCAGAAGGGATAAAAGGGAGGGTAGGGAAGTGAGAGGATCCGTCAGAGTAAGGTTGATGTCATCTGCAAAGAGGGCCAACTTGTGTTCTCTCCCCCCAGCCGAGACACCAGAGATGTCAGTTTGCAAATGAATAGCCTGGGCTAGTAGTTCTATAGAGAGGAGAAAGGTTAAAGGCGACAATGGGCAGCCCTGTCTAGTGCCATTCGTCAGAGTCAGCCGGCCCGACAACGCCCCGTTCGTGAATATCTTCTCTACGGGGTTGGAGTAAAGAGCACGAATAGCTGACAGTATCGGACCCTCAAAGCCAAAGGCCCACAAGGCCGAGAACACGTATGGCCAGCCCACTCTGTCAAACACTTTCTCTGCGTCTAGGTTTAGGAACACCGCGGGTATACCCCCACATTCACAGTGCTGTAAAAGGGAGATAACTCTCCTAGTATTGTCTGGGGCTTGACGACCCATAGTGAAATCCACCTGGTCTCTGCTAAGCAGCGCTGGTAGATAGGATTGTAACCGGGATGCAAGAATTTTAGCATACAATTTGGCATCGCAATTTAACAATGAAATAGGGCGGTAATTAGAAGGAAGCTCAGGGGACTTACCAGGCTTCGGGATGGTAGTAATAAGAGCATCTAGCATGTTTCAGCAGCAGTGGTAAAAATTGGTTACAGGTGAGGGGACAAGACAGGGTAAAAATGCTTGTAGTATTCCGTGGGAAGACCATCTGGGCCCAGGGATTTTTATTAGGCATAGTATTTTTTACCTACATGGATATGGATAGTCTTAAGAGCAGCTGCCTTCTGCTGCCTTCATCTCTTGGGCAGAAATTGGCAGATTGAGAGCAGATAAGGCATCAGAAGAGAGCTTCGGAAGGTGAAGAGAAGAAAGAAAAGAGTCAATAGCGGTCTGAGATGGCTGGGGGCATAGGAGGTCGCCATTCAAATTATATAAGTCAGTGTAATAATCTCTAAATGCCTCCGCAATTTGGCGAGCCGATCTCAGCGGCTGTAGGGTCTTAGGGTGTTTCAGTAGGGATATGCGCTGTTTATAAAAGGGAGGTTTCAATTTCTTAGCAAGGTGAGAACCCACCCTATTATCCTGATGGTAAAAGGACGTTTTAGATCTCCTTAGGGTATTCTCATAGTCACATAGGAGCAAATGCCTCAGGTGTAGCCTCTCCATACGTAATTGGTTGTCAGTGTCTCCGATGAAAATTGTTGTTTCTGGATGGCTTCCAAGGCAGCAATTTTATTAAAAGATTCAGTAAGGGCCAATTTCTTTTGCTTTTTCAGGGTAGCTCCCAGCTGGATAAAGGCTCCTCTAATAACTGCCTTGTGCGCCAGCCAGACCGTCTATAGGGCTAACATCCACAGTTGAGTTTAGTGCAAAATATTCCGTGAGAACTCCCTCTAGGAATGTCGCATGAGTGTAATTCGCAATGAAGTGGATATTGGCACGCCAGACGAAATCACTGTGTTTTGGGAGGGCATCAGTTAGTGTAAGGAGTACAGGGGCATGACCAGACCATGTCCGAACGCCAATAGAAGAGTATGCAGATCTATCTATAAGTAATCTATCCACCAAAATTATATCTAAGCGGGAGTACGTACAGGGTCGAGCAGTACAGTGCGTGTAGTCACGCTCAGAGGCGTGATGGAGGCGCCATATGTCAAAAAGACCAGGATCCGGTAAAAAGCCTGCCAGGGTAAATGTGCGTGAGCGTGGCGAAGACGTACTATCCATGGTAGGTGACACAACAGAGTTGAAATCACCACAGACAATTAGGGAACCCTTCCTTTTTATAACTGTTTATTTATAAGATTTTTTCATAACAATAAACAAAAATAGAAACATTACATTTCAAAGGGAATGCATGTATATAAAGCAATACCAGCAATATGGACAATAAAAAAGAAATACATTGAGAAATAAGAAAGATGAAAAGCCCTTCCTAACATTGGTAACTCGCCTCGTCAGGCTCTCCAAAAAATGCCTCTGCTGTTTGTGAGGCGCATACAAGTTAACAATAGTGTAGTCTACGTTGTTCAGTGTACCTACAACTATGATGTAACGACTCTGCACCACTCTTCAAATTTTATTCAAAGTCTATGGTTAAAGATCTTCCAAGAAGACAGTATAAAAAAAAAAAAAAAAACTTTAATTCATAATAAGTTGCTATACTTTGCTGTTTTAATTAGCATGTTAACCTTAAGGGTCTATTCACACGTATAGGATCCTGTGCAGATTTGATGCTGTGTTCAGTCATTTAGTTTACACTGAAATGTGCAACAGAAAATCCTTGTTACGTTATGCGCTCCGGCCGCACACGCTGGCCGTGTGCGCATGGTCCTGTTACCTGCTGCTGCCAGTGGGGCTGGGACTCGCATTGCTGGACGCATGCGAGCCCCAGTCCGTCACTCACCTGGTGCTTCTTCTGCCCCCGCCTCTGCCTCTCTGCTTCGACGCGCGTGTCCCTGTCCCCTAGGGCGCACGCGCCGGAGCTTTAAGATTTAGACGTCCAGTGCGCTCTTTAGTGTAATTCATCTGTGGCTCATTGATAAATTCCTCCACCCTCCTCACTTCCCTGCCGGATCTTGGTTGCCTTGAGCCTGAGAGAAAGCATTCCTGTTATTGCCTTGCTGTGTATCTGATCCTTTTCTCCGTGACCTGACCTTGCTCCTTGCCTCCTGCCTACTGAATATTTGCTTCGTTCCTGACTATGCTACTGTGCCTCCTGCCCTGACCTTCTGCTATCCTGACTACGAGCTGTCTTATCCCTCCTGTGCCTTGCATCTCCTCAGCTGCCTGTGAGGTTGAGCCATGGCAGGGGTATCGACCTGGGTGCCGCCTGCCGTAGCAAGTCCATCCGTCTTTGCGGCGGGTTCTGGTGAAAACCAGCAGCACCTTAGACTCCAATCCCTAGTACGGTCTGAGTCATCTGTCACACAGGTTCAGCGGATCCACATCCACCGGGGTTGCTGTCTTCTGAAATGTGAGTGTTACAGTAAGATCCAGCCATGGATCCTGCTGAGGTACCCCTGCCTGAAGTCGCGGGTCTTCCATCCGTTATGGTACGTCATTGCAGCAGTTGGCCCGACAGGCGCAGCAACTTTCTCAACTTTCTGTTATGATGCAACAGCTTTTGGCCTTTCAACAGCAGCAGGTTCCGCAACCTGGCCCACTCCCACCACCGGTTCCTGCAGTGTCTTCTGGCTCCCAGCTACATCTTCCGTTACCTTCCAAGTCATGCAGCGGCTTAGTTATACAGTGCTACATGCACTTGGAGCTCATGTCTGAACAGTTTCCGACGGAACGTGCTAAGGTGGCCTTTGTCGTTAGTCTACTGTCCGGAAAAGTCCTGGCCTAGGCTACACCCCTTTAGGACCGTGATGATCTGGTATCCTCCAATTTTTTCGGCCTTCTTGGCAGAATTTCGCAGTGTCTTTGAGGAACCCGCACGTGCCTCTTCTGCTGAGTAGTGTTACTCGCGAATATTCACAATGCAAATTTTATTCGCGAATATCGCATATTGGAAAATTTGAGAATATTCGCAATTATGAATATTCATATTTTTTTTCACAGTACACATCAAATTGTCGCATATGCTAATTTTTGTATATGCTAATTTGCGCATATACAAATTTTCACATATGCAAATTATCGCATATGCGAAAATAAAACGCGAATATTACGAATATGCGAATTTTGCAAATATATGACGAATATTTGTCCATATATTCGCAAAATATTGCGAATTCAAATATGGCCTATGCCGCTCAACACTACTGCTGAGACGACTTTGCTGAACCTCTGTCAAGGGAATTCTTCCGTTGTTGACTACGGTTTAATTCTGCACACATGAGGAGGCCTTGTGTGCCACATTCAAAAAGGGAATGTCAAGCAGGATTAAAGATGTCCTCACAGCACGTGATCCTCCATCCTCTTTGACTGAACTTATCCACTTGGCCACTCACATTGATGTGCGTTTTGCTGAGAGACAGGAGGAACTGCACTTAGAGAGGGAACCTGCCCGAACATGGAGATATCCTGGTCTAGCACCCGTCTTTCAATGTCCACTTCTTCTGTTTCCTGCGCCTCTTACTGAAGAGGCTATGCAAGTGGATTGTTCTCGTCTTACGCAACAAGAGAGGTCACAACGACGTAGTGAGAATCTGTGCTTGTATTGTGCTAGCCCGGAGCACTTCCTCAAGGACTGTACAGCACCTAGGGTTTGTGGGAGAGGCGTCCCTGGGTGTAAATACTATCTCTTCATGCTTAACTATTTCTGTACAAGTCTTCGCTTCAGCCAAGTCTTCCTTCAGTGCTACAGCATTTTTGGATTCTGGAACAGCAGGTGACTTAATTGATGCTTCTTTGGTCCACAAGTATCATCTTCCTCTTACTCGGCTTGCCAAGCCCTTGTTCATCTCCTCTGTTAATGGACAAAATCTGGACTGTAAGGTTCACTTCCATACAGAATCTCTTGTTATGCAAATGGGAGTATTTCACAAAGAAAAGATTGAATTCTATGTTCTGCCACACTGTACTTCAGAGATTCTCCTTGGTCTTCCTTGGCTGCAACGTCATTATCCGCAACTGGATTGGAGAACTGGACAGATTATTCATTGGGGACAATCCTGTCAAAATCTTTGCTTCCAATCAGTTCAGTCTAAAGTTGTTTTCCATCCTCCTCCTTTTACCTGGCCTGCCACAACCTTACCAAGATTTCTCTGACGTTTTCTGCAAGAAACAGGCTGATTCTCTGCCTCCATATCATCCTTACGACTGTCCTATTGATCTTCTGCCTGGTACCCTCTATAGGTTCCTGAGACCAAAGCCATGGCTGAGTATATTCAGGAGAATCTCCAAAAGGGATTTATCCGTAAGCCCTCTTCTCCTGCTGGAGCTGGTTTCTTCTTTGTTGGAAAGAAGGATGGCTCACTCCATCCATGCATTGACTAGAGGGGACTTTACAAAATCACGGAATTTCTACAATATTAGGCATCCCATAATAGATAGATACAAAAGTAGAGACTCACAGCACACAACTTTTTGGGTGAAAAAAGGTGAAATTTTTTCATAAAAAACAGTGTTCATTGTAAACAGATAGATAGTTATTGTAGTTAGATAGAAAGAGAGATAGATAATAGATGGACAGACAGACGGATAGAAAGACAGACAGAAAGATAGATAGATACCATATTTATCGGCACAAAGCACACATAAATCGTTTGAAGCGGGTGCTTTAAATCAATGAACTGCAGCGGCTTCTGTGGGGCCAGAGTTCCGCCCATGGATACCCTCCCCGGTTTTATAGTTGCCTGTCCAGGGGCCAGAGTCCCGCCGCCGCTGCCCAATTCCCTCCCCCCTCCCCGGTTTTATAGTTGCCTGTCCTGGGGACCGCGCTCCTTCAAGCTCTGGCAACGTCCTGCACTGTTGTTGTGCGCTGTGCAATGACGATTGACGTTCTCAACGCAACGTCACTGTCAGTGCGTGGTGCACTGTGACAGCTCAGGACGCCGCCGGAGCTTGAGGGAGCGAGGTCCCCAGGACAGGCAACTATAAAACCGGGGATGGGGGAGGGAATCGGGCAGCGGCAGCGGGACTCTGGCCCCACAGAAGCAGCTGCAGTTCAATGATCTAAAACGCCAGCTTTAAATCATTGATCTCCAGTGGCTTTTGCGCGGCCAGAAACAGTTTATCGGGGTATACACACGCACCCTCATTTTAACAAGGATATTTGGGTAAAAAAAAATGTTTTAACCAAATTTCCTTGGAAAAATGAGGGTGCATGTTATGGGGCGTTGCGTGGTATACCCCAATAAATGCGGTAGATAGATAGATATGAGATGGATAGATAGATAGGTAGATTGACAGAGTTTTGGCAATGCTTTAATATGGATTTCATCACTTTTCATTGAGGGATAAACCAATTCCATTAGCCCCAATAACTTAAATAATAACGTTAGACCCAATAACTCAAAAAATCCCATTAGCCCCAATAACTTAAATAGTACAATTAGCCCTTATAACTCAAAAAATGACATTAACCCCAATAACTCTGAAAATCCCATTAGTGAGACTATATGTGTAAAACTTAATGGAAATGTAAAGTGTATGTTCACAAATGCCAGAAGCCTAGCAAATAAAATGGGGGAGCTTGAGGCCTTGATACTGGAGGAACATATTGATATAGTTGGGGTCACTGAGACATGGCTGGACTCCTCGCATGACTGGGCTGTCAATCTGCAGGGATTTACATTGTTTCGCAAGGATAGAATGAACAGAAAAGGTGGTGGAGTCTGTCTGTATGTAAGAAGTGGTATGAAAGTCAATGTGAACGATGCCATAGTGTGTGATGATTCTGAGGAGGTGGAATCACTGTGGGTAGAATTACAAAAGGAGGGAAGTACTGAAAAAATAATATTTGGTGTAATCTACAGACCCCCTAATATCACTGAAGAGATAGAAGGTCGGCTGTATAAACAAATAGAGAGGGCCGCCCGGGCAGGTACAGTGGTAATAATGGGAGATTTTAACTATCCAGATATAGATTGGGGCCGGGGGTTGGCTAAAACTACAAAGGGGAGAAAATCCCTAAATTTATTGCAGGATAATTTTATGGGCCAGTTTGTGGAGGACCCAACAAGAAGTGATGCCTTGTTGGATCTGATCATTTCCAACAACACAGAGCTGGTTGGTAATGTAACTGTGAGGGAAAACCTTGGTAATAGCGACCACAATATAGTTACTTTTGACTTAAAATGTAGAAAACAAAGACAGACGGGGAAAGCAAAAACATATAACTTTAAAAAGGCAAATTTCCCTGGGCTGAGGGCTGCACTACAGGACATAGACTGGGGGGAGGGGTTCTCAAATACTGATACAGAAGGTAAATGGGACATCTTTAAATCAACTCTAAATAACTATACAGCTAAATATATACCAAAGGGGAACAAATATAAACGATTAAAACTAAATCCTACATGGCTGACAAATGAGGTTAAAAGAGCAATAAACAACAAAAAAATAGCCTTCAAAAAATACAAATCTGATGGGTCAGCTATAACATTTAAACAGTACAAGGAGCTTAATAAAATCTGTAAAAATGTAATAAAAACAGCAAAAATTCAAAATGAGAGACAGGTGGCCGAAGAAAGCAAAACTAATCCTAAATATTTTTTTAGATATATAAATACAAAAAAAACAAGGACCAAGCATGTAGGACCCCTTAATAATGATAATGGGGAGGTTGTCACGGGCGATCAAGAGAAGGCGGAGCTACTGAATGGGTTCTTTAGTTCTGTATATACTATGGAAGAAGGAGCTGACATTGGCCAGGTCAGTGCTGGTAACACATCATATAATGTATTGAACTGGCTTAATGTAGAGATGGTACAAGGTAAGTTAAGTAAAGTAAATGTAAGCAAATCTCCAGGGCCGGATGGACTACACCCAAGAGTTCTTAGAGAGGTAAGTTCAGTAATATCTGTACCCTTGTTCATAATATTTAGAGATTTTCTGGTGTCTGGTATTGTGCCAAGGGACTGGCGCAAGGCTAATGTGGTACCAATCTTCAAGAAGGGCTCTAGGTCTTCGCCAGGCAATTATAGACCGGTAAGTCTAACGTGCATTGTGGGTAAATTGTTTGAAGGACTTATAAGGGATTACATACAGGAATACATAGGGGATAATAGTATTATAAGTGATAGCCAGCATGGGTTTACTAAGGATAGAAGTTGTCAAACCAATCTAATTTGCTTTTATGAAGAGGTGAGTAGAAGCCTTGACAGAGGAATGGCTGTGGATATAGTGTTTCTGGATTTTGCCAAAGCATTTGATACTGTCCCTCACAGACGTCTGACAGGTAAGTTAAGGTCCTTGGGCTTGGAAACTTTAGTTTGTAACTGGATTGAACACTGGCTCATGGATCGTACCCAGAGAGTGGTGGTAAATGATTCGTACTCTGATTGGTCCCCGGTTATTAGTGGTGTACCCCAAGGTTCAGTACTGGGCCCGCTGCTGTTTAATTTATTTATCAATGATATAGAGGATGGTATTAACAGCTCTGTTTCTATCTTTGCAGATGACACCAAGCTTTGTAGCACGGTACAGTCTATAGAGGATGTGTATAAGTTACAAGATGACTTAGATAGACTAAGTGTCTGGGCATCCACTTGGCAAATGAGGTTCAATGTGGATAAATGTAAAGTTATGCATCTGGGTACTAATAACCTGCATGCATCGTATGTCTTAGGGGGGATTAAACTGGCAGAGTCACTGGTAGAGAAGGATCTGGGTGTACTTGTAGATCACAGACTACAAAATAGCATGCAATGTCAGGCTGCTGCTTCCAAAGCCGGCAGGATATTGTCATGTATCAAAAGAGGCATGGACTCAAGGGACAGGGACATAATACTCCCCCTTTATAAAGCATTGGTACGGCCTCACCTGGAATATGCTGTTCAGTTTTGGTCGCCTGTTCATAAAAGGGACACTGCGGAGTTGGAAAGGGTGCAGAGACGCGCGACTAAACTAATATGGGGCATGGAACATCTTAGCTATGAGGAGCGATTAAAGGAGTTACAATTGTTTAGTCTTGAGAAGAGACGTTTAAGGGGGGATATGATAAACGTATATAAGTATATAAATGGCCCATACAAAAAATATGGAGAAAAACTGTTCCAGGTTAAACCCCCCCCAAAGGACGAGGGGGCACTCCCTCCGTCTGGAGAAGAAAAGGTTTAGTCTAAAGGGGCGGCACGCCTTCTGTACCGTGAGGACTGTGAATTTATGGAACGGTCTACCTCAGGAACTGGTCACAGCAGGAACAATTAACAGCTTTAAAGCAGGGTTAGATACATTCCTGGAACAAAATAACATTAATGCTTATGAAGAAATATAAAACTACATCCCTTTCCCTTATCCCCTTACATCCTTCCCTTCAATCCCCTGGTTGGACTTGATGGACGTATGTCTTTTTTCAACCATACTAACTATGTAACTATGTAACTATGTAATTCTTTAGACATTTGTTCAGTGCTTTCCAAACAGCAGGTCCCCAGCTGTTGCAAAACTACAACCCCCAGCATGCTAAGAGTTGCATTTTTACAATAGCTGGAGACACATTGTTTGGAAAACACTGTGCTACTTTAAAAAAAAATGCTGCATATTTTGCTTGTGGCTTTAAATTGGCTTATGCTTCTCATTTCTTGCCTTCAGACCCTAAGCCCGGTGCACCCTTATCTCACTGTATAGCCCTTCACACAGCTGTGCCTACATGTCAGTAAGCCTTGCCTAAAAGACATTTCCATAGCAAACCTTCAGGGAAATGTCCCTATCGGAGAATGAATGGCCCTTGACTGGGAAGTAGCTGTGCCTGTGGCCTACCCTCATCGACCAGCTCTACTCTACAGTCATTATCTTCTGGATAATTCTCTTTGAAAACTATTGGATGGTTCCACAGGCTGTATGTAAGGGAATGTAGAAGAACGCATTCATTTTCTTGCTCTTTTTATGCCTTGCAGCTTGAAACAAGAGTATTTGAGTTTTCCTTCCATTACGGCAGTGCCCGTAGAAATAAATATAAATATATATATATATATATATATATATATATATATATATACATATATATATATCTATATATAAAACCAAAAAGTATTTGCAGCACTACTCCAAAATTTGAGGTAAGGTATGATCTCTCCGTTTAGATGAGGTATCTGGACACAGGGTGCACAGTGTCATTATTTAATATTGCAGGAGTTCTTTCCCTATGTGGTTTATTAGTGCTTAGACTTTGCTTTATGCAGCTGCTCCGAGTGATATGCACTTTGTTCCTCTTTTGATTACATCTGTGTCCCCGATACATATATACAATATTTTTGAGTATACCTCTCATTTTTCTATTCTGATACAGTGGTCCCTCAACATATAATGGTAATCCGTTCCAAATGGACCATCGTTTGTTGAAACCATCGTATGTTGAGGGATCCGTGCAATGTAAAGTATAGGACAGTGGTCTTCAACCTGCGGACCTCCAGATGTTGCAAAACTACAACTCCCAGCATGCCTGGACAGCCAACGGCTGTCCGGGCATGCTGGGAGTTGTAGTTTTGCAACATGTGGAGGTCCGCAGGTTGAAGACCACTAGTAGAGGAAATTGTACTCACCTGTCCCCGCCGCTCCGGACCGTCACCGCTGCCCTGGATGTCTCCTTCCATCACTGTCGCCGAGTCCCCGTGGTGTCCCCGACGCTCCGGCAAGGCCTCTGCTTCCCCGACATCCTCGCTCTCCGTCGCCGCCATCACGTCGCTACGCATGCCGCTCCTATTGGATGACGGGACGGCGTGCGCAGTGACGTGATGATGGCGATGGAGAGCGCCGACGATGCAGGGGATCCCGAAGAGGACGCACCGGAGCCCCGAGGACAGGTAAGTGATCGTCAGTAGACCACACGGGCCACTGTAAACGGCTATCCGGTGGCAGCTGAAGAAGTCTGCGCTGCCGGATAGCCATTTATGCGATGGCCCCGACATACAAAAACATCGTATGTTGATGCTGCCTTCAACATGCGATGGCCTCTGAGAGACCATCGTAAGTTGAAATGATTGTATGTCTGGGCCATCGTAGGTCGGGGGGTCACTGTATCTGCTCTGCCTTTATTTATTTTAATACTGTATGTAAAATGTTATATATATTAATAAAGTAATCATGTGTGTTTTGCAATTGTTCTTACCTTGTGGCCTATTTTTTGGTGGTGATTATTGTGGTGGCCATGGGTAAGAGACTCTAGAGCAATATAAAGGGCTCAAGTGCTTATTAAAAATAATGCTTAACAATACAGTTCCAGTGTATCAACAAATAATTGATGCCATCGTGCAATAACAAGTGCCCCCCTGTGTCTATTTAGCGGACTAGGTAACCATGTGACTGATGTGGGGAGCGCAGACGCAGTAGCTGCGGACCCACGCTTACGGCGCCATGATGGATCGGGTGAGCATGTCCTACCTTCTTTCTGGGTTCTATCTTTTTAATGTTTGCAGTACATACACCACAGGTGATCATATCAAGGATAGACACTTGTTATTGTACAATGACATCAATTATTTGTTGATACACTGGAACTGTATTGTTAAGCATTGTTTTTAATCAGCACTTGAGCACTTTATGTATAATCATGACTACAAGGATATTAACACTATATTAATTTGTGATATGTTATCATATAAGCACTTTTTTAATGTTTATGTATGTAATTAATTAATGGATTAACACTTTGCAATTTATTGTGATTCAACACTTGTTTTGGGTATAAATACCCCCTAAATATTATGTATCACTAAGCTTGAAAAAGGTTCCAGTGTGGAACGGAAACGTTTCTGCTATGCCGTGAGACAAATACATTCACAGTTTTTATGCATTTTTGAGTGCTGCACTATTGGTTTTCTATATATATATATATTTACAAAGAAGAGGATAGAAGCACTCCACTTAAGCAGGGCGTACAAGTGCCTCCCATTGTTGATCCGGGTCAGGGATCCGAGTTAGATATCCAAATAAGAGCAGTGGCACTCCAGGTAGGGGAGAAAGTGGTGTCTTTATTAGCAAGCTCACTATGGAGTGAATATAGACACCACTTTTTCACCTACCTGGAGTGCCACTGCTCTTATTTGGATATATATATATACATATAAATAAATATATATATATATATATATATATATATATACATAAACACTGAGGAAAATTTCAGCACAGGATGGCTTCAGGTGCGGTGCAAAATATTCCCCAGTGTGCCATACTGGATCCACGTACAACTCTTTCCTCAAGGAAACAGCACCAAACACGAAGACCAGGTATAGTGCAGGCTAAAAAGTCATTTATTGCATCAGAGCATAAAGTGCTATTTTTTTATAATTATTTATTTATGGGAATATTTATATTTATTTATTTATTTTTATTATTTATAATTATTTATTTATTTTTTCACTATTTAGATTGCACAAATTTTGTAGAAGAAATAAAATGTAGGCTAGGATTATTTTTTTTCAAATCTGAAGTAATGAGAGGGTTAAGCATCAGGTATCAGGTGACAAAAAGAAAAAAAATAATAAAATTAATAATAATAATAATAATAATAATAATATATATATATATATATATATATATATATATATACCCACAGCATACAATAGGTTAGGATATATATATATATATATATATATATATATATATATATATATACATCTAGCATTAGTATTTTCTGCAAGTGTTTACCTCGTCGCCCCGTATACTTTATTTGTGAGCATCCGTTCCTCCAGCTTTCCTACCACATGCTGTCTAAATCTCTCCACTTATCCAAAAGGTCCTTCTTCTCTACTTCCATTTACTATTTTTCTCCCTGAGATTGCTATTTAACTTTGCTGCATCGGTCCGATGTTTCTTGCCAGAGAAGAGATTGTCTGGCACACTCCGTTCTGTCTAATGCACTGTGGGGAGCATATCAGCCAGAAATAGAGTCATGATGTATTGATGGTCATCACACTTTTTGATTGCTACTCATGTACTATTCCTTATGTCAGGCACACAGAACACTTCAAAACATATTTTCTAGAAATTACATGGCAGAATCTCCAAGGTGTGTATTCTCCCCCCCCCACCCCCACTGAAAATACATGCTGTGTCTGAGAATACAGTACCGGTGGTGGCACACCTGACTAACGCTATACCCTACTATTACCAAAACCTTATATTATTACGGTAAAATAACAAAAAGTCCAGCCTACGCAGCTTATTTAAATTCTCCTATATTTAGTACATGTTTATCTTCATAATTTTTTTAAATTTGTTTACAATTTTAATCTGTTATGTTTTTGTGTTTACAAATATTTTTTAATCCATATTTAATCAAATAACCAAATATTTAATCCATATTAATCCATATTCCTTTTTGTCACCTTTAGCTCGACAGGACATTAAAAAAAACAAAAGGACGCTCTCCGATAAGGCGATCAACGGAAATCTTCGAGCTTGCAGTCATTTTCTGCAAAACATAAAACGCGCAATTTGATTATTTAAAGAATCTGAAATCCCATTATTCCTTCTTGATTTTTTCCCCCCGCATTCATATAAATTTTAATGGTCGCTCGCTCGTAGTTAAGATGTTAAAGCTGAGATTTTGTGCGTGACAAAAAGAAAAAAAAATGACAATTAGCCCCATCTCCTGCTGAGATGTATAACAAAGCCCTTCAAAGACTTGGGATAGAAAAGAATCAAAAGACGAGATGGTGATTGGGAATGCATTAAAAAATGTTATAGGTATAGTCGCAGCCTTCTAAAAATTCTGTTTAAAAATCGTGGTTAATAAAGAGTCGGAAAAATGACAAATTTGAAGGTTTAGAGATGAGCTGATTAAATATGGTGATCATGTGACGAGTTCTGTCTGTATTACATAAAGATGATACTTTATATCATTGGTCCCAGAGAGAACAATATTATATAAAGACTTTTGATGATGCTCGGCTACAGTTAATACAATAGGTACATTTCCTATATTTGCATAATTTTACATATTTTTTTATTATTTTTTTTACATATGGAATTAGAAGCAGATTAAATCAACCCTTTAGGGTACGTTAAGGTTTTTAATTGCAATTATTGAATCCTAAGCCTGAAATAAATTAAAAGAAAAAAAAAAAGGAAAACTTTTAGTCTTTGTAGTTGTCCTCCATGTATAATCTATTCCTGGCTGGGTAGTCAGTACTTACAATTGGAAAAACCTGAACGTGTGAACACACCCTTAAGCGGAGATGTAATCATATATGAAATAAGAAAACATAAAATGTGACGATTCTATGCTTTTCCCAGTATAACACAACCAGTTAGACAATAGATGGGTCCCATTATCCTTTTATTCTGCAGTATTGCGCATTGTACAAGTTAGAATGGGAAACAAAGGATGTTTATTCTCATTCCTAGGAGTGTTTTACCTTTGCCGGCAGCTGTACTTACATCTTATACATATGGATGCCATATGTAAATATCCCCATGAAAACAATTCTATGTCTATGGGACAAACAATCCTGCTATTACAGCTTTAGTATCGGATATTACTTCAGGACTAAATGTTAACATTTAGGTTATAAGCCACTATACAGGCTGTACAAAGAATAGGCAAAAACATAGAACATGTTGATGTGGCAAAATAGTAAATAAAATTAGGAACTGTTATAACTACTATAGTCACTATAATATTTTATAATAGGGACATCAGAAAAAAAAATTAACAAGTATATACCATTTTACAGGTTAACATTGCTTGTATGTTTAAGACTTTAGTAAACACGTCAGATAAGGAAATAAATATGAAGTATTTACCTTTCTACATAATATCAAATTGAAGAACTGTGTTTAAGGAAATGTTATCAACGCTTCATCTATTATATTTATGTATTGGTGTATCCAGAAATCAATTTTTATTATGTAGTAAACAAGAGCTTAAATGTTTCTTTTTTCCCCCTATTGCCTATTGTAATGTTCCATAGGCTCACTAGATGGCGCTCTTGTATGGCTGTTCGGAATTGATACATAGTATTCATTAAACATCCATTGTCTGAGGCAGACACATTTTCCTTTGTTAGATTAATTAGAAAACATCCCTTGGAATCTCAGGAAACGCTAAACCTTTACATCTTGAAGACAGATTTTCTTTGAATATAAGTCCACATTTAAGCGACAATACACAAAAAAACTCTTTTATGCACAAAAATAGTCCCAGTATTGTGTTTTCATTGTTTTTTTTTTTTTTTTAATTAACACAGACATACACCCTGACCCTTGAATTAATGAATTTTGTTCACTTATATTTTATGCTTATTATTTAACCTTGTTTTTTTCTTACTTTTTGCAGGTAGGTGTTTTTGTTTAGGATTTTGCTAATACTGTAGGTCATTTTTTAACGCCACATTTATTGTTGTGCAGGTATAAAATATAATAGTAACATAATAAAACTGGTTTGCTAAGGTGCCAGGATTATGTATATAAAAAAAATAAAAAATAAAGAATAAAAAAAGGCCGGGTATGGGCAATTCTTTACAAGAATGCTCCTTTAAATGTTTCTACACACTAATGACATTTGGCAGGCTGCACTGTGTAATGCTTGACTGGTTTTATTGTTGCCAGTTCCCAGTGGGAAATAGTTGACATTGCTCTCTGTTTTCAATTGGTATCCATTTTCAACAATATTGCTTTCTATTAGATTCCTGCACAGTTTGTTCCAAGCTAGCTGAATGTTTACTGGGTTGACCTCCAAGCTTCCAATCAACAAACACTGACATAATGAAACGGCGCGGATCCACTATTACGTTTTTATTATTATTCACTTATATGTTTATGACGGATCAAAGAGGCGAATTAAGAACTACAAATATCAATCGCTATAGAAATATTATTGCACAACACAAAGAAAAGGTGTATATATATTATTGCACAACACAAAGAAACGGTATCGAGCTGTACTTATTCATGAGATGGGAAGTATCTATATTGTTTTATTTTATTTCTCTTCTGTTCATTCATTGTATTACATAAACCAATGCTCCTAGAGAATGTTAGCATCACCGTTACAACTGTTTTCTATTATTCCAATGCATCCAGAATTAAAGGGGTACTCTGCCCCTAGGAAATAAGATGTCTGATCGCGGCGGTCCCACCGCTGCTGGGGACCCCCGCAATCTCCCTGCTGCACTTGGTGTTCGTTTAGAGTATCAGGTGCAGCACCAGAGCTCCGGAGGCTCGTGGCGTCATGGCCTCACCTTGCTCGTGATGTCATGGCCATGCCCCTCAATGCAAGTCTATGGGAGGGGGCGTGACGGCTGTCATGCCCCCTCCCAAAGACTTGCATTGAACAGGCATGGCCATGACGTCACAAGCCGGGCGTGACCATGAAACCACGAGTCTCCGCATCGCAAATCACGAGTCTCCGTTCGCTCCGTGCATCGGATGTCTGGGGGGGCACAGCCTTATACTTTGGATAGGGGATAAGATGTCTAGGGGTGGAGTACCCCTTTAAGAATAGTGCAGCGCTGCATACAGTCATTACTAAAAAGACTTCTGTATTGTGTCTACAGCTCCTGTGCAGACGTATGTGTATCCATGCTAACAGACAGCAAACAAATGCTGAATCTTGGAGCCCTACTCACTTTTATTTGTTCTCTTCTTCTTGGTAACATACAAACTTTATAATGTTGAGAAGTAGAGGATGGATGATCTGACTACACAGGGCATATATGCTGTCTGTTACCATGGAGACACACATGTCTGCATAGGAGCTGTAGACACAAAACGGCAGGACATTTTTGATCAAGACTATTTGCATCGTTGCTTCATATTGCATATTAGATACACTGGGACATTAATAAAAATAGGTGTAAAGGTGGATTTACTGAAGATCATAAAAGAGAATGGAAGAGCACTCCATAGCATATTATCACCGGCGAGCAATCCACACAATGGAAAGATGTGGGCCCTTACTGCAGGCGGTTGTGTGGACTCACACACAACAATGACAACATGAACACTTCAAAGGAAAGACTTCTCGGAATGAGGCAGGATTGAATCGGTGCTGACCAGGACAAAATGCTACGCTTTTCACCGCGCTTGCACAGTTTCATCAGGCTTTGCATTTTATCCCAACAAACTGCTTCATATTTTATCTCATCGCTCTGACTTGTCCTGGTCAGTGCCGATTCAATCCTGCCCCATTCCGAGAAGTCTTTCCTTTGAAGTGTTACTGAAGATCATGACATGATAAAATATCCCTGGAACGTTCTCTATATTATTATTTGTTAGTAGTTTAAAAGGGATTTCTGGGCATTTAACTACACTTTCCAGGTTCAGGGAATAGATGAACAAATAAAAAGAACTATAAGGAAGATTTATCAAAACCTGTCCAGAGGAAAAGTTGCTGTGTTACCCATAGCAACCAATCAGATTGCTTCTTTCATTTTTAACAAGGCCTCTGAAAAGTGAAAGAAGCCATCTTATTGGTTGTTATGGGCAACTGGGCAACTTTTCCTGCAGACAGGTTTTGATAAATCTCCCCCTATATCCATATCTCTGCTTCCTCCCAGTTCAACGTCATGGCTGCAGAAGGACAATTCAGAAGATCCACTAGATGCTTAAACCACAAAGAACAATTCTATAAAATCACATCAAGATTGTACTAAACACCCACCCGTCTTCATAGTATAAACCCAGAATGTTCCAATATTTGCGGGAGAATATGTGTTGTGAACGAGGACACTCAAACACATCTTATGGGACTGTCAAAAATTGTATAAGTTTAGAAAAGACCTAAGCACACAATATTGGATTAAACAAAATTTTAATAGACAAAGGATCCCGGTTTGTCACATAACCATTGCAGCCAAGGCTTACATTGCCAAGAGATGGAAATCAGAAGAGGTCCTGGTTATAGCAGAAATCATAGAACAGGTTTCTACTGCGCACATTTTTGAAGAGACGTTTGCCTGGCAAGGAGCTAATAGTCCGAGATGCAGCATTCTATGGGCGTACTGTCTCCTACACTTCCCAAAAAAGAAGATTTAACTTGATAGACACTTTACTATACTCCTTTTATACAAAACGAAATATACTCGACCCAGTACGTTACCCACACACAACACTGAATACTAACAAATAAACAGAAGCCTAGAAGTCCAGGGACATAACTTGGCATCACAGACACGGTAGTGAAAAGTTATTAAAACCTTGATGACCCCTTTAAGATCAAGAGATTGTGATGGCCAAAGAAGCAAGGAAGGGCTGCTGTCCTTTACCTGGAACCTGTTCATGTCTATATGGTTCTACCTTAGACAGCAATGGCACTTAAAGTGAATGTCTGCTAGTATAGCTCATCTGTGCTTAGAAACAAGGAGCTTTGCATGTAAGCTGCAGCACTAGGGTAATATTTGGATGCAATTATTTTGACTTTGCGCCCCCTGTTATTTGGGGTGATTCTCTGATCCCTTTAATCAATGAGTTGCTATGTCCACAGGATCCCCTTTCACTGGTAGTTATTGATTGATCACACCATTATCTTTATACTCTCAACACAGTTACAAAGAAAACCCCACAATGTTGACAGTTCTTGATATAGTGGCCCTGACAAGTCTAGTACTGATGACCATGTATTATTCCAAGTTGTTTAGATGGTTCGATTTTCTCATTCTAGCCTATTGATGGATGATTCTCTTATAAATGAATAGAGATTTTTACTATCCTAAATCAGAATTATTTCCTACCTTTTAGAAACATTTCTACCAATGTTCTACAATATGGGGTATGATTTTCCATTCTTGCATTCAAGAACTTATTTTTGTATAATTTTACATCTTTGTGGCCATGGAGAAAATATCATCTGCCCTGACAAAGGGGAATATAATCTTTTCTCCCTTTACAATTATTCGGAAAGGTGTGTGTCTGACTGAGCATGGCATTGTGCCTAGCGGACAGAAGAACATATTTAAATCTTAATTTTACGCCTTAGATCCTGACAGAGCTCTTAATATTCAGCGTCCATTGGCTGTGATGATGAAGAGGATATCACAAAATAACACGCTACATGCCTCATGGGGCTGCAGTTCTATCTGCACGCAGGACACATTTCATAGCGACTGATTTTATTCCAATGAAGAATATAGGATACAGTTCTTGTAATATAAAAACTGGACTTGTTTTCATTATTTTAGCTGATTTCTGAATTGTGGACATTAAATTCATTAAATTAAAAAATACTATTTATTTTATATACACGTCATTCATACAATTTGCAATTGCTTGCATGTTCTGAATATTAATATTTTTTTTCCACGTTGTGTTAATATAAATAAAAATGAATAATCAGGATAATTTATTATGTATCACCAAAAACCGGGGGCACACGGCCCAGGGCACAAGATCCCTATATTGGAAAAACTCCTCTAAAATGTAACTTTTATTGTCTATTAATATAAAATGTATTATAAGTGACAAACAATTGTTAAAACCATAGTGTCATAGGCTCCAGATGTAACAATTGTAACATCTGCGCTCCGGCCGGACACACCGGCCGTACACACCGGCCGTGAGCGGTCCTTGCCTATCTCCCGGGGGCTGAAATTCCCATCGCGGGACACGCCCTCATGCTAGTCTCACCCATCACTCACTGTCCTCTGTGTCAGCTCCCTGGTGTCCCTGCAGCTCTGTAGCTCTTTCTCTTAAAGGGCCAGTACCCAATTAATTAAAGTGGGTGCCTTTGCCAGAGGTCTCGGATCTTCCATCCGTCGTGTCCCAGCAGTCGCAGCAGTTAGCCCATCAGGCGCAACAACTGAACCAACTCACAGCCATGTTGCAACAGCTCCTTGCTGTGCAGCAGCAACAACAGCAGCAGCCACCTGTTCCTGAGCCTTCTCCGGGGACCCAGCTTCCTTTGTGCTTGCCTTCTAAGTATGTTGGAGACTCCAAGCTGTGTAAAGGATTTGATACACAGTGTTCTGTCCATCTTGAACTCTTGGCGGATCTGTTCCCGACGGAGCGTGCTAAAGTGGCATTTGTCTTCAGTTTACTGTCTGGAAAAGCCCTGACCTGGGCTACTCCTCTCTGGGATCGTAGAGATCCGTTCTCCTTGAACCTGTCAGCATTCCTTACAGAATTCCGCAAAGCTTTTGAAGAACCCGCGCGAGCCTCCTCTGCCGAGACGGCTCTACTGAACCTTTGCCACGGAAACTCCCCTGTTGGAGACTACGCGATTAAGTTCCACACTCTTGCCTCAGAGCTTTCTTGGAACGACGATGCCTTGTGTGCCACCATTAAAAAAGGACTTTCCTCTCGTATCAAGGATGATCTCGCTGCACGAGATTCTCCGGCTACCCTGAATGAACGTATCCATTTAGCCACCCGAATTGATATGCATTTTGCTGAGAGGCAGGAGGAACTTCCCCTAGAAAAAAACATTACCTCGTCTGACGTCCCAACATCCTTCCCTGCTTCATACTTTGCCTCTTGCCGAAGAGACTATGGATGTGGACTGTTTTCACTTAACGTCACAGGAAAGATCCCGTCGACGCACTGAGAATTTGTGCTTCTATTGTGCCAGTTCGGAGCACTTTCTCAAAGACTGTTCTGTACGTCCTCCGCGCTCGGGAGAACGCTCTCACCTTAGTCAAGTTGGAGTGGCATCCCTTGGTGTGAATACCTCCTCTCCTCGCTTGACCACCCGATTCAAGTGCTCACCTCTGCCAGGACTTCTTTAATTGATTCTGCTCTTTTGGACACCGCATCCGCTGGTAACTTCATAGGTGCCTCCCTGGTCCATAAATACCGTCTTCAAGTGTCTTGTTTCGCCAAGCCCTTCCACATCTCTTCTGTAAATGGACAAAATCTGAATTGTATGGTGCAATTTCGCAAGGAATCCCTCGACAGGCAAGTAGGAAATGTGCATAAGGAGATAATTGTATTCTATGTACTACCACAGTGTACTTCAGAGCTTCTTCTTGGTCTTCCTTGGTTTCAACGCCATTCTCCACATCTTGACTGGAAGACCGGAGAGATTGTTTGTTCGGGACAATTTTGTCAAGATCATTGTCTTGTTCCTCCTGTGTTGTCTTCTGTCAGATGTAAAGTCTTGAATGGGGGACATTCTTCCTCACCAGGTGGTCATCTTGGAAGACGGAAGACTCCTCGTCAGAAGTCTGCAAGTTCTTTACGATCTTTGCCTGTTCCTGAACCCTCCTGGTCTCATGTAGTGGGGAACTCTTTGAGTTCCAAAGAAAAGGGGGAGACCAAAGGGGGGGTACTGTAACATCTGTGCTCCGTCCGGACATGCCGGCCGTGAGCGCTCCTTGCCTGTGTCCCCGTTGTCGGCGGGGCAGAGATTTACATTGCGTGACGCGCCCGCATGCGAGTCTCACCCGTCACTCACCGTCCTTTGTGTCAGCTCCCTGGTGTCCCTGCCGCTCTGGCGCGCGTGTCTCAGCCTCCTAGGGCGTGTGCGTGCCGGAGCTCTTTCTCTTAAAGGGCCAGTACCCAATTAATTAAAGTGCTTGCACCTGTCCCCTGCTCCATAAATCTCTGCTCCTCTCTGCTTTCCCTGCCAGATCTTTGGTAGTCTATGCCATTGTGAAGTCCTGTGTTCCTTTGCTCCTGTTACTGTGTATCCGTTCCTTGCTACCCTACCTTCCCTATCTCAATGTTACCTGTCTTACCTTCTGCCATCTTGCTACATCCTGCCAGTCACCTTCTGTGCCACGCCAGCCCCCAGCTACCTGTGAGGACGAGTCGTGCCAGGGGTAGCGACCTGGGTGCCACCTGCCGCAGCAAGACCATCCCGCTTTGCGGCGGGCTCTGGTGAAAACCAGTGGCACCTCAGACTCCGCTCCCTGGCACGTCTCAAGTCTCCATTCACACAGGCCCAGAGGATCCACCACCTACCGTGATTCCTAACCACAATTCATTGGGATAATCCAACAGTGCAATGCATAGGGACCTACAGTTTCCCTTTTATAGCTGGAATGCCATGACACAGTTTAAAAACAATGAAATTGCCTCCCTCTACTAGTTTCGGTGCTTTAGTTTCAGAGGCAATTTCATTGTTTTTAAACTGTGTCATGGCATTCAAGCTGTAAAAGGGAAACTGTAGGTCCCTATAAATTGCACTGTTGGGTTATCCTAATTAATTGTTGCATTTGGAGCCTATGTCACTACAGCTTTAACAATTGTTTGTCACTTATAATACATTTTATATTAATAGACAATACAATTGTTACATTTTAGGGAAGTTTTTCCCATATAGGAATCTTGTGTCCTGGGACGTGTGCCCCGGGTTTTTGGTGATATTAGTTATAAGGTGGTCCCTGACTCCCTTGGGGATATTTGTGGTTGTCATTTACTATGTGCAGAACTTTGGTAGGCCCATTTTCTGCCTGTTTCTTAGTAAATCAACTGGGTTTGTGGTTGCTGTGGTGTCCAGTGCAAAAATATACACCAGATTTATGCAATGTAGGGTGTCGCAAATGAGCCCTAAAGCCACATTTGAGGAGGGCGCACCCCCAGCACATCCCTGCTGTGTAAGGCAATTCCCCCTTCCAAATTCTTTCCCCCCCCCCCCCCCCTGGTGCGAGCTGCATGTGTGTTGAAAAGTTGCACAATTTGTGCAACGAATCCTCATATGACTTTTCAGCATATATTCCACTGCCACAGCTTGCTGCGCCTTACTAAATGACCCCAATTAGTTTACCATCGTCTACATTTTACCTGGCTAAATATTAAAGGGGTATTCCTGGATTTTTTTATTTGACTATGCTACAGGTGCGGTAAAGTTAGTGTAGTTTAGGATATAGTGTCTGTGCCTGTGTTTCATGGTGGTCTCACAATTCTTCTGTGATTTTTGCCTCAGGTGTCGTCTCAGGTTTTCCCAGGTTGCGGTGTGGCCCGAGACGTTACATCACTAGTCAGGTGATCAAAGGGAGCCTGTCTTTGCTTCAATGGGTGGAGTGTCCGCTGGGTGGAAGTGAGATCGTTCTGGAGTAAATTGTAGGTTTGCAACAGTTGGAGGCACCCTGGTCATAAAACACTGGTCTATTTCATGGAAAGGATCACAGGTGTGTTTCAATGGGTAGGTTCGCTGATGTGTAGGAGGGAGAAAACTGACCTCCCTTACAGACAAGTAATTATGGGATTTGCAGCTTGAGGGCTTGAACTCCAACAGGAAATAGCAAGTTCACAAAAAAAGCCTCAGATTTATGGTAATCACACAACATAGCCATTTAGCGCATAAGCATGTCCATTACTGTCTGACAGGTAAGTACTAAAACACTCTATGGGGATAACCGCTTTAAGACAGATTTACTAAAGGAAATGTGCCAAATTTACGGTTCAATTTGTGCCAAAACACTGCAGACGTAACGTTATTCGCCAGCTTTGTGTAATGGACCCAGGACCCTACATTAGCTGGCATCGCTAATATGTAAAACAAAAATAGAGAAAAAGGAACAGCCGCACATCCACAATTTGTATTTTGATCTACTTGCTTCTAAGCATAAATTAAAAAACTAACAGGTTGTTAGTATACATTTTGATCAAAAAGTACAAGCCCACTCGCCACAACAAGGCCACCTATTAAGAGTGGATCCCTAACCAAACATTGGTGTAGCGCCGGGCTGAGGCCACCACCACCGCAACACCATGCCCACAGGAGGAGCGACCCAGTGGCCAGACAGCCCCACTGCTCCCAACCAAACTGGGCCACACCACCCCACAGACAAAGCATCATAGTAACAATGTAAAACTTGTTTTACAATTGTAGTCTCTCCCTTCTTCCATGGCCAGCACTCTCCTCCACCCATTCGGCACAAACATTTTTAATTAGCAGGAGACTGCATAAGGGTTTCCTCCTCGCATTCTCCCAGCCCTCTGGCAGGGAGCACTTGGTAGGTATTCACATTGGTGTGGTTGCACTGCAGCAGTCATTGTTACTGTGATGCTTTTTCTGTGAGGTAGTGTGGCCCAAAGCAAGGGGCTTGGTCGGGCAGCAGTGGGGCTGCCTGGCCACTGGGTCACTCCCCCTCTGGGCATGGTGTTGCGGGGGCGGTTGCCACCACCCGGGGCTACGCCAGTGTTGGGTTAGGGACTCTCTCTAAATTGGTGACCTTGATGTGGCGAGTGGACTTGTACTTTTTGATCAAAATGTATACTAACAACCTATTAGTGTTTGAATTTATACTGAGAAGGAAGTAGATCAAAACACAAATTGTGGATGTGCGGCTTTGTTTCTTTTTCTCTATTTTTGTTTTGCTAATATGTAATTTGCCAGCTTTGCACATGGAGGTGGAGAAGAGCTAAATACCAGGGTACCACTTCCATTATACAAAGCTGGAGATGAGCATGTGAGCAATACTGGCTAATAATGGTTATATCTCCACAATCGGATCATAGATCGTTATACCTTATTTTAATCCAGTTCACCCATGTTTAAACCCTGTGTATTTGTGTATTGGGTTTAGTCTAACTGGCTATCAGTTTTGCTTTAATCTGGATCTTTGGGTCTTCAAGGAGGACAAAACTCTAGAGTGCACCAGTTACCCAAATGTTTTTAAAGGGTTTTTCTGACAACTAAAATTTTCCAACCCTTAAATTGGTTTTTAGTAACACCCATGAACTCACTTGGGTCCGGAGTTCACCCAAAAAGTTATATCAGAAGCATTATCTATGTTCCAATCAACTTTTTTACAATCAACACAGATACCCAGAGCCTAACTTTTCGGCAGTAGTTAAGCAATTATGCTTTACACTTTTAATCTTGCTGCATGCTGAAGGAGTCCATGGCACTTCTGTGGAGCCTCTAGTGGGAGAGGGCTGGCACTAAACTGGTTTACCTTCTTCCTCACCCTACATCAGTGCTTCCCAACCAGTGGTCTGGGAGCCACATGTGACTTGTGATCCCCAGTTGTGTGGCACACTAGATATGTCTCTGTATTGGTGACTGACATAAACTAACCACCTAACAGTTCCATTTTGAATGGTCCAATAAAAGAGTCAAATTTCGCAATGACATATGTATCCAACAATGTTTGCAAAATTGCTAATTTTTTTGTTTTTCCATATTTTATGTTTCTACTTCATTTTGAGCTGAATGTGGCAACTGTTGCTACTGTTTTTTATTTTTGGAATCATTGAACCTCATGTTCACGTGTCCAGAATTATTATATACCAGCAGACGCAGCACCACCATGGGTGTTTCCCTCCCACATACGTATTCTTATATGCGGGGGCTTACTTTATATAAATTCCTATATCCCCTATGAGTTTCTAGCTGTTGTTTTATACAAACTTGTTAACAAAATGAATCAAAAACTTTACATCCAGGTTGTATAAAAATCATATATGAAATCTTCTATTTTCTCACAATGGATTTTTAAGCTTTTTGTGATTTATAAGCATATCCAGTATAACAGATCTATGTGGCTGTGGTGAGAGAATCATCCCAGACATGTGAAAAGCAATTTCCTAGTCTCTTGTTTTTTATTGTTCCATTTCAGGTCACGATGGTTGAAATCCACAAATCCCATTTTGTTTGATGACTGACAAGCAGAAAGTAATAGGCTAAAACCCAAATAATAGCAACTTTGTCTTATAATGTGCCGGATTGTGACCACAAATGGTATCTACAAGACCAATATAATTGTATCATTTTCAGGTTTTTGCTTGCAGACTGTGCACTGAATACGTAGTTTAGTGCAGATGTTCTCAGCAATGTCACAGGAGATATTGAACAATATAGGAAGGATAAGTAGGACATGGAATAAATATGGATGATCTTCTGGCATTAGGCTAAAGGTCAAAGCAAAAGGCAAGTAAAGTGATTTATAGAAGCTTTCATTTTTACCATTTTTATCTATGAGCAATAATACTTATCAGCACATGGACCTTTCAAAGGGAATATCCCCCTTTTAACAGCATGCCATTTTTCAATCCACATTTCTGATCAGAAATGTTTTTGTGCAGTGCTTTAAATGCCCTGTAAAGCGATATTGCTAAGATTCCCATTTCAAACATGAGTCTTAGGGTGCCCTCAAATATATCAGAGGATCTGGCTCAGGGTCCTTCCGGCGCAGTAGAAAAGTGCCATGGGGAAAACAGATGGATAGAGCTGATCCCATTTTACATGGGAATATTCAGATTTATCCATTCCCTCAAAAATCATGTCGGGTTGCTGTACACGCCAGATGGGGGAATTCGACCCCATTCGACTTGCAGAAATAACTGGATGCCGAACCCATAGACAACTTTTTTATCAGTTGGGGAATAACCGGATTTATGTTAAATAGCAATAAAAGGGATTGTTTGAGTAAGAAATAAGATAACATTTCCTTGCTCCCCAGTAGCTCACTTTTTGCTCTGTGCTGCCACAGCCCTATAACTTCCTCCCTGCTTAAAGGTGGCAAGCTGTGCTAGTGGGGCACATGTACCTGCCCGTCAACACAGCCCACCACCCTTCAAGCAGGAAGGAAGTTATGAGTCTGTGTTGGCATAAAGCAGAAAGTGAGCCACTGGGAACAAGGAAAGTTAATACCTTTTTCCTCCCAGACAATCCATTTAAGTAAAACAATGCTAGTGTGATGTTTTTCAAGTTTATAAAGAGGTGCACTCTTCTTAATACATTTGGCACAAGTGTCCATTCACTACATATGGCTGTCCATATACCTTTAAACAGAAATCTATAATGAATATGAGCTGGTGTAGATTTTAGCTATAATTTTGGTCAATATACAGTGTAAATTATAGTACATTTGCCAAGTTGTGGTGGCCCAGCCCCCTACACTAAGCCCTGCTAAGCCCCCCCCCTGGAGATTTGCATCCCTTTTACAATGTTAACATTACTTCTTTTTCTATAAATAAGCTGGGTATTCTGTAATGTGTCATGGATGAAAGCTCCAGCTGACAAGACACCATTGCAGCATCTCAGCAAAAGAACTTCTTCCACAAAACGTACAGATTTTTGTCTGTAGATTCCAGATTCAAATATATTAAAAACATTTTTTGTTAATAGGTTCATCATATAAATGTAAAATTGTCTGCCTAAATAAGTACTCTACAATAGATATATAAATAGATTGAAGATAGATAGATAGATAAATAAATAAATAGATAGATAGATAGACATATGGTAAAAACACTGCAGCACTCCAAGGCTTGTAAAAATATGTGGATAGCGTTTATTCCATCATAGTACAGAAGGCAACGTTTCAGCTGCTAACATGCAGCCTTTTTCACTGCTTAAAAAAGGCTGCATGTTAGCAGCTGAAATGTTGCCTTCTTTACTGTAATTGAATAAATGCTATCCACTCTAAGCCTTGGAGTGCTGCAGTGTTTTTTCCACTTGTATGAAGCTTATAATCCTGTGACCTGGGATCCCCACTGAGTTACACCCACTAATTTTTTTTTTTATCTGACAGTGTGCTGCTACCTTCTTTTTTTTTATATAGATAGATAGATTGTAGGTTTTGGATAGATAGATAGCTAGATAGATAGTCCAATCCAAGAAGGCTGCACTCCTATAGGAAGATGTCCGGGTGCCTGCTGTGTCCGGTCCGGGTAAGGACCCTGAACAATAGCAAATCCAAAAGACAGCGGCACTCCAGTAAGATGAAAAAGGTGAAGTTTATTGCATACAAACATGAGGCGATGTTTCGGCTAGCTTACCCAGCCATTCTCAAGCAACAAATGACAGGACATAGTGGGTATACGTCACCACATAGCATTCCTCTAGATGCACATAGACAGCGCAAAGGAATGCCAGGATGCGGTAGAAACCATGGCAAACCAGGCATTCCAATCCCTTACTTATGAGATGCCAGCATCCTACAGATAATGGTTGCCAGATTTCGGGGGCGCTAAGTGACCTATAATGAAGAAGTGGATGACCAAATAGTACCGCATGGATTGAATAAATATATAATGATTTTATGACGGATACTGCATTAGACATAAATACACATGAACCATAATGGTACAGCTGGTAGTTAGTTCGGTGAGTGATCGTCCCGTACTCCAAACCCGAGTCTGAAAAAATGTATAAAAAAATTAAAAACAGGGATTGGAATGCCTGGTGTGCGATGGTTTCCGCCGTATCCAAACATCCCTTTGCGCTGTCTATGTACATCTAGAAGAGTGCTGTGTGGTGACCTTCTCTTGCCCATGGTTTTGCCCTCAATATAGATGGCGCCATGCAGCTCTGCACTAATCCACGCTTGTGCGGTGGCTCAATATGCATCTCTATACCACATTACTGCTAACGGGTGACTTCACTTACGGTTTTCGGAGCTCCGGCCTGGAACTAATGGATGCTGGCATCCTCGTGTTATACACCATATGTACAGTCTAGTGAGTGACCCCGATATTACTCCGCCCCTCTGTTCATGTACATTAATTGTTAATTATCACTCATAATTTTCATGCACCTTTTATGCACTATGCAGTTTTATGATTCTTTTGAATGCATATATGATGCATCCTGTGGTGGTATTTTATATATATATATATATATATATATATATATATATATATATATATACCTTATATGTATTTACATTTACACTTTATTATGTCATATTTCGTACTAATTATGCACTGTATCATGTAATTGATTAATTGGCCCTATGTGACCATATATACCCACTATGTCCTGTCATTTGTTGCTTGAGAATGACTGGGTGAGCTAGCCGAAATGTCGCCTCACATTCGTATGCAATAGACTTCACCTTTTTCATCTTACTGGAGTGCCGCTGTCTTTTGGATTTGCTAGATTGATAGATAGAAGATAGATAAATAAATAAATAGTAGGTTTTAGATTGATATAGATAGATAGATAAATAGATAGGTTTTGGATAGATAGATAGAGATATTATGCAGAGCACATTGTATTTAAGGAACATGCTTTCCCAGTAGGTAAAACTGTTTTTCTACTCCTTCTAATGAAAAGTAAGTGAAGGCATTGAAAGATGTATACCTTTCTATTTGCTGCCTATATGAATCCCAGGTGGATTTTTATGTTAACTCAAATCCACCACATTTTCTGTGGAAACCTTACTAAATATGTTGGGATTTTTTGAACATGTTGGGGGCATGCCCCCTTTTTGGCGGCCATGCCCAATTTCCCCTGAGGTTACGCCCCTTTTTGGGGTTTTCTGAGTAAAATGGAAAGTTTTTTTTTTTTTCTGGCGCAAATTCTGGCGCATGCTCAATTTGTGGCGTGACGCGGCAGATTCTGGTGCACAACCAAACAAAACAGGTTGGGTTTAAAATTGTAAATCAGGGCCAATACATTTTCCGTAGTTTTCACCCGGTGTGTAGAAGATATTTTGAAGTTCCTTCTTGGTGTCGTCCAAGGTGCTGAACTTATGCATCTACTACTGCAGCCTGGGCAATGGCTAAATATAACAAGCACTATGACTTACAACATGATTTATGGTTCATGCAGTCATCAAACAGGATAAATGTACACAAAGGAAATAAGTGGTGCTTGGTCCATACTTTGATAATTACAACCTAGTACCATACAATATAGGATCATATTGCGCATAGTAATGTTGGCATATATTTCTATCTTTTCTGCCATATCTCAGGCCAGGTTATACCTAAAACTTTAAAATCAGCACTTCCAGGTCTGTAGGGTTTAGTACAGTGGTCCCTCAACATATGATGGTAATCCGTTCCAAATGAACCATCGTTTGTTGAAACCATCGTATGTTGAGGGATCCGTGCAATGTAAAGTATAGGACAGTGGTCTACAACCTGAGGACCTCCAGATGTTGCAAAACTACAACACCCAGCATGCCCGGACAGCCAGCGGCTGTCCGGGCATGCTTGGAGTTGTAGTTTTGGAACATCTGGAGGTCCGCTGGTTGAAGACCACTGGTATTGGAGGTTATATTCACATTTCCCCGCCACTCCGGACCATCACCGCTCGTCACCGCTGCCCTGGATGTCGCCTTTCATCGCTGTCGCCGCGTCCCCGAGGTGTCCCCGATGCTCCGGCAAGGCCTCTGCTTCACCGGCATCCTCGCTCGCTGCTCCTATTGGATGACGGGACGGTGTGTGCAGCGACGTGATGACGACGATGGGGAGCGCCGATGATGCAGGGATCCCGAAGAGGACGTGCCGGAGCCCCGAGGACAGGTAAATGATCGTCAGCGGAGCACACGGGGCATCGTAAACGGCTATCCGGTGGCAGCTGAAGCAGTGTGCACTGCAAGATAGCCGTTTATGCGATGGCCCCGACGTACAAAAGCATCGTATGTTGATGCTGCCTTCAACATGCGATGGCCTCTGAGAGGCCACCGTATGTTGAAATGATCGTATGTCGGGGCCATCGTAGGTCGGGGGGGGGGGTCACTGTATTTCATATAAGGCTTCTTTTACACTGCCGTTGTGATATGACAATGTGACGTCTGTCGGGGAACCCAGGGAGAATAGCAGGAGGAAAAATAAATGTATGGGAAATTTTTCCTCCCGCAACTCCCATCAGAAAACGGAGCCCAACGAACCCCATAATAGGAAATGGGATCTGTTGGGACCAGTTGTTTCCTGTTGTACCCCATCAAAAATAACATCCATTGCAGCACACACAAAAAAAGTGTGTGACGGACGTTTGCCTATGGGGCAGTGTATGCCTTTTTTTTTTAGGATCTATGTTAGGCTGGGTCCACACTACGTTTTGTCCCATACGGGAGCGCATACGGCAGGAGGGAGCTAAAACCTCGCGCTCCCGTATGTGACCGTATGCGCTCCCGTATGTCATTCATTTCAATGAGCCGACCGGAGTGAAACGTTCGGTCCGGTCGGCTCATTTTTGCGCCGTATGCGCTTTTACAACCGGACCTAAAACCGTGGTGGACCACGGTTTTAGGTCCGGTTGTAAAAGCGCATACGGCGCAAAAATGAGCCGACCGGACCGAACGTTTCACTCCGGTCGGCTCATTGAAGTGAATGGCATACGGGAGCGCATACGGTCACATACGGGAGCGCGAGGTTTTAGCTCCCCCCTGCCGTATGCGCTCCCGTATGGGACAAAACGTAGTGTGAACCCAGCCTTATACGGATCCCAAATACAGTTTATGTATATGCATAAAGTCTCACTGTAAGGTTGTTTCCAAGCCTTATACCTGGTTCTTTGCTTGACAGCGAATGCAGCACACTCTATTTTGTGTCCGTGTTATTGTTTCTATTGTCTTTTGTTTTTTTTTGCGCTGTCGGGCTTGAATAGCAGCCATCTGTTCTTAATCCCAACAACCTCCTGAACTATATAATGTTTCGGCAGATACTGGATGCTGCTAGAGCATTTGTTAGATAAGCTTTTGCATCATATATTTTTCCTAAAAACAGTGACAACTTTTTTTACTGCCCATTTAAAGGGGTACTCCGGTAGAAAACTATTTTTTTCAAATCAACTGGTTCCGGAAAGTTAAAGGATTTGTAAAATACTTCTATTAAAAAACTATTAATCCTTCCAGTATTGCTGTATGCTTCACAGGAAGTTCTTTTCTTTTTGAATTTCTTTTCTGTCTGACCACAGTGCTCTCTGCTGACACCTCTGTCCATGTCAGGAAGTATCCAGAGGAGCAAATCCCCATAGAAAACCTCGCATATGCGAAAATAAAACGCGAATATTACAAATATGCAAATTTAGCGAATATATGATGAATATTCGTCCATATATTCGCGAAATATCGCGAATTCGAATATGGCCTATGCCGCTCAACACTACTGCTAAGGGGTCTTCCAGTTTTCATATAAAACTTTAGAGTTAATAAGGTAAAATCCTCATCTTTTTGCAAAGAACATGCCTAGCTTTAGAGCAGGGGTCTCCATACTGTGGCCCTCCAGATGTTGCAAAACTACAACGTTCTGCATGCCCGGACAGCCAACAGCTGTCTGGCCATGCTGGGCGTGGTAGTTTGGCAACATCTGGAGGACCACAGTTTGAAGACCACTGCTGTAGATGACCTGTCATTTATTGCATTAGACAGATAACCTACTGATTTGAATGGGCACCGTGTAATGCTTCAAGTCCCCTCTGGAGGTGCTGCAGGCAAATTGAGCACCTACTGCAAGGTTCCTACACAAATAATAGCTGATTGCTGAGGGTCCCAGATCAGGGACACAGTTTTAATAAATAGGAACTGTCCAAAAGAAAAAGGCGGAAAAAGTAGAATGACTGGTTTGTTTGTTTTCTGATGGGAAGATCCTGTTCCTCTCAGCCTCCTGATATGTTAGTGTTCCCTATCATGCACAAGTACATGAGAATTGTATGAATCCTTCAATCAACCAATCAAAAACTGAAAAGACACCCTACCCTGGCATATGATGCTTTTCAGCTATGTTTTTGGCCGTTTTTTAAAGATACAAAAGATAAAAGAACCCCCTTACTCCCCTCACAATCCTTCCATCCTTCTCCAAGCCGTGCCCACTTCCTGTTACGTGAGTTGGAGGGCAGGTTTGGGGGATGAGCTGATTATGACCCTCTGGGGGTGGGGTTAGAACATTAGAACATTATGCCTGAGGACAGAAAATAGGTGATATTACCCCCGATGCGCATGCCACAACTTCATCCAATTCATCATATTCCTGGATATCAGCTGGTCGGTAAGAGATCAAATATGACTATTCTGAGACATGCACAATGCCAAAATTTGATATCTCCTCCTTCCAACACTTCAGGACTGTCATATTTGGTCTTCCCAAGGAGCCTAAACCCCTCTGGTTCTAAATATATTTTTGGATCAGCCCCATCTGCAATCAGTATTTAAGGGGTACTGCAGATGAAAAAAATGTTTTCAAATCAGTTGGTGATAGAAAGTTACCAAGATTTGTATTTTACTTTTATTTTAAAATCTTAACCCTTCCAGTACTTATCAGCTGCTGTATGCTCCAGAGGAAATGGTGTAGTTCCTTCCAGTCTGTCCACAGTGTTCTCTGCTGCCACCTCTGTCTATGCCAGGAACTGTCCAGTGCATGAGCAAATCCCCACAACAAACCTCTCCTGCTCCGGACAGTTCCTGACACAGACAGAGGTGTCATTAAAGAGCACTGTGGTCAGACTGGAAAGAACTACACAGCTTCCTCTGCAGCAAGCAGCAGCTGATAAGCCCTGGAAGGATTAAGATTTTTAATTAGAAGTAATTTACAAATCTGTATACCTTTCTGTCTCCAGTTGTTTTGAAAATTCTTTTTCTTCTGGAGTACCCCTTTAAGTCTCCCATATCTAGATACCAGAAGCTACATAATTTCCTGCAAATGACATATCTTCGGGACAATATAAAACCTTTATGGGCAGAGGTGCTCCTCTGGTCGGTGAATTAAATACTGCCAATTATATTGTTTGTTTGTTTTTTAACTTAATCTGCCCTTTTTTTTTTTTTTAAAGCATTTTATCCTACCAGAGAACCCCTTTAACTTGTCATGGCCAGGATTGAAACCATAATAGATCTTATTTCAAATTACAGTGACAGCAGGGCAACTCCTAAAAATGTTACTTTCAAGATACAATGTTTGCAGGGTGTAGACAGAATTTTGTTGTAGACTGTAGTCTGAGTCATTTATCGCTATGCGCTCCAACATCTAATAAAGAAAATTATTTATTTATTACCTCTTTAATATCATTACCAAGATCTAATTTCCGTGCAATAATATTGCAATAAAAATGAAACATTTAACATGTGGCCAACAGTAAAGTAATTAAGAGGAAATCCATTATTTATTCAAACCCAAGTGTGGATCCAACGCATATACTTAGGAACATTGCAGATGAAATCCACATAAAAAGGTTCTGCACTTAAAGTGTTCCAAAGTATATTCACAGTTTATAGTTCCCAGGATCTCAGGCAGCTTTGTGTGATTGATGTTACTTTCACACTTGCGTAACTCTTGGTTTTGCTTCTAACCTTAGAAATATCATATCTTTCCATTCGGTTAGTCTTCACGAGAGACGAGCGAACTTACAGTAATTCGATTTGTCACGAACTTCTCGGCTCGGCAGTTGCTGACTTTAGCCTGCATAAATTAGTTCAGCTTTCAGATGCTCTGGTGGGATTGAGGCTCTCTCCTAGGACTGTATCCACCTTTTCCAGCCCACCGGAGAACCTGAAAGCTGAACTCATTTATGCAGGATAAAGTAAGCAACTGTCGAATCGAATCGAATTACTGGAAGTTCTCTCATCTCTAGTCTTCACCCCAAAATGATCACTTAAATCCAAGAAGTCGCAGACACCAGTGTAAAGAAAATGCCATCTTTACTCCAGATTCATATATAAATCAAGCAACACAAAGCTACATTTCAGCCAAAAACATGTCAAAATTACATGATAAAAGACATGTTAACTTTGGCTTGACAATGACATTTCATGGCTGGCATGTGGCTTTGTATTGTCTGTTTTCAATAAGACTCTCGAATAAGGATAGAGTTTTGTTTACTTTGGTGTCTTGGACTCCATGAATTTTGGTGTAAGCATGGTCAGGTCAAAGACCATACCAAATAATCACAGAGACCTACAAATTGTGCATGGGGCAGACTCCTTCCCAAAATTGTCTCTAAGTGGAAAGTTAAAGATAAATTAACAAAAGATAAAGTAACAAGGTGACATTAATAAACCAAGGACATTTGTACCCAAGGAATTCCACTCAAACATATTAAATTGGAGTGAGTCCAAAGGGGGAAAGGTTTCTCCTTGAGAGCATCATAATGATGTGTGGAGGCTAATAGACCATTAACGCTTGAAAGGATTTCAAACATCATTGGAAATTCTGAAAAGAAATGATATGCAAAGCAGCTCTCATGACACCTATGCCAGGAAGCCTCTTCTTAAAGTCAGTGTTTCACTCCAACCAGGTGTTAAAGTAACTGGTACAAACTGGGAATATATGCCAAGCCAGAAATCTCTCCAGAAGAAAAGTATACTCATCTGTAGACAGCTGTTTTCTTCCTATCTAAGGAATGTGCTCAATAGTGTTGAGCGGCATAGGCCATATTCGAATTCGCGAATATTCGCGAATATATGGACGAATATTCGTCATATATTCGCGAATATTCGCATATTCGTTATATCCCCGGTTTATTTTCGCATATGCGAATATTCGCACATGCGAAAATTAACATATGCGGAAATTAGCATATACAAAATTAACATACGCGAAAATGCGCATATGCGAAAATTAGCATATGCGAATTTTCGCATGTGCTCATTTTCGTATATGCGAATTTTCGTAAATGCGAATTTTCGCATGCCAGTCTCACACAGTAGTATTACAGCCTTCTTTACACCACACAAGCTGGAAGCAGAGAGGGATGATCACTGTGATGTGTACTGTGAAAAAAAAAATAAAATAAAATAAATAAAAAAACGAATATTCGTAATTACGAATATATAGCGCTATATTCGCGAAATTCGCGAATTCGCGAATATGCGATATTCGCGAATAATATTCGAATTGCGAATATTCGTGAGCAACACTAGTGCTCAATCACCCAAGTGCAAGAAAAGTACATAATGTGTTCACACAAAAAAGTGAAAGAAGATGTGGTCTATTGCATAGCCCTTCTCCTAAAGAAGAGAGGCCCCCAAAAAACCATACCCTTTGCCTTCTGGCCAAGGTACCTGCAAGGTTCCAGGTTCAAAGTCCCTATCCCCGAAGCTCTGTAAGGACCAACAATGCTCTTGGCATCTACCTGGGTGATAACCCAAGTGTCAACCATGAAACCAACAAAGTGGAATCCCTGCCAAAGCAGGGTCCCAGGGTTGCAGGGAGGAGAGGAACCTGATGGCTACACACACCTTCCAAAGACCAACAGTATGGGACACTCAGAAGGGCACCGCACCCTGATAAATACTAGTAGACTAACAAACTCAAAAAATGGCACAGTGATAAAACCAAAGATTAAATAAGTGGCTGTGATCAGTAAAGTACAGCCCGGACTAATCTGTAATTCCTCTGTGGTCAAACAGCTAAAAGACTGGAACACTAGAGGTAAGTGCTAAAATATAGAGTAAAGTGCATGCTACATGCATTCACTCAAGTGGTTTGCAGCACCCAGTGAGTTACAGCACCATGCCCAGAGCACTCACCTCTAGTGTTCTAGTCTTTTAGCTACTCGGACCCTAAGGCCAGATCTCAAGGTCCAGATTACTCTGGGGTAGCTGTTAGGCCATCCCCTGCATACTCTGAACATAAAACTCTGTGTGGTTCTCCATTTTGCCTTGGTTGTCTATCACATTGCCAACCAACATAACAGATACTACGCTTGATCTTAGCCAAAAGGCCGAGAAGCAGGGTTTTATGATAACCTGGTGCTCCTGCTCTATAGGCAAAGGACAGGTCAAAATCACAAAGTAATAGATCTGATGGAGTTTCTACAACTCTACAATCTAGTTACAAAAACGATCTCAAAAACATAAAAAGTGAATCAAAATTGTATTCCCATCTTGACATATATGACTCCTGAGTTACATAATCATCATAGCTGATTTTCATAGTTGATTCTGAGATAGGTGTGGGTCTCAGAGGTGGAAAATGTATCTATGAGACATTTAGAGCACATCATGTGTATAAATGTCCAGATAGGGATGTCCTCCTGAGGGTGCAACTGCAGCTGTTGCTGTGAAATAAGACAAGAAGCTTGTAGACACAAGTGTTGGATTAGAGGAAGGGGCAAATACAACCATGTAGCTTGTTAAAGTGCAACCCCTTGAATCCAATATATTAGGTTTCTTAAAAATCCAAGACGTCCTGATATCATGTCTTCATGTCTGTTGCAGCTGCATAAACCTCATCTTTGGGTCACCGTGATGTACTTATTGTCCAACAGTTTTGTATGGCTATAATTCCCACATCTGCCAATCTGTTATACAAGACACTCTTAGAAATAAAGAGGTATATTTCAGTATTGTTAATGAACATCGGCTGTGACTTCTACCAGCTTGGTTTCAGCTGTGAATTCATTACTGTAATGTGATTTGAGCTGCCAGACAGTATTGATAAACCTATAGGATTCACCCCGCACTTCACTTTGTTGATTTATGTCTATTAATCTTGCTGCAGGTGGCCGAGAGGCAGAGAAAAGGAACGTGTGCACCTTTTGCTTAGCAAACAGAATTGTGTTAAATTTAGCAGCTTTTACAGATAGACATGTTCCATAAATTGCACAATGACTTAAAATATGATCGCTTTGTTAAAGGGAACACGTCATCAGAAAAAAGACCTATTGTTGTTTTTTTTTTGTAAGACATACCGTATATACTCGAGTATAAGCCGAGTTTTTCAGCACGATTTTTCGTGCTGAAAACACCCCCCTCGGCTTATACTTGAGTGAACTCCCCCACCCGCAGTGGTCTTCAACCTGCGGACTTCCAGAGGTTTCAAAACTACATCTCCCAGCAAGCCCGGGCAGCCATCGGCTGTCCGGGCTTGCTGGGAGTTGTAGTTTTGAAACCTCCGGAGGTCCGCAGGTTGAAGACCACTGCGGCCTTCAACATCATCCAGCCCCCTCTCACCCCCTTTAGTTCTGAGTACTCACCTCCGCTCGGCGCTGGTCCGGTCCTGCGGGGCTGTCCGGAGAGGAGGTGGTCCGGTGGGATAGTGGTTCCGGGCTGCTATCTTCACCGGGGAGGCCTCTTCTAAGCGCTTCGGGCCCGGCCTCAGAATAGTCACGTTGCCGTGACAACGACGCACAGGTGCGTTCATTGCCAACGTACTTATGCGTCATTGTCAAGGCAACGCCTCTATTCCGGGCCGGAAGCGCGGAGAAGAGGCGCCCCCGGTGAAGATAGCAGCCCGGACCACCTCCTCACCGGACCACCTCCTCTCCGGACAGCCCTGCAGGACCGGACCAGCGCCGAGCGGAGGTGAGTACTCAGAACTAAAGGGGGTGAGAGGGGGCTGGATGATGTTGAAGGCCGCAGTGGTCTTCAACCTGCGGACCTCCGGAGGTTTCAAAACTACAACTCCCAGCAAGCCCGGACAGCCGATGGCTGCCCGGGCTTGCTGGGAGTTGTAGTTTTGAAACCTCTGGAGGTCCGCATGTTGAAGGCCGCAGTGGTCTTCAACCTGCGGACCTCCGGAGGTTTCAAAACTACAACTCCCAGCAAGCCCGGACAGCCGATGGCTGCCCGGGCTTGCTGGGAGTTGTAGTTTTGAAACCTCTGGAGGTCCGCAGGTTGAAGACCACTGAGGGCGAATGATGAGAAGAGGATGATGAAGGGGGGGGGGTGTGGGGATGATGAAGGGGGGTGGGGATGATGAAGGGGAGGGGTGTGGGATGATTACAAGGGGATGATGAAGGGGGGATGTGTGGGATGATAAGGGGATGTGTGGGATGATGACAAGGGGATGATGAAGGGGGGATGTGTGGGATAAGGGGATGTGTGGGATGATGACAAGGGGATGATGAAGGGGGGATGTGTGGGATGATGACAAGGGGATGATGAAGGGGGGATGTGTGGGATGATAAGGGGATGTGTGGGATGATGACAAGGGGATGATGAAGGGGGGATGTGTGGGATGATAAGGGGATGTGTGGGATGATGACAAGGGGATGATGAAGGGGGGATGTGTGGGATGATAAGGGGATGTGTGGGATGATGACAAGGGGATGATGAAGGGGGGATGTGTGGGATGATGACAAGGGGATGATGAGGATGTTAATGACGGGTCTGGATGATGACAGGGGGGGATGAGGTATTTCCCACCCTAGGCTTATACTCGAGTCAATAACTTTTCCTGGGATTTTGGGTTGAAATTAGGGGTCTCGGCTTATACTCGGGTCGGCTTATACTCGAGTATATACGGTATATATTTTTTTAAGTTTTTTCTAATTTTCTATTTTATTATCTGTATTTTAAAATAATCCTGAAATTTAGCAGTTTTAATTCTCACTCCTAGGCCTAAAACGAAACTGAGATCACTTTCCAGCAGTCTCCTCCTTATCGTCACAGTCAGGAGTTCAGTGAGAGGCGACACCGGTGGACAGAGAAGGCAATAGATGGGGCTCACAGAGCACACCTGGAAAACTTTCTCATTCATGGCAGTAGTCAGTAGGCTCCAGTTGCCTGTGTCTATGGGACTTGCCATGAAGCATATTTCTAAATGCTGTTAAAAACAGCTTAGGCATGATGGCTGCCCCCATACTAATGTACAAGAAATGAAATAAAAAATACAGTATACATCTATATATAATCAGAAAATAGAAACAGATTAGTAAAAAAACAAGTTTCAGTCTGGGTAAAAAAATTCTAGGTGATACATTCTCCATAAATTACTATACGGGAAAATAAAGCATTACAAAAGCTAAAGTAAAATTTGGGTTAACTGCTACTATGCACATATACTATGGAATATATACAGTATAAAAACATATGCCATATTGCAATGACACCCAGTGTCTTGTGTTTATTCTGATAAACTTAATCTGTAGCTGTCATTATAGAAAACTTTCCACATGTCATAGAGACGTCACAAGTTTTCCTTGGTGGGGGTTAGGGTGCTCAGACCCTCACGCTCCTTAGAGCTCAGCGCTGTTTCTCCCTGATATAAAGGACCACCATGTGCATCCCTAAATCGTTCTTCTTCTTTCATTCACTGCTCAGTAACACCTTTTCAATCCAGCTCTTCCCACTCCCTTGTGCTTGGTGCTATGCTTTTAAAACCACCTTTATATTGATTTTCATCTTTTCATAAATTTTTAAACATATGAAATAAATTTTGGATTTTTAAAGATATTGGCCCTTATTTACTAAGAGTGGGGTGTAGGTTTCTTTGTGGGTTTTAATTCCCTACAATTTATTTTCCACGGCATTTACTACGGTTTCCCTACATTTTCCACTTTCCCTACACTTTGCTTTTCTTATACATGTTCTGATCTGTCTGGTTTTTCTCAGCTGAAATCCACCACATTTTATGTGGAAACCATAGTAAATATGTTGGGTTTTTGTAAAAATGTCGCGAACAAGCCCCTTTTGGAAACCACGCCCACTTTTCAGGTGGCCACGCCCCCTTTTCGGGTTTTCTGAGCAAAATGGAGAGTTAGTCTGGGTTTTTTCAATTCTGGCGCAAAATCTGGCGCAGACAGAATTTCTGGCGCAATGCGACAGAATCTGGTGCACAATTCGACAAAACATGTCGGGTTTGCAATAGTAAATGAGGGCCAATGTCTTGTTCATCAATGTTACATTACATACAATGCAGCCTCAGATCCCATTAATGTAAAGTGGGTTTTTGTAGATTAAGAATATATCAAAAATTTTAATAAAGATATGGCCGCAACTGAAAGAATCTGGCGCATTGTTAGAGCAGAGCAGCTCTGCTGGCAGTAGTACATCATACCTTCTTCCCATAGTGAGCAAACCACTTTCTATTTTAATAATAAATCTGATATTAACCACTTAAAGTAAGAAGCCAAGAGCTATCACAATACCATTTATATTTAAAAGAAAAAATCCTTTTCATTAGTACAAACATTTAAAATCAACTTCCCAATATTGCGTTGGTGTAAGTGTGACCACATAAGTTTATCACATGCTGTGAGGCTTCAAAAGAATTTTGCACAATGATATCCAATTTTCTAATTATATATAATCACCTAAGCATTGAATACAGGCATATCTGTGCAATCCTGTCGCATTCCATCATGCTCCAAAAAGGTTCACTAAGTACTACCCACTCACATAGCTATTCACATTGCTCCTTGAAGCCCTCACAGATTCATACAAATATACTCAAGGTATATTACCCAAGGGTTGTGGATCAAACCGGCACCCCGACGCTCGTTTCACTCTCCTTCCTCAGTTGTATAATAAAGCTAATGTTAATTTTGTACATGGTGATAAGTTTCACACAATGCATTGACATGCATTTCTATATGGGTTTTGCAAATTAGTCCTCAAAATTTGGTATGCAATTAAGCAGGTTATGTAATCTAAAACGTTCTCTACTAAGAAATCCTAAAGGAGCCACTTTAATTAAAAGTGAAGAAGTAAAAGTTTAAAAAAATAAAGAAAGAAAAAGGTGATTTTTTTTCATAGAGGTCTTACTAAAAGAGATCCATTAGTATTCAGTGAGTTATTATCTCCTGTGTAATCCATGACCTTGATAAGATGAAAGTTCTTGCCAAAACGGCTATGAATATCTTTGTTTTTTTGAAGTGAGTTAAAAAAGAACAAAAATTAAATGTTTTGCAGACAGGTATCTCCAAAATGCACAGAGAGCGAGATATATTTAGGAACTGTTTAGGCTGAAGAGTCTACAAACTGTTTTTATTCTCTTTCCATAAAACTTATCATCACCAATGGAGTTGGTGGTGGGGAGGTCCATGGGTCACTTCTCCTCACTGCAATATCACCATTAATTATTTCTTCGTTTTCCTGTCATATTTTTACTATATCAAGCTTGTATAAGATTTACCAGATCAGTTCTTTAAAACAAAAGACTTAAAGGGTATATCCAGGAATAAACTTTTTTTTATATATCAACTGGCTCCAGAAAGTTAAACAGATTTGTAAATTACTTCTATTAAAAAGTCTTAATCTTTTCAGTACTTATGAGCTGGTGAAGTGGAGTCATCACAAAGTAGAATTGGTGGCACAAAAAATAAGCCATTAAATGGATTTTTAGGTGCAAAATTGAAAGGGTTATGATTTTTAAAAGGTAAGGTGGAAAAAATGAAAGTGCAAAAACGGAAAAACCCTCTGTCCCCAAGGGGTTACCCCCTTGTGGATGGAGCCCATTATGAGCCTAAGGACGGGAGCATTTTTTTTCAAATCTGACCTCTGGGATGCTTTTACTTTGATTTGATTTGATTCCAAATTGTTTTTTGGGACATATTCTACTTTATGTTAGTGGTAAATTTAAATTCGTCGATACTTGCAGGAAAGTTTCAGGAAAAATTTTAAAATTGTGCATTTTTCTAACTTTGAAGCACTCTGCTTGCTAGGAAAGGGGACATGTCAAATAATTTACATATTGATTCACATGTACAATATGTTAACTTTATGTCTGCACCATAAAGTTGACATGTTTTTACTTTTTTTAAGACATCAGAGGGCTTCAAAATATAGCAGCAATTTTTCATGAAAATTTCAAAATCAGAATTTTTCAGGGACCAGTTACGTTTTGAATAGAATATGAGGGTCTTTATGTTGGAAATCCCTTATAATGGACTCCATTATGAAAACTGCACCCTCAAAGTATTTAAAATAACATTCAAAAAGTCTGTTAACTCTTTAGGTGTTTCACAGGAATAGCAGCAAAATGGAGAAGAAAATTCAAAATCTTCATTTTTTACACTAACATGTTCTTGTAGACCCATTTTTTTTTAATTTTTACAAGGGGTAAAAGGTGAAAAAGCTCCCCAAAATTTGTAACCGAATTTCTCTCGAGTAATGAAATACCTCATATGTGGATGTAAAGTCCTCTGTGGGTGCACTAGAGAGCTCAGAAGGGAAGGAGCAACAATGGAATTTTGGAGAGCGAATTTTGCTGAAATGGTTTTTGGGGGGCATGTTGCATTTAGGAAAATGCTGGTGTTACCCCAAATTTTTCATTTTCACAAGGGGTAATAGATGAAAAAGCCCCCCAAAATTTGTAACCCCATTTCTTCTGAGTAAGGAAATACCCCATATGTGGATATGAAGTGCTCTGTGGCCGAACTACAATGCTCAGAAGGGAAGGAGCGCCATTGGGCTTTTGGAGAGAGAATTTGGTTGGAATAGAAGCCTGAGCCATGTGCGCTTACAAAGCCCCCTGTGGTGCCAGAACAGTGGACCCCCCGCACATGTGACCCCATTTTGGAAACTACACTCCCCACGTAATGTAACAAGGGGTGCAGTGAGCATATACACCCCACTGGCGTTTGATAAATATTTGGAACAGTGGGCTGTGCAAATTAAAATTAAAATTTTTCATTTTTACAGATGACTGTTCAAAAAACATGTCAGACACCTGTGGGGTGTAAGTGCTCACTGCACCCCTTGTTACATTACGTGGTGTGTAGTTTCCAAAATGGGGTCACATGTAGGGGGTCCACTGTTCTGGCACCATGGGGGCTTTGTAAACAATCCTAATTCTCTCTCCAAAAGCACAATGGCACTCCCTCTCGTCTGAGCATTGTAGTTTCCTTACTCAGAAGAAATGGGGTTACAATAGGAATTTTTTCCTATTACTCCTTGTGAAAATGAAAAATGTGGGTAACACCAGCATTTCAGGAAACATTTTCTTTTTTTAATTTTCACGTCCAACTTTAACGAAAATTCGTCAAAAACCTGGGGGTTTTAAGGCTCACTGTACCCCTTGCTACGTTCCTTGAGGGGTGTAGTTTCCAAAAGGGGGTCACATGTGGGTGTTTTTTTTTGCGTTTGTCAGAACTGCTGTAATTATCAGCCACCTCTGTGCAAGTCACTGATTTAGACCTCAAATGTATACGGCGCTCTCTCACTCCTGAGCCCTGTTGTGGGCCCACAGAGCATTTTACGTCCACATATGGGGTAATTGCGTTACAAATTTTGGAAAAATTATTTTTCTCCTTTTACCTCTTGTAAAAATGAAAAGTATGGGGCAACACCAGCATGTTAGCGTAAATTTTTTTTATTTTTTTACACTAACATGCTGGTGTAGCCCCTAACTTTTCCTTTTCATAAGGGGTAAAAGGAGAAAAAGCCCCCCAGAATTTGTAACACAATGTCTCCTGAGAATTGAAATACCCCAATAAGTGACCCTAAACTGTTGTCTTGAAATATGACAGGGCTCCGAAGTGAAGGAGCGCCATGAGCATTTGAGGACGAAATTAGGAATTTGCAATAGGGGCGGACCCGGATACAAGGATGGCGTTTGTCTCTACCAAAATCGTACGGCAGTGTTTCCCAAACAGGGTGCCTCCAGCTGTTGCAAAACTCCCAGCCTGCCAGGACAGTCAATGGCTGTCCGGCAATACTGGGAGTTGTTGTTTTGCAAAAGCTGAAGGCTCCGTTTAGGAAACGCTTCCGTATGAAAAGTTTTTAATTTTTATTGGGGGGGGGGGGGGGAACGTGTGAGGGTATATGTAGTGTTTTACTTTTTATTTTGTGTTAGTGTTTTTAGGGTACATCCACACGGGCGGGGGTTCACAGTGAGTTCTCCACTGGGAGTTTGAGCTGCAACGAAAAATTTTCCGCAGCTCAAACTTATAGAAGGAAACCCACTGTAAACCTGCCCATGTGAATGTACCCTGTACATTCATATGGGGGGGGGGGCACCCCAAACCTTCAGCTGTTGCAAAACTACAACTCCCAGAATGTACTGACAGACCGTACATGCTGGGAGTTGTAGTTTTGCTGTAGTCACACTGGTGGGGAACCACTGAGTTAGGAAACATACTCTAGCTCATTGATTCCAACCCAGGTGCCTCCAGCTGTTGCAAAACTACAACTCCCAGCATGTATGGTCTGTCATTGCCAGTGCATTCTGGGAGTTGTAGTTTTGCAACAGCTGGAGGCACATGTGTTGGAATCACTGAGTTGTGTGCCTGCAGCTGTTGCAAAACTACAACTCCCAGCATGTACTGACAGTTGAAAGGCATGCTAGGAGTTGTAGTTATGCAACAACTGGGGAAGAACCGTTTGGAGACTGCTAAGTAGTGGTCTGCAAACTGTAGCCCTCCAGATGTTGCAAAACTACAACTCCAAGCATGCCCAAACTGTCCAGGCATGCTGGGAGTTGTAGTTCTGCAACATCTGAAGGGCCAGATATTGCAGAACTACACTGTCCAGCATCCATGACTGTCTGGCCATGCTAGGAATTGTACTTTTGCAACATCTGGAGGGCTACATCGTATAGTGGTCTCCAAACTGTGACCCTCCAGATGTTGCAAAACTACCACTCCCAGCATGCCAAGACTGTTCAGGCATGCGTGGAGTTGTAGCTCTGCAACATTTGAAGAGACAGATGTTACAGAACTACAACTCCCAGCATGCCTGGACTGTCTGGGCATGCTGAGAGTTTTAGTTTTGGAACATCTGAAAACCACATATTGGAGACCACTGCACAGTGGTCTCCAATCTGTGGCCCTCCAGATGTTGCAAAACTACAACTTCCAGCATGCCCAGACAGTCAAAGGCTGTCTGGGCATGCTTAGAGTTGTAGTTTTGTAACTTCTAGCAGGCCAAAGTCAAAATCACTCACCAAAGAGGATCTTCACTGTTGCCCGCAGTCACCTCCTCCACCGCCGCAGCTCTTCCTGTGCCTGCCGCCTCTGCTCTTGAGCTGCCTGCCATCGCTACCTGCCATCGCTGCCTGCCGGGTAAGAGCCCCGCGCCACTTTCCAGAACCCCCGCTCTGCCCGGACTTCTATGGGTTGGCAGAGCGGGGATCTAAACTTTAAACCCCCCCGCCCCCCTCCTGTCATTGGTCAATCAGTCCTGACTGACCAATGGCAGGGGATAGGAGGAGGCATTTCTGTCACCTCGCTCCTATTCTTTAGGATGATCGAGGCTGTCATTCTTATTTTCCGGGCGATCGGGTCACCAGAGACCCAATCAACCCGGAAAATCCGTGATTCGCCGGTTAGATTGAGTGGTGAATCACAATGATCGCTTTTATGGGGGGGGGGGGGGGGCATCTCAGGACCCCCCTAGACAATGTCACTGGATGCCTGCTGATAGATATCAGCATTCATCCCGGCCTGATCACCGACCGGCGAGCGGCGGTGATCGGAAATACAGAGGGTGAACAGGTATGCCCCCCGTCCTTAAGTACTGGGACGCGAGGGTGTACCCGTCCCCAACAGGTTAAAGGGGTATTCCGCTCTTAGTCATCTTATCCCCTATACAAAGGATAGGGGATAAGATGTCTGATTGTGGGGGGGGGGGGTCATGATCGGAGACATGAATGAAGGGGGCCTGGTGTGATGTCACATCTCCATCTCGGAAACCCAGAATGCCGGGTGCTGCATGGAGATCCCGGGGGTCGCACTGCTGGACAGCGGATAAGATGTCTAAGGGCAGAATACCCCTTTAAAGTATTAAATAAAAATAAAATACTTGGCATACAGAAGTACAGTAACTCAGAGATTGCACATTAATATTGTGCCCTAATATATATTTGGGATAAATAATTACTAGCTCCATGGGATTTCATACAAAGTTTATTTCTGGCACAGTCCATTTAACCTGAGTGGTAAAACTACCTCTGTTATATCTATATGTCCTAATAGGAAAACAACAGTAGAAAACCTTAATGCCTCTCTGCAAAATTGTATTTACAAGCGAGTAGAAGAAAAACCTAGATTTTGTAAAGAAACCTACAAATTTACTAATGTTTCAAAATAAAATGTGGTGGATTTGAGCTTTGGGAAGTGGACAGCTCAGAGCATGTGCAAAAAGAGCAAAACCTAGGGAAAATCGCCACATACAAGATACAATAGTAAATACCATAGAAAAATACCTGTCGGAAAAACCCCACAAAGAAAACTACACTTCACTCTTAGTAAGTGAGGCCTGATATGTCAATGTACATAAGGCTTACCGTATTTTTCGCCCTATAGGACGCACCGGCATATAAGACGCACCCAATTTATAGGTGCAAAATCTAAAAAAATAAAGATTTTGAACTCAATAGTGGTCTTCAACCTGCGAACCTAAAGATGTTGCAAAACTACAACTCCCAGCATGCCCGGACAGCCGTTGGCTGTCCGGGCATGCTGGGAGTTGTAGTTTTGCAACATCTGGAGGTCCGCAGATTGAAGACCACTGCATAGGAGGTAATACTCATGTGTCCCCGCCGCTCCGGACCCGTCACCGCTGCCCTGGATGTCGCTCCATCGCTGTCGCAGTGTCCCCGTCACTCCGGAACGTCTCTGCTGCCGGCCGGGTATCCTCGCTCTCCGTCGCCGCCATCACGTTGTTACGCACACCGACACACCTACGCGACGACGAGGAAGGAGAGCGCCGGCCATACAGGGGAGCCCTGAACGGAGAAGACACCGAGGAGGCAGGTAAGGTCCCTCCCGGTGTCCTGTAAGCACTAACCCGGCTATTCAGTCGGGCTGTTCGGGACCTCCGCGGTGAAATCGGGTTAGTGTCACTTTCCCTTCAGACGCGGTGGTCAGCTTTGATCACCGCGTCTGAAGGGTTAATACAAGACATCACCGCGATCGGTGATGTCCTGTATTAGCCACGTGTCCCGGCCGTTGATGGCCGCAGGGACCGCCGCGATAGGGGTGTATTCGCCGTATAAGACGCACCGACTTTTTCCCCCTACTTTTGGGGAAGAAAAAGTGCGTCTTATACGGCAGAATACCATGTATTCTATTGTATTAGGTACTATTATTAGATTGTAACCGTTTATTATATATGCTTATTACAAATGGAATCACAATAATGGGATCCTGAAAATGGTTTGAAACGTAGAAAAAAGCGACCCCTCTGTCGGCAGTGAGGCAGCTGTCAGCCGTCATTCCTGACATCCTTAATGTAACATAATTTAACTCCAAAAGCAAGACATTTCACAACTTGCTATAAGCGAGGAACACTCCGTTATAATTCACAAGGTCACGTGACTCGATAATTTATTTATATTTTTAGACGTGCAATTTAAAGATCCTTCTTTCAGAATGTAATATCTACTCTAAGCTTTTAACTGAACTGCCTATTTCTGACTACAATGCTTTAGCTATCCTGGTTACATATTAATGGAGTTTACTCTTTGCAAGTTATAATTCACATTATGACACTTGAGTGATTAGTTTATTATACTGTGTGTGTACCTAAAACATTCTAAAAGCTCTTAAAATTCCCTCCCTCTGTTATTTACCATGATTATTTTCCCAAAAGCATTGAAAAATGCATCATCTTTGCCACACATTAGAAAAGAACAATGAATGTAACTTCTAACTGTGTGAATCATGGCAGCTGAAGACTTCTCATTGATTTGCATGTATATTTTATGGATATGGATTTGCAGGTATAAGCCTTTAGTGCACCTACTTATGAGTATTCTAGGAACAATACATCATTATCAGTCAAATTCGCTAAAAGGAAACAATACAAAATCCCACACATACTCGCTTTTCATATATGTTACTGTTTTACAATCTACCTTCTTGAATCACTTGGTCACTTGCTGGTTTCAGGTTTAAGATAGTAATGTATTATTATTGTTATGTACCCTTGTACAGTGGTGACTGGAAAGTTTGTGAACCCTTCAAATTTCTCTATATTTCTGCATAAATTTGATTAAAAACGACATCAGTCTCTCAAATTTTTTTTACTCCTAAAAGTAGATGAAGAGAGCCATCTTGATCACGTATTTCTTTGCCTTCTGGATCTGGGATGACCCGCTTGTACAGGAATATCTGCATCTAAACATTTTCGTTAATTGTTGATTGGTCCCTCACATCACCTTGGAGGAATTTTAGCCCAAAACAACTCTGTTATGTTGGTGAGTTTCCTCCCATAAACTTATCGCTTCAGGTCCTTCCACAGCATTTTTGTTGGATTAAGGTCAGGACTATGACTTAGTCATTGCGGTATTTGTCCTGCTTCCTGACACATGTTCTCTTGAAATTCAGCTCATGGATGGGCGACCTGACATTTTCCTTTATGTTACCTCATTTTTTGGTATAATTCAGAATTCACTGTTTCATCAATGATGGAAAACTGTCTTGACCCAAATGCAGCAAAATGGGCCCAAACCATAAAACTACTACCACCATGTTTCACTGATGGTACAAGTATTTTATGCAGTATTTTCCGATCTCCAAACATAAAACTTTTCATATAAACCTAACTGTTCTATTTTTGTCTTATCTGTCCACAAAACATTGTTCCAATAGCTTCTCAGTTTGTCCAGGTGATCTTTAGCAAACTGCAGATGGGCAGCAATGTTCTTTTTGGAGAGCAGCGGCTTTCTCCTTGTAATCCTCTTGAAGTCATGAATATTAACACTAGCTAATGTGACTAAAAGGCCTTTGGTTGCTAAAAATTTACCTTGGGTTCCTAAGGTACCTTGTGGACTCCTATATGCCTTGCTCTTGGCATGATCATTGTTGGTCAACAATTTGCTGAGAGGGTAGTAATAGTCTTGATTTTTTTTCTATTTGTGCACAATCTGACTGAAGATTGGTAGAATCCAAAGTCTTTATAGATGATTTGTATGCTTTTCCAGCCTGATGCATATTAACAGCTCTTCTTCTGAGGTGCTCAAAAATTTCCTTTGTTCACACCATGACAAACTTCCACAAATGTTTTGTAAAGATCAAACTTGAATAGATTTGTGTTCTTTAAATACAACAGGTAGCCCCTCACACCTGAATGTCATCCCATTGATTGAAAATGACTGACTCAAATTCCACCTCCAAATGATCCACTAATCCTAAAGGTTCACATATTTTTGCCAGTGTCAGATATGTGATATTTGATCATTTCCTTCAATAAGAAAATGACCAAGTCTAATATTGGTTCCTTCGTTTCTCTTTATTTAATATTAGGACTTGTATAATGAAACATTGTACAGAAATACAGAAGATTATCAAGCATTACTGTATATACTCCTGTGACACTATCTTCGGCAGTATTAACTTATCTCAGCACCATTGGCTCTAGATCCCTTATGCAAAATACATTGATATAAGCCATATACTCAATTCTACTTTCTAAAGGGTGGTTCCTCTATATTGGTTCACCCCTCCTTACTCACCTTCCCGATAATGCTCCCAAAGTTTGGTCTTGGTCATGAAGGATCAGCTTGTCTCACATGGTTCACCACACCCTGTCCTATCCATATAGCAGCTGGCAGTTCTGAGGTTGGGGTTCAATGGATCTCCGATCAATCAAAGCCCAGTTGCACCATGCCAAGTAAGCAGTGGCAGACTACAACCTGTGTCCATCCACATTGGACACCAAGCTATAACACATCAAGTAAAGATCCTGTTTAACAAACAGATGACATCATGATACAAGCTCCGACAGAGTCAATTATCACATGGAGCCTTTACATGGCTACATGAGCAATCACTGGATCGGTTTTACTTTCAGTCATTTCTGCTATTGTTAGCACCATATTCTCTGTTTACAGGTGATTTATAGAGCCGTGCAAAAGATATAAGAAGCCTAAGTGCCCTTGCACACTACAGAAATTCTGCTCACAATTTATTTCTGTAGAGTGCAAGTGCCCCTTTTATGTAGAATAATTGGTGTGTAAAAGGACCTTTACTCTTGGACCACCTTCACTAAAGAGCTTTGGCAATTAAGTAGTGCTTTTGAAAGCCCAAGGGAAAGGGGATATACTGCCCCTTTACATTAGCTATCTCACCACGAACAGCCCTTGGGGGAGATTAAATGTCACATTAGCTATAGATGTTTTACATTTTTACTTCTCTTTTTGGGACACCACACAAAAGTCAAGGAACATTAAAGGGGTTCTCCGTCTCTAGACATCTTATCCCCTATTCAAAGGATAAGGGAATAGATGTCTGATTGCGGGGGTCCCGCCGCTGGGGAACCCCGTGTTCTCAGCTGTGGCACCGCAGACATCTGGATGACTGGCGATGCGAGGCGGCGGCTCGTGACATCATGGCCACACCCCGCATGTGTAGTCATGGCCACCCCCCTAAATGCAAGTGCATTGTGGTAGTCTCGCCCCCTCCCATAGACTTGCATTGGGGGAGAGTGGCCGTGGCGTCACGAGCGGTGCATGGCCGTGACGTCATGAGCCTTCGGCGTTGCATCCGGTGGTCTAAACGAATGCAGGGTGCAGTTGGAAGATCGCGGGGGTCCCCAACGGCGGAACCCCTGCTATCAGACATCTTATCTTCTATCCTTTGGATAGGAGAGAATAAAGCAAATAGCACACTGCCTAAATAGTCCTACCAAAAATATCTAAAGTACCTTAATACAGGTAACAGTATGAAACAAGATGAACTGGGCAGATAAGGGGCTTCATATATTACCTCCTGAATAGAATATACTAAGAAGACAATGGAGTCATTAATGAATAAAAATTAAAAAATGATGGTGAGGGGAGACAAACACAGCAGGGGAACAAGGACAACAAGAGGCGTCACTGCTGCCACAATTATAACCATATCAACATATAAGTTGCAAGGTAAGTATACATGGATGGTAACAAAAGACTAACGTCTTGACAAAAATAGAGGAGTACAAGCTCAATATATAAGTGTAAACAATGTACAATACTGACCTCAATACCAAATAAAGTGCCAAATAAACACCAAATAAACAAATGGCTAGTGCAGCAGGAGTGACGCCACCCCAACATACATTTTGGCGATATCCTTCGTCCTGGGGGTGGATAGGATATAAGATGTCTAGGGGTGAAGTACCCCTTTAATGTGAGGTTAAAAAAAAAGTCTGGAGGGCAATGTCCCGTGGTGAAGAAGAATACAAATAAGGTTTAGCTATGATGAAACTTCTCCAATAGTCCACCTCTTTGAGAAGACCCACACCCTGACTAAATTTTACATGACGGATTTTCAGGCTCTTATATATTACACATAGTGGCCTGTTGTTTTAAAAAACCACCTCCATAGAAAATCACTTTCCAATACATTTTGAGTGTTCTTTCACTGCCTGTAATAAGCGCGTGGGGGTTTATAGTCCCATACGCTTATATTTTATAAATGAAAAAAGAAATATACATAACAGCCGTGTGTTTAAAGCATCAACATGTCCTCCAAAAGTAATAACCAATTGAATTGATCCATAGATACTAATCTCTTTGTGTGCTCTTATTTTATCTCTGCAGAAATATTTAATAATTGGTATTTTTGTTTATATCTTTTTTTACTAATAATTAACAAACAAAAATCTAATAGAATAGTATTGTTATATTTTAAATTTACACCTCATACACCTTAACTAGCACATCATTTTTGCTGTGTGCGGTTAAACGCCCTCAACCCCTCCCCCCCTTAAAAAAATTATTTTTGAAGATAAGAGATCTATATTTAATGCATCAACCTCTGTATCTAGAGGTGATGGTATAAAGAACATGAAGACAAAGGCACAGTACTGCATAATTGTACCTCTGAGATCACTGGATATTTCTTTGCCGCTTGCAGCTCCCAAAACATCACAGATATCCCCTTGAGTTCTCAATGTCACTTTGCTGCCAATAAAGTTTAGCTTTACAGACAAGTTAATTTATGCCGTTCTGCTCTTTGAATAGTTTGTGCAGGTATGGAACCAGTTATTCAGGACAACTGGGACTTTGGGATTTTGAGAAATTTTTCTGTCTTGTGCCTCAGTATATTGTATACTGTATTATATTTTATTACATTTTAGATAGTATCATTCCAACATCCACTACATGTACAGCCTTGCCGTCTTGAACTTAAAGGAGATATGTAATAAACAAATAGTATTCCCCATCCGCTGGATAGGGGACAAGTTTTAGGTTATGGGGCCCCCACGATTTCCTGTATGACTCCCGGCTCTATCCGGAAGCAACGCGTCACGACCCCGACCCCTAGGGCCCCTCGCTATCTAAAACTCCTGCGGATAGGGGATATGTTTTTTAGTATACTTCTCCTTTAACACACTAGGGCATAAATATAAATCCTAGAGCTTTAAATGACTATGAAGTAAGCAAAGGAGCTGCACTCGCTTCATAGGCGGTTAGTGATGGCTACTATTAGTAGCTAAGATGGTGGCGGAGTGTCCCCTTACCGACCGCTGGGACCCCCCGCAATCTCCCGTACCGGGATCCGGCATTACCGTGGCTCTGCGCAGCTAATGCGCATGTCGCCGACCTCACTGAGGTCGACGATATGCCCCCTCCATACAGCTCTATTGATGAGGCGGAGATGCATGAATGCTGCATCTCCACCTCTCTCATAGAGATATATGGAGGGGGCGTGTTGGCCGTGGTGTCATGCTGCCGGACAGGAGATCGCACGGGGTCCCAGTGGTTGGACCCCCTGCGATCAGACACTTATCTACTATCCTGCGGATAGGGGCTAAGTTTGTATGGCTGCAGATCTCCTTTAACCCGTTAATGACCATGGACGTCTATACTCCATGTGCTGTTAATGGGGTATGACGCGGGCTCCCGACTCGAGCCAGCGTCATACGGGCCAGCTCCCAGCTGATTCCAGGGGCCGGCGTTAATATCCAACATGCCTCAATCACTGCGGCCGGCTATTAACCCTTTAGATTGCCGCTGTCAAAGTTGAAAGCAGCATCTAAAGGTGCCTTTATCCCTTCCCTGGTGATCCAGTGGGGTGGATCGACCCCCCGCAGCGCGATCATGGGGGGTGATCCACTACTGAGGTAGCCTGAGGGCTTACCTCTCCTGTAGTGCCATCTCCTGTGCGCAGAATGATAATGCCTGTCAGGGCCAGGCTTTATCAATTGAGCGCAGAGAACACAGATAAATGTGGTTCTATGGAACCACATTGATCTGTACGAGGAATCAAATGATTTCTCCTAAAATTCCCCTAAGGGGACTAAAAGTAAAAAAATAAATAAAAAAAAGTAAAAAAAAAGGTTAAAAACACACACACTAACCCCTTTCTTTTTAAAAGTTTAAATCACCCTGCTTTTCCCAAATTCCAAATTCCACATAAAAATATATATAAACCTACAATACGCTAGAGAAAGTGTAACCCTTATATCCCAATAATGAAATACAAGTAATATAAAAATATATATGTAAATTTTATTAAATACAAAAACATAAATTTAAAAATATATGCATATAAGATGGGAAAATAAAATTCATACACAGTCAATATAAATCCGTAGATACAAGTTGATAAAAATTAATCTCAATTCACAACATACAGTAATTGATAATAATAAAAGCAGGATAAAAAATATATGTATAAAGGGAGAGTCGAGTCCGGTAGATGGATTATAAAAATATGTATCTATATATAGCGTAAAAGGTATATATATATATATATATATATATATATACACACACATACATATATATATATATATATATATATATATATATATATATATATATAGTAAAAAAGGTATATAATAAAAAAAATGATTCAAATAATATATCTATATGTATATGTACAAAAAATAGGATTGAGTTTACAGGGGTAAATGTATACACTTCTTGAGAAAGCCCGGCTGCGGGCGAAACGCGTCAGAGACTCATAGCAGGCGTAGGGTTCAGTCCGGTATCTATATGTCCTTTGTCTTCCATTTTGCTCAACTGCGACTTCTTTTGTGCACTTTTGTTTCTTGTACCAAACACATCACATGTTATGTTTTTTAATATCACTGTTATTTTAGCACGTTGCACTTTGCTTAGTTATACACTGTGTGATATTTTTCACTTATGCAAGAAGTGTTTATAGTTTTTCAGCACTTGCACTTTATCTTTAGTTCTGCAGTTTGGGCCATACTATTATAATACGTTTTTTGTATACATTTACCCCTGTATACTCAATCCTATTTTTTGTACATATATACATATAGATATATTATTTGAATAATTTTTTTTATTATATACCTTTTTTATGAATTTTTATCAACTTGTATCTACGGATTTATATTGACTGTGTATGAATTTTCTTTTCCCATCTTATATGCATATATTTTTAAATTTATGTTTTTGTATTTAATAAAATTTACATATAGATTTTTATATTACTTGTATTTCATTATTGGGATATAAGGGTTACGCTTTCTCTAACGTATTGTAGGTTTATATATTTGGTCTTTTGTCTCATTAGACCCCCTTTTCCAGTTATCTTTAGGAGCCATTTTTTGGACTCTTCTTTAGGTTGTTATAAAAATATATAAACATAATAAGATTAAACATATGTGGTATCGCCGCGTGCGTAAATGTTTTGGTCACTTTTTATACCATAAAAAATTTATAAAAAGCAATAAAAAGTCTGATCAAAACAAAAATGGTACCGATAAAAACTTCAGATCACAGTGCAAAAAATGAGCCCTCATATTGCCCCGTACATGAAAAAATAAAAAAAGTTATCAAACCTATATAAGTAGGGTATCAATGTAATCGTGTGGATGTACCGAATAAAGATAACATGTCGTTTTTACTGAAAAATCTACTGCGTAGAAACCGAACCCCCAAAATTTACAAAATTGTGTTTTTTCTTAAATTTTTTCGTACAACAGTTTTTTTTCTGTTTTGCCGTAGATTTTTGGGTAAAAAGACTGACGTCGGTACAAAGTAGAATTGGTGGCGCAACGTTTTTTTTTTCCATTTTGTGGTAGATTTTTGGGTAAAATGACTGACTTCATTACAAAGTAGAATTGGTGGCGCAACGTTTTTTTTTTCCGATTTGGCGTCGATTTTTGGGTAAAATGACTGACGTCATTACAAAGTAGAATTGGTGTCGGAAAAAAAAAGCCCTCATAGGGTTTTTTTAGGTGCAAAATTGAAAGGGTTATGATTTTTCAAAGGTAAGGAGGAAAAAACGAAAGTGCAAAAAACAGAAAAACGCTTGGTCCTTAAGGTCCTTAAGACACAATACAACTATATTGGAAAAATACAAATGTAATGGCTCTCAGAATGAAGCAATGTTAGGAAAGTTCAAGCAATCTTTAAGGACAAAATGGGATCAGTCCTGAAGAAGTTAATCAGATTTTTGTAAATATATTTTGCTCAAAGGACTTTAAAAGAGTACTCTAAAGCAAAACATTTAACTGCCATTAGCAATAATTTAGCAAGTTATACAATAGTTTAAATTACCTCTGTGAATTCGGGTAGAAAAACAGACATGGTGCACATCTACAATCTTGTATAATGATCTGATTGCTTCTCAGCATAATATCAAAAACTTTAAATTACCTCTATAACCTTCCATGCAAGCATCCCTTTTTTTCACGTAATCCGGAAGTTCATCCTCTGACTGTGAGCTATGACGTTCGTTCCGCATGTTCTGGCCATCTTTCGCCACAGGTTGTTAGTATACATTTTTGATCAAAAAGTACAAGCCCACTCGCCACGTCAAGGCCACCTATTTAGAGTGGGTCCCTAACGTCCCTAGCATAAAATGGCGCAGCACCGAGCGGCGACCACCACCGCCGCGACACCAATGCCCACAGGGGCGGAACGACCCACCGGCAGAGCGGCCCCAATGCCACTCAAACCAGTCTATGGGCCACACACCCCCGCAGACACGGCACCACGGCAGTGACGGACACCGCACAGCACCACACCAGTGTGAACAAGGTGTAATGGCTCACTTACCATACTCTCCCAGTCAGACTGGGAGGCTGCTAGGAAAGAAATGAACCATGTGTAGCTAACTACTACTTATATAGGGTTGGGCTGAGGGGGTGGGGAAGAGTGCAGCACATGTTCAAACAAAAAAAAAAAAGAGGGGATAGAAATCACAGTGTGAATTCGGGTAGAAAAACAGACATGGTACACATCTACAATCTTGTATAATGATCTGATTGCTTCTCAGCATAATATCAAAAACTTTAAATTACCTCTATAACCTTCCATGCAAGCATCCCTTTTTTTCACGTAATCCGGAAGTTCATCCTCTGACTGTGAGCTATGACGTTCGTTCCGCATGTTCTGGCCATCTTTCGCCATCTTTGTAACGAAACGTCATAATTTCTGAGATCCTCCCCGCAGTCTGTCGGCCCCAACAAGCCCGAGTCGGTCCCTCCCCGTCTGAATATTCATAACCCCCCTCGTTTCCTCAGCCGGCATTCGCTCGGCTGAGGAAATGCCTCTCTTACCTCCCTTCTATCATGCTGCAAGCCGCGCGCCTGCGCACTCAGCAGAATCCTTGGACCGGGCATGTGATTACTTGCGTCCAGTGATATAACTGATAATTACGTCGGCGTAACTATCAGTTATATTCACAAAGCAACTTACACATAAAGTTAAGTGTAGAGAAGGCAGAGAGGGGTGTAGTGCTGAATATTATTAGGGGTGGGGAGCTACAGTGAGGGAGGGCTTGAGAGCAGAGGGATAGGCGCTATGAATGCTGGGTAACGTCAATTCTGACGACACTGTGAGACGTGCAGTACACGGAAGTAAGCAAAATTACCGTGGGCTGTAACGGGAGAACCGCTGGACCGATTCTGGAGAACAACACCTCTATTTAAAAGTATTTAGATACCCTATTCTATGGTGACATTTGTTTCAATATCATAGTACTCCTTTAACTATTACTTCTGGAGAAATATTTATGAAACTTGTAATACAATTTTCTGGAGAAATGTTATTTTGGATATATATGTATTAAGATTATTCCTCATTATACACACTGACTTCTGCAAAATAAAAATGTACCAAATATTCCTTCAGTCTACAAAGCGGGACATTTTACCTTTTAGTTATGATTAATTCTTTAGCTTGAGTTATCAGCCCAAACTATTTTGATTCAGGTTTTTTTGTGGCTGAACCATGGGACAGTTCTATTATTTATGGCAGGCTGTGTCACCCATACATAAATGGAGATTTTCAGAAGGAATGACTAATTAGCCCATATGTGGAGATGTCTCCAGCGCAACTGGGAACGTTCTTCATTACTTTTTCATTTTTTTTCTATTTGCCCAAAGTAAGCAACAGACGAAGATTGAATATGACGGCTGGAGAGAAGGCTCCATGTTATGTAGCACAAGTGAGGAAAAGAATAAAAGATACAAGGTCGCTAATGACTCGTAAAATCCCAGTGCATCTGTCCAAAATGATCTTCTGGAAAAAGGTAGGAGAATGGGAAGGGCTTACACGGGCTCTAGGTTTATTTGCCAAGTTCATTTTTTCTAACTTATTATAATGTCATGTAAAATAGATTTAGAAAATGTCAAAAAGGTTATAGACTAAATAATGAAAAATAAGACTACGTTACCATGATGATCTTTGTTCAATCGTTGGTTTCAGCAAAATATGCCATAATGCAACCTCAACCCTTATTGGGTTTTCCACTGTAAGGTGATTTTAGTACTTACCTGCCAGACATCTATGGACATGCTTAGGAAGGATCTGCGTATGTCCTGGAGCTAAATGGATATGTTTTGAGATTACCATAACACTGCTGCTTTCTATTTGTGAAATGGCTATTTCCTGTTAGGGTTACCTCCCTCCAGCTACAAGTCCCATGATCCTTTGTTTGTAAATGGGAGATCACTGCAAAACGACAGCTCCCAGAATGCCCAAATAGCCTGCAGCTGTCCGGGCATGCTGGGTTTTGAAGTTTTACAACAGCTGGAGGCACACTGATTGGACATCCCTGTTCTAGTGTATATTCATTGCAGTGCTCCCTGAAACTAGCATAACTGGCCAGTGATTTAGAAGGGCCTACAGACAACCAGGCAGCAATCCTCATGTATAGATAAACTCTAACTAACCTGGATAAAACAAAGAAATGAAAATAAAACTTAAAAAGTAAAAACTGTCTTGCCTTAACCTACTTGTGCTAGCAAAAACCCTACTGTACATGTCTATGGGGGATTAGAGATGGGAGCACTGTCACAGAATTACTGAAGCTCCTCATTAATATTGCTTCTGCAGTAGAGAAGTGCAAGACAATATCACTTATAGTCCTTTGGTGTCATCCGCTGAATATAAAACAGTTTTTCTGTGTCAGGAGATTGGGTCATTTAATTGGTGTTTGTGTATCTCTAAAAAAAAATGCATGGAAAGCAAAATCTAATATGTTATGATTCTATTTTCATTAATTCGCCATTTGCTGTATTTTTTATTCCGGTAGCGTTTTCTGGCCGTAAAGCTTTGATATTTTCCCCTCTCATTAGTAATCTGGAATCTTCGGCACTCTCATGCAGTAATAGATGACACGGGGAGACAGGCTATCATAATTAAAGACTGCCGAAGACAGGAGTTTCCTTAATTAGGTTTGGCATTATCTTCCAAAAGTACCTTGGAGACCGATCTGACATCAAAGCAATACCTAGGATAACCTTGCGATCAATGATTTTCTTCTCTTGTGCTCCTAAGTACAGTAAACGAAAGGCTACAAGGCTTACCGGAGCGTGTCTAGTGCGATCAATAGGGTTTTCAAGGAGCCATGGATATGTTTGTGTGGTGAGTAGAAAACTTTACTTAGAATGCATACTTTATTTTCCTTGTAATTACTTATGGCTTCATGAGAGTACAATGCATAGTGATTCTGTAATTATATATATATATATATATATATATATATATATATATATATATATATATATATAGTTCTTAACGGCTCAAAATATTTCAAGCTTCTATTTTCAGCCCTCTCTTGTGCATTGGTCCGACTTGCAAACCAAACCGCCCTGCAAAGCCATGTCCCCTTCAATTTAACACCCTTTTTTTGTGTTTGTCTATTTTGCAAGCTACACCCCCTCCCATAAAGCCACGTTCCCAGCAAAGTCCCCCTATGTTTTCAGTGATGATAAAGTAGGAAAAAATGCATTGGAAATAGTACTGTTTCGGATAAACCTTAAAGGGGTACTCCAGTGGAAAACTTTTTTTTTTTAATCAACTGGTGCCAGAAAGTTAAACAGATTTGTAAATCACTTCTATTCAAAAAATCTTAATCCTTCCAGTACTTTTTAGGGGCTGTATACTAAAGAGAAATCCAAAAAAGAAATGCATTTCCTCTGATGTCATTATCACGATTCGGCTTACAGGTAGTGGATCCTCTGTGTCGGCGAGGGATTGGCGTGGACCGTGCTGGTGGACCGGTTCTAAGAGGCTACTGGTGTTCACCAGAGCCCGCCGCAAAGCGGGATGGTCTTTCTGCGGCAGTAGCAACCAGGTCGTATCCACTAGCAACGGCTCAACCTCGCTGACTGCTGAGAAGGCGTGGGACAGAAGGACTAGGCAGAGGCAAGGTCAGACGTAGCAGAAGGTCGGGGCAGGCGGCAAGGTTCGTAGTCAAGATGGATAGCAGAAGTTCAGGTAACACAGGCTTGGACAACACTAAACGCTTTCACTGGCACAAGGCAACAAGATCCGGCAAGGGAGTGCAGGGGAAGTGATCAGATATAGCCAGGGAGCAGGTGGAAGCCAATTAAGCTAATTGGGCCAGGCACCAATCATTGGTGCACTGGCCCTTTAAGTCTCAGAGAGCTGGCGCGCGCGCGCCCTAGAGAGCGGAGCCGCGCGCGCCAGCACATGACAGGAGGGGCCCAGGACGGGTAAGTGACCTGGGATGCGATTCGCGAGCGGGCGCGTCCCGCTGTGCGAATCGCATCCCCGACGGCCATGTCAGTGCAGCGCTCCCGGTCAGCGGGACTGACCGGGGCGCTGCAGGGAGAGAGACGCCGTGAGCGCTCCGGGGAGGAGCGGGGACCCGGAGCGCTAGGCGTAACAGTCATGACCACAGTGCTCTCTGCTGAACTCTGCTGTCCATTTTAGGAACTGTCCAGAGCAGCATATGTTTGCTATGGGGATTTTTTCCTGCTCTGGACAGTTCCTAAAATGGACAGCAGAGGTCAGCAGAGAGCACTGTGGTCATGACATCAGAGGAAATGCATTTCTTTTTTGGATTTCTCTTTAGTATACAGCACCTAAAAAGTACTGGAAGGATTAAGAAATTTTAATAGAAGTGATTTACAAATCTGTTTAACTTTCTGGCACCAGTTGATTAAAAAAAAAGTTTTCCACGGGAGTACCCCTTTCAGCTCACAGGATGTAAGATAATTGTAAAAACTGTATCAACAGTTTATTGACACATTAAAAGAATAAAAAGTATCCATACAATAGCAATAACACATTTTGGGAGGTCCTTCCCTTCGTCAGATTGCAGGGGTGATATGCATTAACTCTAGTACTGAATAAGGTGAGAGTCAATCTGCTACGGGTGTATTCCACGGAATTTCACAAGGCATTGTCCTCCTTGTTTTTTGCCTTTCTCCCTTTTTCTACCCTTCAGTTTTTCGGCCTACAATCTCTTCATCACAGCTCAGCCCCACTCTTCATCACAGCTCAGCCCCATCCTGAGGTCAGGATATGAGGATTAGATATGAGGGAGGGATATGAGGATGGGATATGAGGTCGGGATAAGAGGACGGGATATGAGGAAGGGATACGAGATTGGGATATGAGGACGGGATATGAGGACAGGATATGAGGATGGGATATGAGGATGGAATATGAGGACGGGATATGAGGGAGGGATCTGAGGTTGGGATATGAGGTCGGGTAATGAGATTGGTATATGAGGATGGGATATGAGAACGGGATATGAGGTCGGGATAAGAGGACAGGATATGAGGACAGGATATGAGGATAGGATGTGAGGATGAAATATGAGGTCAGGATATGAGGTTTAGATATGAGGGAGGGATATGAGGAGGGGATATGAGATTGGCATATGAAGATGGGATATAAGGATGGGATGTGAGGATGAGATATGAGGTCAGGATATGAGGATTAGATACGAGGGAGGGATATGAGGACGGGATATGAGGTTGGGATAAGAGGACAGGATATGAGGATGGGATATGAGGATGGGATACGAGATTGGGATATGAGGACGGGATATGGGGATGGAACATGAGGTTGGGATATGAGGAAGGGATGGGAAGATGAAATATAAGGTCGGGATATAGTAACATAGTAACATAGTTCATAAGGTTCAAAAGACCAGAGTCCATCAAGTTCAACCTATACACCTAATAAGTCCCTACTGAGTTGGGTTGAAAATTCCTTCCAGACTCCAAATATGGCAGTCAGAATAAATCCCTGGATCATCGTTCTGTCCCTATTAATCTAGTATACATAACCAGCAATGTTATTTTTCTCCAAAAATGCATCCAGCCCATTTTTGAACTCTTTTACAGAGTTTACCATGACCACCTTCTCTGGCAGAGAGTTCCATAGTCTCTCTGCTCTTACAGTAAAGAACCCCCATCTGTGCTGGAGTAGAAACCTTCTTTCCTCAAGACGTAGAGGATGCCCCCTTGTTATCGATACAGTCCTGGGTATGAATAGATCATGGGAGAGATCTCTGTACTGCCCCCTGATATATTTATACATAGCTATCAGGTCTTCCCTAAGCCTTCTTTTTTCTAAACTAAATAACCCCAATTCTGCTAATCTTTCTGGGTACTGTAGTCCTCCTATTCCCCGTATTACCCTGGTTGCCCATCTTTGAACCCTCTCCAGCTCCACTATATCTTTCTTGTACACTGGTGCCCAGTACTGTACACAGTATTCTATGTGTGGTCTGACTAGTGATTTGTGGTAGAATGATTTCCTTGTCATGGGCATCTATGCCCCTATTGATGCACCCCATGATATTATTTGCCTTGGCAGCAGCTGCCCGACACTGGTCACTACAGCTAAATTTACTATTAACTAAGACTCCCAAGTCCTTTTCCATGTCAGTCGTCCCAAGTGTTCTCCCATTTAATACATAATCCCAGCCCGGATTTTTCTTCCCCATGTGCAGTACCTTACATGTATCAGTGTTGAACCTCATCTGCTACTTCTCAGCCCAAACCTCCAACCTAGCCAGATCCATTTGTAACAGTGCACTGTCCTCTATAGTGTTTACCGCTTTACAGAGTTTAGTATCATCTGCAAAGATTGCTACTTTACTATTCAACCCCTCTACAAGGTCATTAATTAATATATTAAATAGAACAGGACCCAAGACTGACCCCTGTGGTACCCCACTAGTAACAGTCACCCAATCAGAATAATTACCATTAATAACCACCCTCTGTTTCCTATCACTGAGCCAGTTACTTACCCACCTGCACACATTCTCCCCCAGCCCCATTCTTCTCATTTTATGCACCAACCTTTTATGTGGCACCGTATCAAATGCTTTGGAAAAATCCAGATATACGACATCCAGCGATTGCCCCTGGTCCAGTCTGGAGCTCACCTCCTCCTAAAAGCTGATCAGGTTAGTTTGACAGGACCGATCCCTCATAAAGCCATGCCGATATGGAGTCATACCTTTATTTTTATCAAGATATTACAAAATAGCATCTCTTAGAAAACCCTCAAACAATTTACATACAACGGTGGTTAAACTAACAGGCCTATAATTCCCGGGGTCACCTTTTGACCCCTTTTTAAATATTGGCACCACATTTGCCATGCGGCTGTCCTGGGGAACAGTCCCTGTTACTATTGAGTCCCTGAATATTAAGGATGGGATATGAGGTTGGGATATAAGGATGGCATATGGGGACAGGATACAAGGATGAGAGCATCATTGTTGCTTTTCCTCTCTCACAAGGTTTAGCTAGAAAGACAACACTGAGTACTCTGCAAATCAGATTAGAAGTCTTGCCGGGTTCACATCTGGGGGCACTTCTTTTTTTTTAGTGGATAATTTGGATCAACATTAGAAACAAGTTGTAGATCAGCTCACCCACTCTTCCCTAATAAGATGCAGCGCACGGGACAATCTGAAGCAACTGGTTTATAAATCCACTAAACAAGGTCCAGTACCAGGATCTTTATTATGTTTTTTCCCCCTTTATTCAAGTATTAGGGTATGTTCACACCCTAATGTGAACGGAATCTCCGCTTGCTGAATTCAGCGAACTGAGATTCAGCCTGGCAGCTGGCGGCGGCAGTAGGACCACACGGCACTGAGCCATCACCACTGACGGCTATGCAGTGCTCGCGGACTTCCGCGCAAAGAATGAACATGTTCTTTCTTTGTGTGGAACAATTTCAGCGGCGGAATTGTCCGCTGCTGAAATTCCACAGTGTGAACGGGTCTCGCGGAGACCCATTTACACTAATGTTAAGTTCACACCACGGAATTCCGCCTGCGGAATTCCACCCACGGAATTCCGCGGGGAATTCCGTAGTGTGAACATACCGTTAAAATGAAAGGTTTTCAACTAGAAATATGACCATCAAAACTGACACATTTTGCGTATAACCCCTTAAGGACATGTTTTTTTGTGTAATTTTGTTTTTTCCCTCTTGGTGTTCTAATAGCTATAACGCTTTCAATTTTCCACTTACAGACACATAGTAGGGCTTGTACTTTGTAAAGGCATCACTAATATTACCACCAAATCTAAAGTGAAATGAAAAAAAAAAATTTATATATATATATATATGTGTGAAGCATCTGAAAAAAAGCAATTTAGAAACTTTTGGGGGCTTCTGTTTTTATGCAGTGCACTTGTTATGTCTGGTCTGTAGGTCCATACGATTAGAACGATACCCAACTTATATATGTTTTGTTTTCTTTTACTACTAGTAATTAGTATGTTTAAAATTGTCCTCTTCTGACCCTATAACTTTTTTTTATTTTTGCATAGATGGGGACGTATTAGGACTAATTTTTTCAATATGGTTTTAGGATTTTATTAATACAATTTTTGCTTGATGGGATTTTTTGATCGCTTTTTATTTATTTTTTTCTGGTATAAGAAGCGATCAATATACCGTATTTATCGGGGTATACCACGCACCGGCCTATAACACGCACCCTCATTTTACCAAGGATATTTGGGTAAAAAAAGTTTTTTACCCAAATATCCATGGTAAAATGAGGGTGCGTGTGTGCGCGTGTATACCCCGATATACCCCCAGGAAAGGCAGGGGGAGAGAGGCCGTCGCTGCCCGCTTCTCTCCCCCTGCCTTTCCTGGGGTCTAGAGCGCTGCTGTCGGCCCTTTTCACCCCCTGGTTATCGGCGCCGCTGCCCGTTCTGTCCCCCTGACTATCGGTGCCGGCGCCGATAGCCAGGGAGAGAGAAGCGGCGCCGACAGCCAGGGGGAGAGAAGGGGCAGCGGCACCCATTGCCGGCGCCGCTGCCCCGTTGCCTCACCCCATCCCCGGTGGCATAATTACCTGAGTCGGGTCCGCGCTGCTCCAGGCCTCCGTCGTGCGTCCCCAGCGTCGTTGCTATGCACGGCGTGGCGCTCTGACGTCATGCGCCGCGCCGTTCAGCGCATAGCAACGACACCGGGGACGCACGACGGAGGCCTGGAGCAGCGCGGACCCGACTCAGGTAATTATGCCACCGGGGATGGGGGGAGGCAACAGGGCAGCGGCGCCGGCAATGGGTGCCGCTGCCCCTTCTCTCCCCCTGGCTGTCGGCGCCGCTTCTCTCTCCCTGGCTATCGGCGCCGGCACCGATAGTCAGGGGGACAGAACGGGCAGCGGCGCCGATAACCAGGGGGGGAAAAGGGCCGACAGCAGCGCTCTAGACCCCAGGAAAGGCAGGGGGAGAGAAGCGGGCAGCCATGGCCTCTCTCCCCCTGCCTTTCCTGGGGGTGTATCGGCGTATAACACGCACACAGACTTTAGGCTAAAAATTTTAGCCTAAAAAGTGCGTGTTATACGCCGATAAATACGGTATATGAAATCCTTGACTTTGGTATTTTTTTTATCTTAATGCTTTTGACCAAGCAGTGAAATTAACATTATATTTTAATAGTTTGGACATTTACGTACACGGCAATACCACATATTTTTATATTTATTTTTGTTTACATAATTTTATTTAAAAAATGGGAAAAAGAGGGTGATTTAAGCTTTCATTAGGAAAGGGGTTCATTCATATTTAGTAACTTTTTTTTAACACTTTAGAGTAGGGTTACACATGCCATATTTTGCTGCATGTTTTCCTATTCATTGAAATCAATAGCAGCTTCGCATTGTGCTACCCATTGACTTCAATGGGTAGAAAAATACGCAGCAGCAAATATGTAGCAAAATACGGCATGTGTGACCCTAACCTTATTGAAGATTTTTTAGTCCCCATGGGGGGCTATAACATGCAATCTTTAGATTGCATACACTGATCAATGCTGCTCCATAGCAACATTGATCAGTGTATGCAATCTAAAGATTGATCAGTGATATCGGTTCTCAATTGCTACAGCCTACAATGGCTTGCTGCAGCACAGGAGCATCAATGGCAGGAAAGGAGGTAAGAGACTTCTTTCCAACCTTACAGCTGATCAGGGCATCACTATTTCCCCACTATGGTCCCAATCATATCCGTTGAGCAGCTGGGAATAAACTTCAGCACTTTTAAACACCGTGATCAACTTTGATCGATCAGCCCGATTGCCGATGTCCGGCATTAGCCATGGGTCCTGGCTGTTAATAGTAGCCGGTATCATGCAGGTATGATTTGAGCTCAGCTCTTGAGCTTGCTTCATACCCCTGCCGTGCCACTGCACCGTTTATAAACAGTGTTTTGCGCCAAGGGGTTAATTCCCCTATTCATGCGATGAATAGGAATGTTATGTCTAAAATGCACCAGACTTGATGGTCATGTTTTCAGTCAATGTGCTTGACCTTGCTTTTGTGAATTTTAGGTTTTGGACTTGGACAGAAATAGGTCTGCATAAAGCTGTATACACAAAATAGTAGGATATTTTAAATCAACACTATTTGCAATGATGCATTACTTTTACACAGTACATACCCTTTAACTTTAAGGCTATGTTAACAATGTTTCGTTTTTTAAGTGAAATGCATCTAATGATTTTAAAGCGTACCTGTCAGATCCCACAAAAAAATGTTACTCTGTACCTAATCCTGACCATGTACATCTATTTTTATCCATCTATCACCTGTATTTATTATACCTCTTTTCATTAGCTCAAAGTGTTCGAAATCCTCTCAGGGGAAGGGGGCGTGTCCCTCCCTTGTGCTGGTGGGAGGGGATTGGTGTGTGGGGGAAGGGGGTGTTTCCCTCCCTTCTGATGGTGAGAGCTGATTGGTGTGTCTGCTCATGCAGCCTTGTTTGTGAGTTATCTCTTGTCCATGACTCATGGACAAGCCTAATACTGCTGCAGCACTGGTGAGTGTCCCAGTAGGAATGGAAACCCCAAGTGGTGGGATTTTCAGAAACTGTTTTCTTTATGAAGTGTCAGATTATTATTAGGCCTAGTGGACAGAATAAAAACTGCAAGATTTAAGTATTGCTTTAAAATATAGATATTAAAATAGACATTTAGGACAATATCCTCCAAAAATTTGTAAACAATAAGGCTAGCATAAAAATTGTATTTGAGCAGTTAAGCACTTTCTGATGGTGACCCATTTCCTTTAGGCTATGTTCACACAGTGTTTTTTCAGACACATTTTGTTTGCAATAAATGAATCCTCAAAATCGCGTCCATATTTTAAACATTATTGTGCATTATGAAAGTCCATGGGGAAGTGGTGGTCTGTGCACACAATGGTGGAGATTTATCAAAACATGTGCAGAGGAAAAGCTGCTCAGTTGCCATAGCAACCAATCAGATCACTACTTTCATTATTCACAAGGCCTCTGCAAAATGAAAGAACCGATCTGATTGGTTGCAATGGCAACTGGTCAACTTCTCCTCTGCACAGGTTTTGATAAATCTCCACCAATATGTAAATAATACAGGCACATTTTTTTTTGCTTCTGTGTAGAGTAGTGTTGGGCGGAAATATTTGCATTTCGAATTTCTATCGCGAATATCGCAAATTCGTGAATATTGCGAATATATTCGCTATATATTTGAAATGACGAATATTCACTTTTTTCCACATAAGCGCATATTCGCATATGCGCATATTCGCAGATGCGAATATTTGCATATTCCTTCTTTTCACTTGTGGGCCAATTAGAATGATGCAATCCACTTGTCAGAGGTTATCAACAACATCCCTAGCAACCAGTAGTAAAGTTGCCCACCCACTCACTGTTTTCTTCCTTGAATACGCAAATATAACATATGCATATCTAACAAATACGACAAATTTGCGAATATAGGACGAATATTCGTCTATATATTCGAGAAATATAGAATATGGGCAATGCCGCTCATCACTAGTGTTGAGTGACATGTTGCTTATTTACGTGGCTGTAAAAAATACGTACCAGGAAGGTTCGCCAAAGATGCACATTTGCTCTGTTTGACATATTTGAGAAAGGCCTTGATAAAACATGATTGGGAGCAGTTGAGGATCCTTAATCGTTGTGTGCTGTTGTCAACTTTCTTTGGGCATTCACCAAATGTTCTGGTCCAGAGGCCTCTACCAGGCTTGACTATAACCTAGTCTTTACTTATAATTCTGTATGGGCATGCATTTGGCAAACCAAAGGAACGCTGGGGCAGTGGGGTTCCCCTTTAATGTGTTGTTTCAGAATTATAACCCCTGTCTGTATGCCCTATTAGGATATGTAGACATCACAGAGGTAAATCTCCCGCTTGGTGTCCCTATGCATTACAATTTATATAGCGGTGCATGGTAGATAAGTGACTGTCCATGATCCATAGAAAGAACTGTTCACTGTTTTGGAGAGGATCTAGGCCTGCGGCAACCAGAGGGCCTATATAGGTCTATGTGAGCTCTATCATCTGGGTTCAGAGAAGAAGGTACAACTCATGTATGACTGGTACACAAGGCATAAATAAAATAAGGGCACCATAAATGTGAGCCTGTCTTCTCCTGTAAAACCAATATCTATGCTGTCTAGTGTAAAACAATAAAACAAATAAAAAAAAGTTATATTTTTTTTAGGTTACTATTTTTGGGTTTTGTAGTTTAGCATTGTTCAATGAATTTAATCACACACAATGCTCCTCTCCCAATAGAACTTACAATCTAGTATTAAATGTTTCTTTATATTAGATTAATTTACATATTAAGTATAGTAGCCCTTTCAAGTATAACTAATGTATTCTCAATAAAGCCCCCCACAGCATATTAATTGATGTTAATCAATCTGTTATTTCACTACTGTCTCTTTAAAATAGGAAGAGACATGTGGACATCTGTTCGGGTATCATTAATAGGTCATTTATAGAGAGTACAAGGGCCTGCCGGGGGCGCACTTACCACTTCATTAAACTGGGAATAGGTTGAGCATTAACCTATTGTAAATAGCTGACGATGCCGAGAGCAGCCAGGCCTTTCCAATAATGGTAAAGCCTCACCTATAGATCCAGAACAACAGCAATTGTCAGTTCTTCAGATCACCGTTTGCTTTCTTTTTCTATATTTTATGCCCCAAACAATTAATTAGTGCAAATCAATTCATAAAGTGCCAATCATATAAACATCATATAAAAGTATAAACGGTGCATTACATAATTATATAGCACATAGTGCATCAGTGTAAATAAAGTGCTATAGTGCGTACAGTGCATAAAAATCATACATAAAGATAAAATACAGCTTGAAAATACATCTCAAGATATGATTGCATATAATCATACAATCATAAACACGTGCGCATATAATAAACATCATAAAATAGTACATACTGCATAGTGAGAAGGAAACATCCACCTGCTCCATACAATGGCGCCGTAAGCGTGGGCTACTAGCTATTGCGCCTGCGCAAACAGGCTGTGGATACTTCCGCATACACGCTCGCGGTCATGTGACTCACCCGCTCACGTGATCCGCTGCCCCGGCAACGGCCAACGCTATCTGCGAGGCAGTATACAGAGACAGCCGGAGCACGATCGCAGGCGACAATCCAGGCCGCGAGATGTGTATACACAGAAGAGAAGAAAACAAGAACACAGGTATCAACAGAGAAGAGGGCACAAACAGGACCATGGATTCAGATGCCACAACATGGGGGTTACAAGGCGCATAACAGAGTAAAGGAAATTAGAAGCAAGAAATTAAGAAATTTTTCTAATCTTCCTTTACTCTGTTATGCGCCTTGTAACCCCCATGTTGTGGCATCTGAATCCATGGTCCTGTTTGTGCCCTTTTCTCTGTTGATACCTGTGTTCTTGTTTTCTTCTCTTCTGTGTATACACATCTCGTGGCCTGGATTGTCGCCTGCGATCGTGCTCCGGCTGTCTCTGTATACTGCCTCGCAGATAGCGTTGGCCGTTGCCGGGGCAGCGGATCACGTGAGCGGGTGAGTCACATGACCGCGAGCGTGTATGCGGAAGTATCCACAGCCTGTTTGCGCAGGCGCAATAGCTAGTAGCCCACGCTTACGGCGCCATTGTATGGAGCAGGTGGATGTTTCCTTCACACTATGCAGTATGTACTATTTTATGATGTTTATTATATGCGCAGGTGTTTATGATTGTACGATTATATGCAATCATATCTTGAGATGTATTTTCAAGCTGTATTTTATCTTTATGTATGATTTTTATGCACTGTACGCACTATAGCACTTTATTTACACTGATGCACTATGTGCTATATAATTATGTAACGCACCGTTTATACTTTTATATGATGTTTATATGATTGGCACTTTATGAATTGATTTGCACTAATTAATTGTTTGGGGCATAAAAGCCCTGTGGTGTTTGTATATCACTATGCTTGAAAATGGCTCCAGGAGGAGTTGAAACGTTGTAATGCTGACATGAGATATTGAATCACACTGTTTTTTGGAGTGCTGCGCCTGTTTTTGGTATATATATATATATATATATATATATATATATATGTTGTGTGTGTGTGTGTGTGTGTGTGTGCGTGTAGCTGTCAGATAATATATATTGACTTTTCCTGTCATTCATCACATCCTAGTGTACTATATTTCCCCAGCTTTCTCTCCTGGGAGTTGTTCAGACTCATTATAATTGGATGTTTCAGGGGCATCATATTTTGTTAAAAGTACCTTTATGTTATTTTCCTCTACTCTCTATCTTGGTCCGGTGAGTATGATGGATGTCTCTATCAAGCGATGATCTTGCATTGATGAACTGTCTTCAGTTTATACACAAAGCGGATTAACTACTCTCCAAAGACATATCCACTGCAGCCGCAGTCTATATTTCTTTATTTGTGTTCCTTACTATTACTACATATATAGCAAAGGTTTAGTATTGACAACTTAAGATGAATAAAAAAAAATAGATTCTTCTATTGTAATTATTCTCAGGAATGGAAGGCTGGGTTCACACATTATTTTAGTCTTTATTTTTAGCCAAAACCAGACGTCAGTTCAAAGCACAGAAAAAGGTGCAAATCTTTTAATTATTTCTTTATTTTGCATGGCTATGTTGGTTTCTCCTGAAGTTCATAAGATATTTTTTAAAGATTATTTAGTACATATTGCTTCTAAATGCCTGGACCCACTAGAAGATTTTCTGGTTGTCTGGTGGGTCATTCTAACCCCAGGGCCTAATTATGAGGGACGACTGACTGTAACTGATTGACATATATTCTCCAAAAATATCACTTTAATCATAATAAGTCAACAATGTGTAATTAATTATCTTAAATGATATAAATGTGCCAACAAAAAATCATATAATTATTTTAAATAAAATAAGAAAAACAGTAAGGCAATTGTAAATTTGGACAGTTTTATTAGGAATAAATATTTCCGTAGAAAGATTAAAAATTCAGAACATGAGTAACATAGTAACGTAGTTCATAAGGTGGAAAAAAAGACCAGAGTCCATAAAGTTCAACCTATAACCCATATGAGTCCCACTGAGTTAATATATATCTATCTATTATTCTCCTAAAATGCATCCAGACCCATTTTAAGGGGAGTTCACCATGACCACCTACTCTGGCAGAGAAGTCCACAGTCTCACTGCTCTTACAGTAAATAACCCCCGTCTGTGCTGGTGTAGAAACCTTCTTTCCTCTAGATGTAGAGGATGCCCCCTTGTCCTGGGTAAAATAGATCAGGGAGAGATCTCTGTAAGGTCCCCTGATATATTTATACATAGTTATTAGGTCGCCCCTAAGCCTTCTTTTTTCTAAACTAAAACCCCAATTCTGATAATCTTTCTGGGTACTGTAGTCCTCCCATTCCCTGTATTACCCTGGTTGCCCATCTTTGAACCCTCTCCAGTCTCACTATATCTTTCTTGTACACTGGTGCCCAGTACTGTACACAGTATTCTATGTGTGGTCTGACTAGTGATTTGTACAGCGGTACAATTATTTCCTTGTTGTGGGCATCTATGCCCCTATTGATGCACCCCATGATATTATTTGCCTTGGCAGCAGCTGCTCGACACTGGTCACTACAGCTACATTTACTATTAACTAAGACTCTCAAGTCCTTTTCCACGTCAGTCGTCCCAAGAATTCTCCCATTTAATACATAATCCCAGCCCGGATTTTTCTTCCCCATGTGCATTACCTTACATTTATCAGCGTTGAACCTCATCTGCCACTTCCCAGCCCAAACCTCTA